>NC_091158.1:25521154-25701171 GCF_040958095.1 Procambarus clarkii
GGAAGATAATATCAGGTATCGGGTTCTCCAAATTATCAAGGCTATTCTCTATTTTGTTTATCTGTTCTGTGAATTCCTCAGCTGTTGCATCTGGCGGTTTGTATATTAGAATAATTACTAAATTTATTTTCTCTATTTTTAATCCCAGTACCTCTACCACCTCATTTGTAACGTTTAGGAGCTCCGAGCATACAAGGTCTTCCCTAATATACAGACCCACTCCTCCATGTGACCTAATTTTCCTATCACACCTGTATAGGTTATCCTGGAATCCAGATCTCACTGTCCAATTCCCCTGCATGGGTTTCTGTGAAAGCTCCAAATACTGCATTTCTCCTATTTCTGCATTTCTCATTTCTCCTATTTCCAATACTGCATTTCTCCTATTTCTTATATACATCAATGATCTGCCTATTGTCTCTTAACATTTGTTTCAAACTGCAGGTACTGCAGGCAACTACTACAACACTACTGAACCGGATCATTCATGTAGTAACAAGGGAAAAAATCTACAGAAAGGTAATGTGAAAAAAAAACATGCAGCATTTTTGTTTTTATTTCTATGGTACTATACGTTTGCTCAGTTGTTAATTTTATATGAAGTTCTCACAAATTAATTAATAATAGGTGTTTTTACATTGAACTTTATTACCATCCTTATCTCTAATTTTAAAAAATGTGATATGAACCGCCAAATTCTATTATTTGGGGCTACGCCTGTGGTGTCCCATCCCAGTACTGTCATATAATGCTTTGAAACTACTGATGGTTTTGGCCTCCACCACCCTCTCACCTAACTTGCTCCAACCGTTTCTACCACGCTGCTTGCGAAAGTTAATTTTCTAATATTTCTGTGGCATCTTTGTTTGGTTACCTTTTACAATATCTTCTTTTTATTCTACCATCTAGTTTTGGCATTTTATGCCTCTAACCTGGGAGCCACTTAGTGGCATGTCTATACCGTTTCCAGTTTGTTGATGTGATTCTTTAGATATGGGCACCATACAGCCGCTGCATATTCCAGCTGTGGTCTAACAAAAGTTTTAAACAATTTCTTTAGTATTTGACCTATGTATTTAAAAGCAATTCATAAATGTAAGCAAGTGTAGCATTTGTCTCCAGGTGTTCTTCACATTTAGCTATAATTATTTTTTCCAATATTTTCACTTACACTTGTAATACAGGGTACTCCTCCTAGGTTGCCTATAGTGTCCTTTATTGAAATAGAGTTTAACAACCATTTCAATGTTCCTATTTTCTTTTTGATTATATCTTAACATATAATTAATGTCCAACAGGACATGATTACTCTTTCCAAAGGGAGGATGGTATTGAATATCAAATATCTCTTCTCCTTTTTTGTGAATATTTGATCTAGTACTGATGGAATAATTTATATAATAATCACTAGAAATTATTTAGATAAGAATTTGAATTTATGCATGTCTTTGTTTTGGCATGCCTCTATTTCCACATGTTACATTTCTGCATGTCTCCAATTCTGAAAGTGTTCACTTTTGCATGTGCCTGACAAGGATGTTATATACACCAGCTTTAATTATTACTCACTCTTGTAACAACCCCCACACCAGCTTTTCTCAGCAGACAGTTTCCCACACATTGTATATAATGCATGACTTGTTTTTAGGATTTTAATACATATTGCATTTGTCAATACATTATTAACAATAATATTGGTAATATGGTAGTCTAATGTAGAAATTTGACTCTCTTTAACAGAATGTACGAGTTTAAGCGAAAAAAGCAACTCCAATACAACAACTGATGGATGCAAGTATCAAGAAGACTAAAACGTATACACAAAATGCATCCAGAAGGCAGAAGAAACGTCAAATATGGAAAGTGACACAGACACAAGTTTTCACCATAGGGCAGCAAAATACAGAAGAATAGCAAATGATGTGGATAGGGGTATGTAGGAATGAATGTTTAGAGTTATTCAAAATCATTGTTAAAAAAATGAAACATGATTGGCTTAATGGAACAAATAATCTTATTTACTAGGTAATATATTTTGCTAGGTAATATATTAAAAAATATATATAGATATATATAGATTAAGTTTTTCATGCCCGAAATGCTTTGCGTAATAGTGGCTTTAGGCATTGTATGTACTAGCCCTATCTATAAATCCATCACTCTTTGTAAAATCTCTTGTATGTATGTACCTTACCTAAAAAAACATTTGATTTGATTTGATATGTTAATAGCTTTTCTGAATGCATTAAACGTTTTTGTTTCAGACAGTGAAGATTCACCACCAAGAAAAGTAACCGTTTCCATGCCCCGAAAGACTGCCGAGTGTAAGCTGACTCTAGATGAACATCAAAATAATATGATACAGGAATCAGGTAATTTAATTTAATTCAAAACATTTTATTTCTTTTTGTATGATGGTTTTCTTTTTAACAGAACAAGACAGAACTGGTAAGCTTTATGTAACTGGAGAAACATTTACATACACAGATAGTAACATATACTTGTGCATGATTTTAATGTAATATATTTTTACCAGCCTTCAGGGTGATGGAAACAGTTGATAACTTTCTTGGTGTTGCTTCATTGTCTGAAACAAAATTTTTTAATGCATTCAGAAAAGCTATAAGCTAATGTAATAATTCAATAATTACTATTTGTAGTTTTATGTATTTAAAACTATTTGGTAAATATCGGGAATTGAGCAATATCATATTTATTATTTGGTTTTTAAATTTAATACTTATAATTTCATATCATTTCAGAGACAACGAGTGATCTGGGCTTCGAACTCAACAGGAAAGGCTTCCGTAGACCTGCTTCTTTGCTACGTAATAGAGACGAAAATTTGAATGATTATTTGGTGGCTAGCTCTCCTTTTGAAAAATCTAGTAAGTACCGATTTATTATGTTTATTCTTTATTTTTTTTAATATATACAAGAAAATACATTGGGGGAGAGTACAGACTAGAAGTTTTACATTCTTGTAAAGCAACTAAGTAGATGATGGTAGTATCATCAAACAATACAGGTTTAATCATGTTAGAGACATAAAGCAGATCATTGATGTATATAACAAATAGGAGGGGTCTAAGGATGCTGCCCTGTGTCACCCCTATCATAGAGTGGGAGAGGTTACATAATTGAAGGCTACATATTGGTGTCTGTCACTAAAATAGGATCGGATGCATTCCGGATCCACTAAGGATCAATACATATATCATATATATGCACGATAAATGCTTGTTCTAATTTTTTTTTTTTTTTTTTTTTTTTTTTTTTTTTTTTGCAGTAACAGAAAAAATGGATTACATAATGAAGGAACTGTCAAAATTGACATTTTTATCAGGGGATATCCTGAATATCGTCAAAATGATGGAAACCCGTATGGTCAAAACACATGAAGATATACCAATCCTGGAAGACATTCTTCCATCCCCACTTGAAACTGTTGAGCAGGTGGAAAGTCTTTCACACGAGCTAAAAGTTAACATTGAATATAAAAAGAGTATGGTAAGTGTTGCTTAATTTCTTTTAGCCTTGTACATGTCTTTTGATTAGTTTTTTGGGGGATGAAGGAGGGGGGGGGCACAGAATTGATTGTTCAGTGTTATGTTTAAGGTGCAAATACAACAAAAGCAAAAGCTGCTCAAATTAGTGGATTTTTGTAATAGTTAAGAAGGAAAATAGTTTAATGGTATTTATTTATTACAGTTGGAAATTAGAAAATCTAATGTTGAGATTGAAAGATTATATATTATTCTCTATTACCTTACAGCTTATGCATTATTTTAACACTTTCCTGGATTTTCCACTTGGAATTACGGGAGTTTTGCTTAACCGCTTGTCGGATCACGACGTAAATTTACGGACCGTGTTTTATATTGGGTATTTACTACTCGATCGACTTGGGGTTTGTATGAATATGTTTGCCAATAAATTTTCGTTTTCTCTAATAGGCACAGTGCCTATTTGAGAAAACGGCAATGTATTGTAACTTTGAGACTATTGAGTTGGTGACACAACGAGGGTAATCGCCCACTTCATACACTCTTGTGTTGGCCGCGATCATGATTCTACATTTATATGCATATGTCTGTGTAGAGAATTTTATTCCGAACACTATACAAACAAAAAAAAACGGTGTGAATCAAGTATAAACTTGAAAAAACAAGAGCAAAGTAAAAACTTTTTAAGCTCACGGGTACAAACGCGCGTAAGATTTTATTCGCCGCAAATTTATTTGACGCTCTGTTGGCCAATTCTACCCATGTTCTTATAGAACTTTCTATTGCGAACACATTGCTATAAAAATGAAATACGTAGCTCAAGAAATATTGTCAGGACAGTGAAATAAGTATAAACTTTCAAAGCGCTGCATCACAACAGTGTCGTCGCTGCTGAAATCACGGCTAACGCTTCGCCCAGTTCCCACACTCGTGCGGAACATAATTAGACATTGATAGGCATATGTCTGGGTGGTGAATTTTATTGCGAGTTCAGTGATATCAAAATAAGCGCTGTAGGATGGCTGTGAGGCTGGCAACAAACGAAAGAGTATGAACATTTACTTCCTGTTTGGGTGTCACGGCGAGTCATCTTCGTGTTTATTTACTTCGTGGTGGGATAGCAAATGCTTTGGTGACATTTTATGCATATGATCTTGTAGAGAATTTTATTGCCAACGCATTGATACCAAAATGAAAAACGTAGCTCGAGAATTGATGTTAGGAGCGTGAAAAGATTATACACTTTTTTGTGTTTACGCTTGAGCGCCCAGAACGCCTCGCGCACAACCCGCTTTATTTTCAGCAAGTGCCGCATGCACTAAAGTGTTAACAGGTCCAGACGCTGTCTCTAATGGGCGGTGCAAACTGTGGAGACACAGTGAGACGAATGAAGAAGAGGATAGGGACCTATGGGGTCTGGTCTCAGTATTCACTTGTTGGGCGCAAGAAGAAACGTGTCTTCAAAACCTTGGATATTTGTAATGTAATAATAAGTACGTAAATTTGACATTTTTTTTGTATTATATAAGTATAAATAAATATAATATATATATATATATATATATATATATATATATATATATATATATATATATAATATATATATATATATATATATATATTATATATATAATATATATATATATATATATATTATATATATAATATATATATATTATATATATAATATATATATATATATATATATATATATATATATTATATATATAATATATATATATATATATATATATATATATATATATATATATATATATATATATATATATATATATATATATATATATATATATATATATGTCGTACCTAGTAGCCAGAACTCACTTCTCAGCCTACTATGCGAGGCCCGATTTGCCTAATAAGCCAAGTTTTACTGAATTAATATATTTTCTCTAATTTTTTTCTTATGAAATGATAAAGCTACCCATTTCATTATGTATGAGGTCAATTTTTTTTTATTGGAGTTAAAATTAACGTAGATATATGACCGAACCTAACCAACCCTACCTAACCTAACCTAACCTATCTCTATAGGTTAGGTTAGGTTAGGTAGCCGAAAACGTTAGGTTAGGTAGGTTAGGTTGTCGAAAAAACATTAATTCATGAAAACTAGGCTTATTAGGCAAATCAGGCCTTGCATAGTAGGCTGAGAAGTGAGTTCTCAGCCACACACACAGTACAACCTCGATTCAACGTACCCCGATTCAACGAATCTCCAGCTAGTTCGCACACTTTTCAGGCCGGATTTACTCGCCCAGTTCGAAGCATATATCGAAGCGGGGGATGTTCGGATTTGCTTACGACGTCGAGACAGAGTTCACAGACTGGTGGAAAACTTTCACATTCTATCACAGATTGCAATTATTAATTCCTTCATATGACAAGTTCGATCACACAAGTGGACCACACAAGTGGACCGCACATGTGGTCCACAAGCTTATGATGTTGGGACAGAGTTCACAGTGGTAGAAAACTTTACCATACCATCACAAATTACAATTAATAATTCCTTCATATGACAAGTTGGATCACACAAATGGACCACACAAGTGGACCACAAGTGGTCCACAAGCTTACGATGTTGGGACAGAGTTCACAGAGTGGTGGAAAACTGTCTCATTCTATCACAAATTACAATTAATAATTCCTTCATAAGACAAGTTGGATCACACAAGTGGACCACACAACAAGTGAATCATATGAACCAAACACCAGCCAGAATGGTCCACAAAAAGTGACGCATATGAACCAAACACCAGCCAGAGTCGTCCACACAAGTGAACGACTGAGTTTCAATGATTTTCGTTCACCGATTTGTGGCACACGTATCTTTGTAAATTAATTTAAAGGCTGAAGCGTGAATAGCTAGCTAATATGTTGAAATCTTCTTATATACATTTTCTGTGAGGGTGGACAGATAAGGGAATACTGTACAGTAAACCCCACTTTACAGTGAGGTTTCACTCGCTTTCGTCTGTGTTGTCAAAGTTCAGTGACCCATGGCTTTGAACATTTCACATTAATAAATCATTACTAAAACTGGTGTTTTAATAACTCTTTATTATCCTAATTAAACTAAACTAAATAAAACCAAAAAGTATACTGTAATAAGATAGATATCTCCTATTTGAGAAATTATTCACGTTATTGGCAGCACAACTCCAGCACGAGTGGACAGGTCTAATCCCTGTCCATTCAACACCATGCTTGTTGTGTTCGATTTCGTCGCCACAGTTCAGCGATCTACGGCTTCAAAATAATAAAATTAATAAATCGGTTCTAAAATAAGTATTTTTTATAGCTCTTATTATCGTAATAATGTTGCTAAATTAAATATATAACCCAAAAATATATAATTTGATGTAAATCGAATATTTAAGAGAAATTTGTTACTGGATCAGGCTTAAACACCAGCCTACTGAAGGGTGTACTTATAGACTTAGTCTGCGTTCGTACAGTATGCACCCAGTGCCCTTAGCTTTGTCTGCGATTGACGTATAGTATTTATCTGCCGGTGGAAGAATAATCGTGGAATTGACCATTTTTTTACTACAGCTCTTTGGTTATAAAACAAAATGTCTCGGGGGGCTTACTAATAGTGCCTTATTAATGCCAAAAATGAAGCAGTATTTTGCAAGAACTAGTAGCAGAAAATCAACCAGCACGAGAACAGCCGTATCCAGCACGAGAACAGCCGTACCCAGCAAGAGAACGGACACCAACCACGAGAACAGCCGAACCCAGCACGAGAACAGCCGTACCCAGCACGAGAACAGCTGTACCCAGCACGAGAACAGCCGTACCCAGCACGAGCACAGTTGTACCCAGCACTGGTACAACAGCCGTACCCAGCACTGGTACAACAGCAGCCAGCACCAGCTGAGAAGCAGCTGAACCCACAACAGCAGCGAGCACCAGCAATGCTGATGCAAACATCTAAAAACATCGTGTGCAGCATGAATAGTTAGAACAAGTGTTAAATTTAAGTGTGTACATAGTGTTAAAATTAAAGTTGCAGTAATTATAGTGTACAATAGTTTTCATAAACTGTATTGTAGTACTCAACATACAGCAGAACTACTTTTTATCAACACAGTGCTATCGACAACGCACTGCAGTACGTATTTAATGTAGAGCATTCACAACTTCACGAAACTTCAAGATGGACATAACTTCAACAATAAGGTAAATTTATGAATTACAGTATTTTTTAGTAGCGAAGTAATATATAGGTAGAGTATGTAATATGATAATGCATTTTTATTGTGTACAAGAAAAAAAAAGACACTGACACAAACACCTCCTGAAGGTCACCTCTTGCAACGAATCCAACGAACTGGGGTTGGTCCCATATAGTACGTTGAATCGAGGTTGTACTGTATATTTATATATATGCATTTCTTTGTAACAGTGCAAGTATTTTGCACTCTTTCATGTATAATTGTGAATTATAATTGTGGGTGGGTGTGTATGTGTGCGTGCGTGTGTGTGTGTGTTGGTGAGGGTGTGAGATGGTAGTGGAGGAGTGGGCTGGCTTGTGCTGAGTACTTTTGAACAAAGAGGTGCCTTGTGTACTGCAGGACCCGCCTGGGTCCTATAAGGGTTAGTTTTGCTTCTCGGGCCTTATTTGGGCATGAGGAAGAGAGTACACAGCTTTCCCCACGTTGGGGAGGGCTGGGAGATTCAGTTAGCGACCGCCTTACACAGAGAGAAGGTGACCAGCCAGTCTTCCTCACCCTGACGGGTGACACTCCAGGCACCCTCAGGGTGTATCCGTCTGAGTTGTGAGGTAAGAGTGTCAGTAATGCATTGTCTTGATTGGGTGTCTTAGTGGTGACGAGCTGAACCATTTAGCCATGTATGGTGTGGGCGTGTATGGAGTGGGTGATCCCCCCCATCCTTTTAATTTGGTCAATATTGTGTTAAATAGTAGGATGTCAAAGTATTAATTGGAATAATTTGAGAAAATTTGGATTCAATAAATATCTGTGTAGAATCATTAATTGGAATAATTTGAGAAAGTTTGGATTCAATAAATATCTGTGTAGAATAAACTTGACTTTTGTTTAGTCCTCTTTTTGAACCAATGTCCCCACAAGTAAGAGTTAAGGCTAGAGAGATATCTTGATGAACACGTGAGAGATAACTAAATTAAGCAGTGTTCCTGTCGCATTGTTTAAGTGGAAGTGAAGTTAGATTCAATGACAGGTGGTGGCAGCAAACATCGGAACATCTTAGTGTAACATCATAGATAGAATAAAATCAGTCCAGTCTATTCTCCCCTTTCTTCTTATTCCTCCTACATCACTCTACTCCTCCTCCTTCATTCTCTCCCTCCTGCCTCCCCTTCTTCCCGTTTCGCTCCCCGTTTTCTATTCCCGCCTGCCTCTTCTCAGTTCCCGCTCGCCCCTCCCCCATGTTCTATCCACCCATCCCTCCTCCTCTTTCCTCTTTCTCCTCCTTCTACCTTTACTTCACTTATACTAATTTCGACGATCAACCCCCCCCCCCCGTTACATCTTTATAAATATTGAATTCCATGAGTCTGGACCCAGGGCTGAATGCATGGGCATATTGTCAATTTCTCTTTCAAAATCTGTCACACTCGTGTTGATATCAGTTATATTTACAGGGGTTTGGATATCACCCATAAAGAAGTTGTCTGGATCCTCCACTTTCATGCTTTGTATCGGAGTGCTAAACGTATCCTCATGCTGCTTTTTTAGGATTTCAATAATTTCTTTGTCATCCTCAGTATATGGACCTTCACTAGTACGAATAGGTCCAATACTGGCAGTGCTTTTTGCTTTTCCTTGTGTAGGATTTTTATTACCTAGAACATTTTCCCATTGAATGTTTGTAAGTTCCCTGTTTATTTTCTCCCAGTCTATCCTTTTATTATTAAAATTGAATTTATTGAATAGCCCTTCTCGCTTGTTGTTTCTCGTGGGCTTACTACCGTTATTGATGTTAGTTTGCACTTCAATGAGCTTGTGGTCCAAGTACGTGGTGTCTGAGACAGTAATGTCTCTGATTAGCTCATCATTGTTCGTTAATATGAGGTCCAGCGTGTTCTCGTTCCTAGTCCGTTCTGTTATCAGCTGACTGAGCGAGAATTTGTCACAGAATCTCGGTAGTTCTCTGACCTGTGATTGGTTATTTCCATTTCCATTTTGGGTGTGTTGTTTTGGTAGTGATTCGTCCATTTCTGGTAGTAGTGCGGTTGTTGTGTGGTGTAGTACTTGTGTGCTTGTTAATGACTTGTATTCCAGTCTTGTGGGTATCTCCTTTCCCCTACGGGCCAACTGCTTTGTTCTTACCTAGCATTTTGCTTTGTTTGGGTATGAATGTTTGTGTGCCTTCATTGTATATTTTGCAAAATTTGCCATATATCTCATTATTTACTTCTCTGCCTAGCAACAAGTCTGTCTAATTATACTCATTAACTATTTTTCAAAGTTCCCCATAGTGTCCTTTATTGAAATCGAGTTCATGAACCGTTTCAATGTCCTTATTTTCTTCTAGATTATATTTTAAAGTATATTTAAATGTTATTGTTATTATTGTTATTAAATGTTATTGTGACATTGCATTGCAATTGAGCTATGTTGTTTACCATATCGTTCATTTCGTGAGTATAAGTATAGATGCCACACTTGTGACAGGTAAAACCATGCCTTTTTTGAAAAATAGCACCGTCTGTTGCACGTAAGAGCAACCCACACTATATTATGTTGCGATATTATTTCAATATTTCCGATTGCATTGATAATTTGAATTTTCATAGATTTCAATTTATTTTCATTTTGATTTAATAATTTTGTGTGACATTGCATTGGAATTGAGCTGTGTTGTTTACCATACTGTTCATTTCATGAGTATAGTTTATTTTTTTATTTTTTCATTTCATTTTTTTAGCTGTTCTTATTTTTCAGTGATGGGAATATCAGATCATTTGATGTTCCCAATTTTCTGATGGGAACATCAGATCATTTGATGGTCCCAATTTTCTGATGGAAGCATCAGACCATTATGGAATGCATCGGATGAGGTAGTTTGGAATGGTGGGGAGGACGAGAGGGGGGATGGTGGGGAAGATGAGGGGACAGAGGAGAGGGTAATGGTGGGGAGGACGAGAGGGGGGATGGTGGGGAAGATGAGGGGACAGAGGAGAGGGTAATGGTGGGGAGGACGAGGGGACTGGGGAGTTGGGGATGGTGGGGACAGGGGAATGGAGAATGCTGGCGAGGACAAAGGGACAGGTGAATGGGAGATGGTATGGGAGGAAGAGGGGACAGGGGAGGGGGAAATGGTAAGGAGGACGATGGGACGGGGAAGTGGGAATAGTGGGGACGGGGGAGTGGGAAGGATGAGAGGACTGTGGAATGGGGAATGGTGGGTAGGACGAGGGGACGGAGGAAGATTGGAGAACAGGGGAACACCTCAATAAACGCCAACAATGTATTATTACTCTGTGGCTTCGTGTCTCCCGTCAAAGTGAATTATAATTATATATATCAATTAATTCTTGTAAATTTCCAGAAGCCTGTATCAACACCCACACTAATGCAACTGAGAGAGATGTTGAGACAAGTATTGCTGATATGTTGAAGAACGCCCCAAACAAACTCGGTGGAAACAGATACAAGGTAAAGTTTGCCAATTTGCTGTAGTCAATTCAATCTCTTTTTAGTAACCTTTGAGAACATTTATGCTATGAATAAGATAAAATAATGTAACTGATTTTGACTAAATATGTAGATATATTTAATTTTCTGAGCACTAATAATGAAAGAAAACCAAAATAAGAGATGGCTACTATCTCTAACAATGGGCTGGAATAATGCAGGATATAATATTGTTTTATAAAGATTCTTGTTTTAGTTTTTTTTCTATAATATGGAAAGGGTTTTTACTTAACTCTTAACATGCTCGGGGTTTAATATCCTATCATCCCCACAGGCACATGTCATTTTGAAAAAAAAAAATTATATTTCTCTTTCTAACCTGTTAATTTGTGTTCACTGATCACGGGAAAAATAATAAAAAAATCGTAAGTGGCATATATTGCCCGCTATAGGGCGGGGAAGTCTGGCAAATTATAGGCGCTGACTCCGCGCGCGTCCCAGGCAGTCTGTTGCTCGCAAGCTGTCAGGCCGGAGTTGCCACAGAGAGATAATTACCGAATTATTTCAATGTCTCTGATTTTTCATACTTTTTTTGCTGTAATATTATTCAATAGTGTGTAGTTTGATATATTTATATAATAAAATGAGTGAATCATTGCTGTACTCAAAAATATGGTGTGCATATTGTTGATTCAATTATGTTCATCAATCAGTGAACAAATACTTTGTCGGTTATTACATTATAAGCACAGGTTATATATAGGTATCTGCATGTTTTGTTCACTATAACGAACCACTAAGTAGCTATTATGAGTCAAAAAGTAACGAGGAGTGACCGCCGTGTACCAGCCAGCCACTCCCGCCCTCCCTCCCTCCAGTCATCTGACTCGCCCACATTTTCCTCCCACAATAATGTTTTTGCTATAATTCACTATATACAGACATTATATATAAGTATCTACATGTTTTGTTCACCATAACTGTACATCTAAGCTTGTATGGTGAGTAAAGGCACAAAGATGTGGCTACTCACACAGTCAGCTGATCGGCGGCCGCCCTCAAGGCCAGACGCACTAATATTTCTCCTCCAACAATACTGTGTGGTGTTATTACGCTATATACACACATTATATATAAATATCTACCTGTTTTATTCACTATACTTGTACAAATAAACTGGTATGGTGCCCAAAGACCATCGTGGTAACCAGTAAACAACACCGTCGTCTGCACGGTGGCGTCGTGCAGACGACGCCACCGCCCTCACCAAAATGGCGGCTTTAAACCTTCTCTTGCTGTTTACACCTTCTATACACACGTTATATATAAGTATCTACATTTGTGTTCACCATAGCGAACCACTAAGCTGGTATGCTGAGTGCAGTCAATAAAAGGTGGCCACACAGTCAAAAGACATCGCCACCACCCTCCCTCCCACAGTATTACTCCTCCTTCCATGGCGCACAGCGCTAAATATCACCACAATCCTGCTATTATCAGAACCCTGGTCAGTTTTATCACAGTCAGGGGTCTTCTGTAATAATATCATCGCTACATAATAGCATGAACAAGTATAATTTGGCATTTTTAGGCGATGCTGTGGTCACAAGCTGAACAGCAGTGCTGTTAGCTCATGCTGCGTGCGTCAGGCTTGGTTGCTCACTCAATACTGAGGCCAATAACACCCGGGAGTTTGGCCCACGATTTTTTTTTAAAATGGCGTCTGTTTACAAGAGCCCTGATGAAGGTGTGGTGAACCCCGTGTATTCGCGGGTTGTTTAAATCTTGCGTAGTACTCCAATACATCATATGACGTGATGCGCAGTTGACTGGAACAACATCCAGCACGTCATATGATGTGATGCGCACTTTAAGGGTTAATAAATTAAATATTATATAATAAAATAATTTATGTATTATTGAAATCAATTAGTAACAAACAATATTTTATTACAGGGTGGTGAAGCAAGAAGACATGTGCATCACACAACAGACTTGGATATGAAGAATACTAAAAATGGTGGCGAGCCTGGTGGCAACCGCTGAATCTTCTCTAGTGTCTATATAGAATCTATATGTGTGTGTTTGTATATATATACTGTATGTATATACAGCCACCTGCTCAGACCCCCAAAGAGATGGCATAGACACTGTGTCTTCCCATATTAACAGGGACTTGATGAAATTAACGTCTAAATGACCCCTCACTTGCTCTAGTGCTCTTGGGAGGTGGTGATCTTTGTGGTATTTAAATACTCCGAAAATTACCATCTCTTTGGGGGTCTGAGCAGGTGGTGGAGAGGGTTAAGGCGTACCTGTTATGCCAGTTGCTGGAAGGCTTCTGTGCTGGCTAGGGTTCGAGTCTCCTGGTGGGAAAGTGTTCTAAAGTTGTATACTTGACTCTCGTGTTTAGGAGAGTTGTGCCATATATATATATATATATATATATATATATATATATATATATATATATATATATATATATATATATATATATATATATATATATGCAATTGACGATCACAAAACACTGATCATTTTATGCGGAAAATCCACAGAGAAATATGAAATGAGGTGAACGTTTCGGCTTGTTAAAGCCTTTGTCAACACCAGACTGATGTTGACAAAGGCTTTAACAAGCCGAAACGTTCACCTCATTTCATATTTCTCTGTGGATTTTTGGCATATTTATATATATAAATAATATATATGTCGTACCTAGTAGCCAGAACGTCGTACTCGGTTTACTATGCAAGGCACGATTTGCCTAATAAGCCAAGTTTTCCTGAAATAATATATTTACTCTAATTTTTTTCTTATGAAATGATAAAGCTACCCATTTCATGATATACGAGGTCAATTTTTTTTATTGGACTTAAAATTAACGTAGATATATGACCGAACCTAACCAACCCTACCTAATCTAACCTAAAATATCTTTATAGGTTAGGTTAGGTTAGGTAGCCGAAAAAGTTTGATTAGGTTAGGTTAGGTAGTCGAAAAACAATTAATTCACGAAAACTTGGCTTATTAGGCAAATCGGGCCTAATAAGCAAGTAAGGTAAGCAACACTTACCTTACTCAAGCTAAAAAAATTAAGCAACACTTACCATACTCTTTTTATATTCAATGTTAACTTTTAGCTCGTGTGAAAGACTTTCCACCTGCTCAACAGTTTCAAGTGGGGATGGAAGAATGTCTTCCAGGATTGGTATATCTTCGTGTGTTTTGGCCATACGGGTTTCCGTCATTTTGACGATATTCAGGATATCCCCTGATAAAAATAGTCAATTTTGACAGTTCCTTCATTATGTAATCCATTTTTTGTTACTGCAAAAAAAAAAAAAAGAAAATAAAAGGCTTATTAGAACAAGCATTTACTGTTGCATATATATATGATATATGTATTGATCCTTAGTGGATCCGGAATGCATCCGATCCTATTTTAGTGACAGACACCAATGTGTAGCCTTCAATTATGTAACCTCTCCCACTCTATGATAGGGGTGACACAGGGCAGCATCCTTAGACCCCTCCTATTTGTTATATACATCAATGATCTGCTTTATGTCTCTAATATGATTAAACCTGTATTGTTTGATGATACTACCATCATCTAATTAGTTGCTTTACAAGAATGTAAAACTTCAAGTCTGTACTCTCCCCCAATGTATTTTCTTGTATATATAAAAAAAAAAATAATAATAAACACACAATAAATCGGTACTTACTAGATTTTTCGAAAGGAGAGCTAGCCACCAAATAATCATTCAAATTTTCGTCTCTATTACGTAGCAAAGAAGCAGGTCTACGGAAGCCTTTCCTGTTGAGTTCGAAGCCCAGATCACTCGTTGTCTCTGAAGTGATATGAAATTATAAGTATTAAATTTAAAAACCAAATAATAAATGTGATATTGCTCAGTTCCCGATATTTACCAAATAGTTTTAAATACATAAAACTACAAATAGTAATTATTGAATTATTACATTAGCTTATAGCTTTTCTGAATGCATTAAAAAATTTTGTTTCAGACAATGAAGCAACACCAAGAAAGTTATCAACTGTTTCCATCGCCCTGAAGGCTGGTAAAAATATATTACATTAAAATCATGCACAAGTATATGTTACTATCTGTGTATGTAAATGTTTCTCCAGTTACATAAAGCTTACCAGTTCTGTCTTGTTCTGTTAAAAAGAAAACCATCATACAAAAAGAAATAAAATGTTTTGAATTAAATTAAATTACCTGATTCCTGTATCATATTATTTTGATGTTCATCTAGAGTCAGCTTACACTCGGCAGTCTTTCGGGGCATGGAAACGGTTACTTTTCTTGGTGGTGAATCTTCACTGTCTGAAACAAAAACGTTTAATGCATTCAGAAAAGCTATTAACATATATCTATATATATTTTTTAATACCTAGCAAAATATATTACCTAGTAAATAAGATTATTTGTTCCATTAAGCCAATTATGTTTCATTTTTTTAACAATTATTTTGAATAACTAAACATTCATTCCTACATACCCCTATCCACATCATTTGCTATTCTTCTGTATTTTGCTGCCCTATGGTGAAAACTTGTGTCTGTCACTTTCCATATTTGACGTTTCTTCTGCCTTCTGGATGCATTTTGTGTATACGTTTTAGTCTTCTTGATACTTGCATCCATCAGTTGTTGTATTGGAGTTGCTTTTTTCGCTTATACTCGTACATTCTGTTAAAGAGTGTCAAATTTCTACATTAGACTACCATATTACCAATATTATTGTTATTAATGTATTGACAAATGCAATATGTATTAAAATTCTAAAAATAAGTCATGCATTATATACAATGTGTGGGAAACTGTCTGCTGAGAAAAGCTGGTGTGGGGGTTGTTACAAGAGTGAGTAATAATTAAAGCTGGTGCATATAACATCCTTGTCAGGCACATGCAAAAGTGAACACTTCCAGAATTGGAGACATGCAGAAATGTAACATGTGGAAATAGAGGCATGCCAAAACAAAGACATGCATAAATTCAAATTCTTATCTAAATAATTTCTAGTGATTATTATATAAATTATTCCTTCAGTACTAGATCAAATATTCACAAAAAGGAAGAGATATTTGATATTCAATACCATCCTCCCTTTGGAAAGAGTAATCATGTCCTGTTGGACATTAATTATATGTTAAGATATAATCTAAAAGAAAATAGGGACATTGAAATAGAGTAATCATGTCCTGTTGGACATTAATTATATGTTAAGATATAATCTAAAAGAAAATAGGGACATTGAAATGGTTGTTAAGCTCTATTTCAATAAAGGACACTATAGGGAACCTAGGAGGAGTACCCTGTATTACAAGTGTAAGTGAAAATATTGGAAAAAATAATTATAGCTAAATGTGAAGAACACCTGGAGACAAATGCTACACTTGCTTACATTTATGAATTGCTTTTAAATACATAGGTCAAATACTAAAGAAATTGTTTAAAACTTTTGTTAGACCACAGCTGGAATATGCAGCGGCTGTATGGTGCCCATATCTAAAGAATCACATCAACAAACTG
This sequence comes from Procambarus clarkii, assembly GCF_040958095.1. Taxonomy (NCBI): domain Eukaryota; kingdom Metazoa; phylum Arthropoda; class Malacostraca; order Decapoda; family Cambaridae; genus Procambarus; species Procambarus clarkii. Next base: position 25,537,873 of record NC_091158.1, read on the forward strand.
GAAACGGTATAGACATGCCACTAAGTGGCTCCCAGGTTAGAGGCATAAAATGCCAAAACTAGATGGTAGAATAAAAAGAAGATATTGTAAAAGGTAACCAAACAAAGATGCCACAGAAATATTAGAAAATTAACTTTCGCAAGCAGCGTGGTAGAAACGGTTGGAGCAAGTTAGGTGAGAGGGTGGTGGAGGCCAAAACCATCAGTAGTTTCAAAGCATTATATGACAGTACTGGGATGGGACACCACAGGCGTAGCCCCAAATAATAGAATTTGGCGGTTCATATCACATTTTTTAAAATTAGAGATAAGGATGGTAATAAAGTTCAATGTAAAAACACCTATTATTAATTAATTTGTGAGAACTTCATATAAAATTAACAACTGAGCAAACGTATAGTACCATAGAAATAAAAACAAAAATGCTGCATGTTTTTTTTTTCACATTACCTTTCTGTAGATTTTTTCCCTTGTTACTACATGAATGATCCGGTTCAGTAGTGTTGTAGTAGTTGCCTGCAGTACCTGCAGTTTGAAACAAATGTTAAGAGACAATAGGCAAATCATTGATGTATATAAGAAATAGGAGAGGTCCCAAGATGCTGCCCTGTGGCACTCTTAACAGTTATTGAATAATAATTCATAATTTTTTTTAGTGTCCCTGCGGCCTGGTCCTCGACCAGGTCTCCACCCCCCAGGAAGCATCCTGTAACAACTGACTCGCACCCGTTGGTATATCTTGGATGTACTAATAACAAAAACAGGAACCTCTTTAAGCACCAACGTATATACCAAGCCCACCAACATAGGATTATGCCTGAACGGTAGAAGTGAGTGCCCCCAAAGATACAAAGCCAGTGTTCTCAATGCTTATATTCGTCGAGCGCTTACCCACTGCTCTGAATGGAGTAACGTGAGTAGAGAGTTTGAAAGAGTAACTCGGGTATTGGTGAACAACGGATATAGCAACGCGGAAATAAACGCTGCTATAAGAAGACACTTGGACCGTTGGTATAATTCAGAACCTAGAACAGAATCCACAACACCCCCAATAAAATTATATTACAAATCAACCATGCACAGTGAACATATAAAAGAGGAAAGAATAATGAAAGAAATAATCCGTAAAGGAGTAAAAAGCACTACTCCTAACCAAAACATAACCCTGATAATATTCTACAAAACCAAGAAGACTTCCGAACTCCTTATCAAAAACAGCCCGAAGCCGACGGAGAACCCTCTACAGCAGTCAAGCGTTGTATACATGTACACTTGCCCCCACGAAGGATGTAACCTTCAATGTAAGTACATAGGTATGACGTCGACCAAGCTGACGAGGCGTTTGACATGCCATCTTCAATCTGGTGCCCCTAGGAATCACATCGAGACAAGCCCATGACATTACTCTAACAAGAGAAATGTTGAACAAGAATACTTGCATAATAGACAAAACCCAAGATTCAAGATTACAAATTCTTGAGGCAATTCACATAAGAATAGAGCGACCTACCATGAACACCCAAATCACGGAACTATTTACTCTACCCACCATGAGAGTAAGGACAAGACAAGAACATATCGATGCCAACACAGAAGACAATGTCCAACATAACAGGCCAATTACACTGGATTAATCTTTGTGTTTAGATAGGAGATGCCTCGTATGGGCCAATAAGCCTTCTGCAGCCCCTATGTTTATCCCTTATGTATCCCCCATGTTTTCACCTTCATTGTATTATCACCTGACCTAATGCGGGTATAAAATCAACTAGTATTGTAAGATCTGTTCACTTGAGAATGAACCATGGAGGTTCGAAACGTCGTGCAAATTATACAAATAAGTGTAATACACTCTATAGTAAATCACTTCTTTTCTTCACCTTAAAAGTACGAAAATGAGTTTTGGAGAACTCCTATTTCAATTAAGCCCTGATGCTAAGAAAATAGTTAGAGGGATAGAAGCCCTAAACCAGAAAATAATAAATACAGAATATGCGGTCATATTCAATGAAACATGTTTGAAAGAAAACCTGCTGCCAGTATACACCAATATATATATATATATATATTGGTGTATACTGGCAGCAGGTTTTCTTTCAAACATGTTTCATATATATATATATATATATATATATATATATATATATATATATATATATATATATATATATATATATATATATATATATATATATATATATATATATATGGATGATAAGCTATAGATAGATGATAAAAATATAGCTAGGAGGACTGACACTGGAAAATCTATTTTATAACCACTGAAGCTCACCTCAATTCTTTCCTGAATTACTGAGGGATAGCTGCTGAATAACCAGAATTCAAATTATAATCTCATTTAACTATCAATATGTACTTAAGGCTTTACCTTTTTTTTTTAAATTGTCATCTTTATTATTGTCTTTTTTTTTTTTTTCTTCTTTTTTACTCCCTTGTTCCATAGTACACTGACTTTGCCTGTGTCCTCTAGTATTAACTTCATTATCCAGTGTTCCTGAGTGTATCTCTATTTAAACTACCTCATTTTGTTTTAGTGTAACTTTAGTATTCAAGTATTGTGTACTTATAATATTATAGATAGTAAGTAAGCTATTCGTTTTATAGATTTCATAATTGTTTTTTTACTTTTATTGCCCCCTCCCCGCTCAGCTCGTTGTCGCCGTGTGGGGGCTTCGTGGGCGGCTGCTGGAGTGTGATGCTCCTTAGGACAGTCCTCTGTCCTTTTCTAGCCTTGTGCTCCTGCTGCCGTCCTCTCCAATTCTGCTGGGCACCTTTTCCTTTTCCTTCTGTTTCGTTTTTCTCCCCTCTCTTCTCCTATCTGCTTGCCGTTTCCTGCCGACCTTTTGCTCGTTCTGGTTCTTCCATGGACTTCTTATATTTTGACGCCTGGGTGCTTGAGGAGGCATACTCATGCACTCGTAGAACTGCAGTACCCGACGTCGAGAGCGAGGGGAACCTTTTATTGTCAATCCCCACTTCGTCACTGAACCCGATCTCGACAGACTGTCGGTTTCTTAAGGTGGCGTTTGTGGGGCGTATACTCACGACGCACCCCTAGGAGGCCCCGACAAGATCGGCGATAGCTTCTTGTTGGGTGTCCTGCCTCTAATTGTGGCTCCGTGGTGGGTGTGGGGGCACATTCGTGAGTGAATTCTTCTTTTCGTCAAGATGATAACCCCTGTTTCGGCTGCTTCTGGCTTACCTTCTCAGGCTCGTGGGGTGGGCGACCAAGCCCCCGAGTCGGTCCGTATTGGAAGACCGGGCTCTGTAGCCTCCGCTGCATTGGGCCCCGACCTTGCTCCTCCTTTGGCCTCTCTGACTCCTTCCCCTGGCTCCCCTCCCTCCTCTGTGGTTGGGTCGAGCCCCAAGCCCCCAGTGGTGACTACCTCGTCCCCTGGCGCGGCTCCTTCTCTAGTTGTAACTACTGCGCCTTTTAACCCCTCTCTCTCTGGGGGTTCTCACCGCCGTCCTCGTCACGGCCGCCCTCGCTCGATTCCTTCCAGTTCTGCTACCTATCAAGCCTTATTTGGTCCCGCTTCGTGGGCCAAATATTTTGATCTCCTCCCTCTTGATTCTGCGCCTCCTGACGATTTCTCCCTTCATCGACATCTCATTGATTCCGTGGATGCCTCCATTACTTTCAACCCCACTCGTCTCGGTACACGTGTCGTTGCTGCTCCTTCTCAGGATGCTGCTTCCCGCTTGGCTGCCTTATCCTGCCTTGGCGAGGCCCCCGTTCGGGTCTCGAAGAACGCTCAGTTGAATGCCAGTGTTGGCACTATTTTGCTCCCGCCCCATGTTGCAACCGGTGTTCGGGACCTGCGCGACTGCCACGACGATATTCGACATATCCTCGCTGCCCAGGGCCATTCTATTCTCCAGGTGGACACGTTTACTCGTCCCCCTCGTGGTAGTCGCCGTCAACCCCTCCAGGTTGTGAAGATTACCTTTGATGGTAGGACCCTTCCACCCTCTGTCATTCTTGCTGGTGCCAGGTGCTCTGTCCAGGAGTACATTCCTTCTCCTCGGCTCTGTAATAAGTGCTGGAGATTTGGGCATGGTGCCCTCCGCTGCTCCGGGACTGTCTCTCTCTGTCCTTTGTGTGGTGGCGAAGGTCACTCTAAGTCGGAGTGCACTTCTCCCCAGGCTCGTTGCCTCAACTGCGGTGAGGCCCATCCTACCTTCTCCCGTGCGTGTGTCCATTACAAGCTTGAGGCAGCCGTCCTCAACCTGAAGCACCGGGAGCGTTTATCTTTTCCTGAGGCGATTCGCCAGGTTCGCCGGCTCCCGCCTTATGCTAATATCTTTTATGCTCGCGTGTTGCGCTCTTCCTCTCCTCGTCCTTCCCGCCTTCCTCAGACTCACAACCGTTTCCGGGCCTTGGACCCTGATGCGCCCACTGCCCCCTCCTCTGTTCCTTTGGGTTCTCTCCCGAAGGATCCTCCTCCTGGTCCTCTGTCTGGGGTTCCCCTTCCTTCTACCCGGTCTGTCGTGTCTTCTGTGTCTTCTTCCTCGTCCTCCTCCGTTCCTCCTTCCCATCCTCTTCCTCCATCTATCGGCTCTCCCCACCGCCTGTCAGTGCGGGCGGATGTCCATCGCTCTCCTAACGGCCGTCGTGTGTGCTCTCGTTCGGCTTCTCCTGTTGAGACACTGGAATCCGTTGCCCGGTACGTAGTTGCTGGGACACCGGTCTCTTTAAGTCAGAAGCGTAAGCCTGGCTCCTCTCCTTCCTCTTCCCTGGCGGGTAAGAAGGCTTCGCTTTCTTCCTCAGCTCCTCCTTCTGGCTCTGTTGCTCCTTCCCCTCCCGTTTCAGTGCTTGCGCCCCCTGTTCCTGCTATGGAGGTTTCTTTGGCCCCTGCTTCCCTTTCGGTTGCTGCTCTTGCTGGGGTGCGCTCCCCTCTTTCTACTCCCCCTCCTCCTGCTGCTGTCCTTGACGGCTCCTCTCCGTTGTCTCCTCCTCCTCCTCCAGACCCTGCCCGCCCACCTCTGATCTGTTCTCCCGTTTCCTTCCCTCCGTCTTTGCTCAGTTTACCCATGCCCCCTAACCTTGACTTTGCTGACCCTGATCCCGACCCTGATATTCTTTAACGTGCTCTGTTGCTCTTTCGCCTTTGTTTCTTCCTTGTTCTCTGTTTTTGTCCTTTCTCTTCTCGTCGTTGTCCATTCTTCAATGGAACGTTCGAGGTTATTACGCCAATTTCCTCGAACTCCAACTTCTGATTTCGCGGTTTTCGCCCCTTTGTGTCTGTCTCCAGGAGCCAATGCTTGGTGCTCGTCCTGGTCGTTTTCGTGGCTATTCCTTTCTCTCCCCCCCCCCAGCCATTGCTGGGGCTTCTAATTCTTCTGCTCTCTTGATTCGGGCTGATGTTCCCTTTGTTCCTTTACTTTTTCCTTCGCCTCTCCATTGTTCTGCTGCTCGTATCTTTGTGGGGAAATGGTACACAGTTTGTTCCATTTATCTCCCCCCGAGTGTCCCGCTCTCTCTTCCTGATTTGAAACACCTCCTGGACTCCTTGCCGGAGCCTGTGCTCCTGCTGGGTGACTTCAATTGTCGTCATTCTCTTTGGGGTGACGTTCTGACGAATACCCGGGGTCGCCTCCTTGAGCCGTTTCTCCTCTCTTCTTCCCTGTCTCTTCTGAATTCTGGTGAGCCCACTCATTTGGACTCTCGGACTCGCACCCTTTCTTGTCTTGATCTTTCTCTCTGCTCTTCTTCTCTTTACTTAGGTTTCACGTTGCAGGTTCTTGATGACCTCCATGGAAGTGATCATTTCCCCATCCTTGTTTCCTTTTTCTCTTTTCGCCCTTCCCTCTCTTTCCCTAGGTGGCAGTTTGCTAAGGCAGACTGGACCCTATTTACCCTCAGTGCTGCTCTCCCTGACCTCTCCCTTCTGCCTCTCTCTCGCGCTCTCCTCCTTTTTCATGACACTGTCTTCAACGCTGCCCTCCGCTCTATTCCTCGCTCTTCCTCTTGGGGTCCACGGAAGTGCGTTCCCTGGTGGAATGCGGACTGTGCTCGGGCTGTCCGCTGTAAGCGTGCAGCCTGGAAGAGGCACCGCCGTAGGCAGACGACCGATTCTTTTCTTTTCTTTCGGAAAGCGAGTGCGGTGGCCCGTAGGGCCATCCGTACGGCTAAACGTGAATGTTGGGCATCTTATGTCTCAACAATTACGTCCGAGACCCCTCTGGCCCAGATCTGGAAGCGTATCCGCAAGATAGCGGGTAAGTTCGTTCCCGATGTTTCACCGGTCCTTCACCTCCATGATACTCTTGTGGCGGACCCGTTGCAGGTCGCTTCCGAACTGGGTTCCCACTTTTCTTCTGTTAGCTCTGGTCTTCATCTTCCCCAATCTTTCCTTCTTCGTAAACCTGTCCTTGAGTCTCGTCCTTTAGATTTCTGCACTCATCTTCAGCTTCCCTATAATGATCCCTTCTCTCTCTCTGAACTTCGTTCTGCCCTGGCCCTCTGCGGTTCTACGGCGGCGGGCTCCGATGGTATTCATTATGAGATGCTTCGCCATCTCCCTCCGAGCACGTCTCAGTATTTACTGAGTCTGTATAATCGGATCTGGGAGTCGTCGTCAGTCCCTGAGGACTGGCTCGATGCCGTTGTCCTCCCTGTTCGCAAACCGGGGTCTCTGGGTACTTCCCCTAAGGACTTTCGCCCTATTGCTCTCACAAGTTGTGTCTGCAAACTCTTTGGACGTATGGTTAACGTTCGTCTGATGTGGTTCCTGGAACACCATCACCTCCTCTCCCCTTCTCAATTTGGTTTCCGCAAGTGCCGCAGCACGACAGATGTCCTGGTGAACTTGGAGGCCTATATTCGTACTGCTTTTGCTGCGAAGACCTCCGTTGTTGCCGTCCTTTTTGACCTAGAAAAGGCTTACGACACCACTTGGCGTTATCATATCCTATCTCAACTTCATTCTTTTGGCCTTCGTGGTCATCTCCCTCTCTTTCTCCGCAGCTTCCTCTCTCGTCGTTCCTTTCGGGTGCGCCTTGGTACCGCTCTCTCTCCCTCTTTTCAGCAATACGAAGGTGTGCCCCAGGGTAGTGTTCTGAGCACTACTCTTTTTCTTGTTGCCCTCAATGGTCTTCTTTCCTCTCTTCCTTCTGGTGTCTTCTCCGCTCTCTATGTCGATGATCTTACCCTTTGTTGTCAGGGTGATGATTCGCCTCTCCTTCAACGCCGGCTTCAACTTGCAATTGATGCCGTGTCGTCTTGGGCCACAGGTCATGGCTTCAAGTTCTCTACTTCTAAGACTTGTGCCATGACTTTTACGCGGAAACGGGTTGTTCTTCGTCCCTCTTTGTCACTTTATGGTCATCCCCTTGAATACAAAGATTCCGCGAAGCTTTTGGGGTTATTCCTTGACACTCGTTTGTCTTGGTCTCCCCATATCTCTTACCTCCGTGTTGAGTGCTCTAAGGCCCTTACCCTCCTTCGGGTCTTGTCCCATACTTCTTGGGGGGCAGATAGGCGCACTCTCCCTGCTTTACATTCCTCTCTCGTCCTGTCTAAGCTCGATTATGGTTGCCCTGCTTACTCGTCTGCTTCTCCTTCTACTCTTCGCCGTCTTGATGCTTTGCACCATACTGGGTTGCGCCTCAGTTCTGGTGCCTTTCGTTCGACTCCCGTCCTTAGCTTATATGTTGACACTGGCTTCCTGTCTCTCCAAGACCGCCGTGATCGCTACTGTCTTCGCTATCTTGCGCGGTCCTTGCAACATCCTTCCTCTCGCCTCTGTCGTGCTTTAACTTTTACCCCTCCTGCGGTTCCTGTTCCTCTTCACCACCTCCCTCTTTCTGTCCGGTTATCTCGCCTACAGGATTCTCTCTCTGTTCGTATTTCTGATGTTTCTCCTCGTGTTGTTCCTTCTTTGCCCCCGTGGAGGGTCCCTCTTCCGCGGTTTTGTACTTCCTTGACCCGTATCACTAAAGCTTTTACCCCTCCTACGGTTCTAAAACGCCTTTTCCTCGAGCACTTTTCTTCTCACTCCCGCTCCGTTTCTGTCTTCACCGATGGGTCTAAGTCAGCGGATGGTGTTGGCTACTCTGTTGTTTTTCCTGATCGCACTTATATGTGTCGCTTGCCTCCGGAGACTAGCATCTTTACAGCAGAACTTTATGCTAATCTCTATGCTCTTCGTCTCCTGCTTTCTCGTTGTCAGTCTTCCTTTGTGGTTGTTGTTGACTCTCGTAGTGCCCTCATGGCTCTCGGGTGCTTTAATCCGGTTCATCCAGTAGTTGTCGAGATCCAGCATTGGCTGTTTCTCGTTCACAGTAAATTTAAGTCGGTTGAGTTTTGTTGGGTTCCCAGCCATATTGGCGTGTCTTTAAATGAGCGTGCGGATGCTGCCGCTAAGGAAGCTGTCCGCTCTTGTCCCATCTCTCGTAAAGGCATTCCGTATTCCGACTTTTACCCGGTTATCCATTCCTCAGTCCTTACCCGTTGGCAGGCTTCTTGGTTGTCTGTTACTGGTAACAAGCTACGTACTCTTAAATGTTGTGTTTCCTCGTGGCCGTCCTCCTTCCACCGTAACCGGCGGTGGGAAACAGCTCTGGCGAGGTTGCGTATTGACCATACTCGCTTAACCCATGGTCACTTGATGGAGCGCCGCCCTGCTCCTTATTGTCCTAGTTGCATTGTCCCTCTTACGGTCGTGCATGTCCTTCTTGAATGTCCTGACTTCCAGGACGAGCGTGTGTCTTGCTTTCCGACCGCCCCTCGCGGTCACCTGTCCCTCGATAGAATTCTTGGTGACTCGGATACTTTTGATATCGTTCGCCTTATGCGTTTTTGTTCTCGTATTGGCATCCTTGGTGATATTTAGCGCCCTCTGATTATTTTGCGTATTTGATGGTGCTACATAGCCTTCCCGGTTTGGTGCCTTCTTTTGATAATTACTTACTTACTTTTATTGGTCATCCATTGTTATTAATCCAAGAGTACGAATTAGTCAAACTAAAAATGCTTTACAAATCAAGGGACCTCGAATGTGGAATGACCTTCCCAATTATGTTAAAGACTGTACCTCTCCCAACCAGTTTAAGATAAAAAGTAAGTACTACCTAATTAACTCAATGTAACCTACCTCACCCCTAAATGTCAGCCCATGTTTTCTATTTTAAATAATGCTGTTTTGTTGACCAAATTGTATTTTTGTTTTTTTCTGCCATGTTCCCCCCCCATTTTCCATTCTTTTCTTATTTTTTCTCAACACAATTTATACTTTAATCTCAATTAGCATTAAGTTTTAGTCTTAGTGTTTTTCCTGCCCGAAACGCTTTGCGTAATAGTGGCTTTAGACATTGTATGTACTAGCTCTATAAACCCATCAACTTTGTATCTTACCTTGTATGTATGTACCTTACCTGAACAAGAATTTATTTATTTATTTATTTATTTATAATTACTCTAGTTCATTTTTACTTTCCTAAGTTCTCACTAAGTTTCTATTACATAAATTACCATTAGGTTTAAATTACTTCAGAAATTTTATTCTACTTTTTCTTTGTAACCCAGGTGGCCTAGTCTCATAACCATTGCTCCATTGTGCTCTTGACTTTGTCTGTGCAATTTTGATCATTAGTGCAAATTATTACCTTCGGTGTACCTGAAAGTACCTTTAAGCAACCTACCTCATTTTTGAGTATAGTTTTATATATTCTTTTTTTTTCATAGCTAGTTCTTTTATAATTGTCTTTTTTGGCTTTTCTGTAAAAGAGCCCTCTTATGCAAACTCTTATAGACACAGACCTTAACCTCTTATCTAGTATCTATGACAATCATCACTTTAATGATCAAAATTGCAGGTATTGTACAGCACATGATGTAAACAATGTTTTAGCGTGTAATCACAATGTTTCTGTAATTAAGTTGAATGTAAGATCTCTAAGCAAACACTTTGATGATGTTAATGCCCTGATTCAAACAGTTGACAACAAATTCTCTTTCATTGTGTTTACTGAAACGTGGTTAAAAGAGGACACTTCTCAACTCTCCAACATACTTAACTACTCAGCTATTCACAACTGTCGTCCTACACAAAGACAATTATATAGGGGGCCTCGTAGCCTGGTGGATAGCGCGCAGGACTCGTAATTCTGTGGCGCGGGTTCGATTCCCGCACGAGGCAGAAACAAATGGGCAAAGTTTCTTTCACCCTAAGTGCCCCTGTTACCTAGCAGTAAATAGGTACCTGGGAGTTAGTCAGCTGTCACGGGCTGCTTCCTGGGGGGTGTGTGTGTGTGGTGTGGAAAAAAAAAAAAAAGTAGTTAGTAAACAGTCGATTGACAGTTGAGAGGCGGGCCGAAAGAGCAAAGCTCAACCCCCGCAAAACACAACTAGTAAACACAAAGAGGTGGTGGTACTTCTCTTTACTACCACCATGAACTGACTTGCTTAGAAGTAATTAAATCTAGAGACCCTTATGGAGAGTATATATTTGCCTGTTTCAGAGTCAAGGGTAACGATGCTGTCCTGACTGTGGGAGTAGTCTACAGGAATCCTAACACTGATGTGACTGAATTTAACTCTAACCTTAGAAATCTTATACTAGAGAACAGACTGAATAAAAAACACTTAATTATATCTGGGGACTTTAAAGTTGACCTCTGCGAGCCTGATAACCCTCCTGCTGCTAGTTTCCTCAACTTATGAATTCCTGCTTCCTCATACCCTTAATCATTAGACCTACTTGAATCACTGATAGTACTGCAACGGCTATTGATCACATCTGGACAAACATAATCTCTCCGCTTACTTTAGGTATAATCATCGATAGCCTTACAGACCATTACCCCACATTTCTCCTAACAAACATTAGCAAACCACCTCTAGAGAGAGGGGAGATAAGCTTTAGGCTGCACAATGAAACTGCTATAGGCAATTTTATAGCTGCTGCTGCTAATATCAACTGGGAATTCGAATTAGGGAACATAGGGGACATCAATCTAGCAGTGCAATCTTTTCTTCAAAAAACTCTCAGCCTTTATAACACCCACTGTCCTATGCTAACGAAACAAATCACAACTAAAAGCCTAAACAATCCTTGGCTTACAAATGGGATACTTAAATCCGTTAATAAAAAAACATGACCTTGAGAAGAAGTATAGGTTAGGAATCGTCTGCAAAGAATTTTCAAAGAATTACTCATCATTGCTATCTAAAATAATTAGAAGAGCCAAAATTAAATACTATGAAGATAAATTTACCCACACAAAGGGGAACATTAAGAAAACATGAAGCACAATTTCACAAATATTGGGATCAAAGAAAATTTTAAATAACAAACCAATACTCCTGTCAAATAACAATGGTCTGCTTTCAGCCTCTGATACTACTTTTGACTTCAATAGGTTCTTCTCTTGCATTCGGTCATCCCTTGCAAATGATATTCCATCTTCCAGTACTATTCAGGACTATCTTACAGGTAACTATCTACAGTCTCTGTACCTAATGTCTACTAATTCCACTGATGTTACTGACATAATCATTTCCCTTAAAACCAAGTCTAGTGCCCTTGAGGAGATACCAACTCTAATTTACAAGAAAGCCTCCAGATCTTTAGCTCCTGCTATTGTCAAATAGCTCTTCAACAAGTCATTTGAACTCCAAACCTTTCCAGATGTTCTAAAAAAAGCGAGAGTAACCCCTATCCACAGATGTGGTGATCTCACTGATGTCAACAACTTCAGACCTATATCAATCCTGCCAAACTTGTCAAAAATATTTGAAAAACAAATCTACAAGCAACTTTACTCTGATCTAGCCAAACACAATATCCTTAGCTCTTGTCAATATAGCTTCAGACCCAAAAAAAGCACTAGCGATGCACATATTGGAATGATTAACTTGATACATGCAGCTCTTGATAAAAATGAGTTCCCTGTTGGGTTATTTGTGGACCTGCATAAGGATTTTGACACTGTCAACCGCCAAAACCTTCTTCTTAAATTACATCATTATGGAGTCAGAGGTCACTCCCTGCAATACCTCAAATCTTACCTTACTGACAGGCTCCGGTGTGTTTCTGTGAATAATTAAATTTCTCCCACCCTACCCATCAACATTGGTGTTCCTTAGGGCAGCATACTTGGCCCTCTCCTCTTTCTCATCTACATTAATGACCTTCCAAATGCCTCCCATCACCTCAAACCAATTCTATTTGCTGATGACAAAACCTTCATCTACTCCAGTCCTGACCCCTCGCTCTAAATGTTACAGTGAATACTGAGCTAAATAAAGTCCATCTTTGGCTAAATGCCAACAAACTCACCCTCAACATTGACAAAACTTTTTATAGTTTGTTAGGCAATAAATCCTCAAATCAAATAAATCTCAGGATAAACAATACCCGAATTTGTAAGAAAGTAGATGGCAAATTCTTTGGCGTGCTCATTGACCACAAGCTGAATTTCCAGGGACACAATCTAAATATATAAAAAAAAGTTTCGAAAACTGTTGGTATTCTTTCTAAGATCAGATACTATGTACCTTGCCCTGCCCTGGTGACGCTCTATTACTCCCTCATCTATCCTTATCTCAACTATGGTATTTGTGCTTGGCGTTCTACTACCCAAAATCATTTACGTCCTTTAATTACTCAACACAAAGCTGCTATTAGGACAATATCCAACTCTGGCCCTAGACATCACTCGACCCCTACTCAAATCTCTGAATATGTTAGATATTAAGTCACTGCACATCCTCTCATGTGTATTTTATATATATAAAACGCTGAACTGTAATGTCAATCCTGACCTTAAAAGCTTCTTAGAAGGTTGTAACAGAACCCATGAACACCACATCAGAAACAAATACCTATTTGATATTCCAAGAGTACGACTTAATCAAACTAGAAATGCTCTACAAATCAAGGGACCCAGAATGTGGAATGACCTTCCCATTTATGTTAAAGACTGTACCTCTCCCAACCAGTTTAAGATAAAAACTAAACACTACCTAATTAACTCCATGTAACCTACCTTTCCCTAAATGTCAACCCATGTCTGCTATTTTAAAGAATGTTGTTTGTCGACCAAATTGTATATTAGCTATTTATCTGCCATGTTCCCCCCTTTTTAATTTTATATTATCTCAACACAATTTATACTTTAATCTCAATTAGTATTAAGTTTAGTCTTAGTGTTTTTCGTGCCCGAAACCCTTTGCGTAATAGTGGCTTTAGGCATTTTATGTACCAGCTCTATCTTTTCTGAGGTTGGAAGAAAACGTGCTCAGATTGGGGACTTGTTTATTTTATAATAGTAAATAATAAATTAATATATAATAAATTAACAAATTAATAAATAATAAATTAATTATTATTATATAATTAATAATAACAAATAGTATAATGATAAGCAATTATTTTTAATGAATCAAATAGCTAATTAGGGTGAATGATAAATAATTATTGACTAGTGCATAACAATAAAGTATTAAAGAATAATTATAATGAATAATCCTTATAATGGTAAAGTATTAAATCAATTACAATTAATAACTACATCTATAGGTAGTAATTGCAAGTTGCATTAATTTAATTACACTAATTACAATTCATGGGAATATTTCTTAGCTATCTGCAGGCTTATCACTTTGGGGGTTCCGGCGGAGCACCCCCAATCCCGCGAGGGCCAGCGGCGCGGAACCCCCAACCCCGAAGGACGAACACGGCGGCTGGCCGCTGTAACTAGGAATGTGACTACTCACGCTGTGGCTGTAACCTTGCCTGTGACAAATCTTCCCAGACTGAAAAAGTTACCAAACCGGGTCTACTAGACAGATGCTATAAGTGAAACTGCTTCCTTGCTGAAGCCATCGCGAGGTGCCTTATGAGCATAGAGAGCCAAGAGCCCACCAACTTATTTCTTTATTTATTTATTTATTTATTTATTTATTTATTTATTTATTTATTTATTTATTTATTTATTTATTTATTTATATACAAGAAGGTACATTGGGTTTGTGAGAATACATTGGAGAGTACAGTATTTACATTCTTGTAAAGCCACATATATAGTACGCACAGCGTTTCGGGCAGGTCCTTAATCTAGCAGATAATTTTAAGTAGGTAATTTCAATCAGAATTGATAAATGATAAAGATACATTACAAGAGAAAAATGAGATGAGAGAGATAAGTAGGTATATTAAAGCACATTGTTATATTAAAGCTCTGATTGATTACATTGACAGCTTGATTAGTAATTTAAACAAGGTTAATAGACACCATACAGCGGATTGACAGCACATATAAGACAGCAATGATCACAATGGTAAAGATGTTCAGATTGGGTACATAAAGATTGGGAGACTGGGTAGCAAAAGATACAGATAAACAAGATTTATAAACACCATACAACAGATTGGCAGCACATATAAGAAAACAGCAATGATCACAATGGTAAAGATGTTCAAATTGGGAACATAAAGGTTGGGAGATTGGGTAGCAATTGATACAGTGCAATTTTAAGGCAAAAAGTGAAAAACTATGAAGATGAAATTAGGTACTTTTTAGTATTGATTTTGAATGATGTAAAAGTTGGACAGCTTTTCAATTCAGTAGGGAGTGAGTTCCATAAACTGGGTCCCTTTATTTGCATAGAGTGTTTAAACAGATTAAGTTTAACTCTGGGGATATCAAAGAGATATTTATTTCTGGTGTGGTGATAATGGGTCCTATTACATCTGTCCAAGAAGAGTTTCAGACAAGGATTTGCATTTAAGAACAGGGTTTTGTAAATGTAGTTGACACACAAGAATTTGTGGAGTGAGATTATGTTTAGCATGTTTAGAAAGTTAAACAAGGGGGCTGTGTGTTGTCTGAAAGCAGAATTTGATATTATTCTGATAGCAGATTTTTGCTGGGCGATGATGGACTTGAGGTGGTTTGCAGTGGTTGAACCCCATGCACAGATACCATAGTTGAGATAGGGATAGATTAGTGCATAATATAGAGAGATGAGAGCAGAGTTAGGAACATAATATCTGATTTTGGAGAGTATACCAACTGTTTTAGAGACTTTCTTAGTTATGTGTTGTACGTGGGTACTGAAGTTGAGTCTCTTGTCTAGGAATATGCCAAGAAACTTTCCATCATTTTTATTGCTAATGTTTACATTGTCAATCTGAAGCTGAATTGCATTTGTAGATTTGCTTCCGAATAGGATGTAGTAGGTCTTTTCTATGTTAAGTGTTAGTTTGTTGGTTGACATCCATAAGTGGACTTTTTTTTAGTTCATTATTAACAACACCATTTAGTGTATGTGGGTTGGGGTTGGAGTAGATGAGGGTAGTATCATCAGCAAACAAAATAGGTTTCAGAATGTTAGAGACATTAGGCAGATCATTAATGTATATAAGAAAAAGAAGAGGTCCCAAGATGCTGCCCTGTGGCACTCCAACAGTTATTGGTAGAATGGGAGAGATTATATTATTGATGGCTACACATTGGTGTCTATCACTAAGATAGGATTGGATATAGTCCAGTGCATGGCCTCGGATTCCATAATGATGGAGTTTACTTAAGAGGTAATCGTGATTAACAGTATCAAAGGCCTTTCTCAGGTCAATGAAGAGTCCAATTGGAAACTCATTTTTGTCAAGAGCTGAGTAAATTATATCAAGGAGACTAATAATTGCATCGTTGGTACTCTTTTGAGAGCGGAATCCAAACTGACAGGGGCTAAGAATGTCGAATTTTACGAGATAGGAGTAGAGTTGTTTATAGATAATTTTTTCAAATATTTTTGATAGTATGGGTAGGTTTGATATTGGTCTATAGTTGTTTATGTCTGACGGATTACCTCCTTTATGAACTGGTGTTACTCTTGCTTTTTTAAGGATATCAGGGAAGGTATGACATTCAAGGGATTTGTTGAACAGCAGAGCTATAGGTGGCGCAAGGACATGGGAGGCGCTCTTGTATACAATGGATGGGATTTCACTGATGTTCCCAGCTTTGGTTTTTAGTGAGTGTATGATGGACGCAACATCTGACGGGCTGACTGGTGAGAGGAGAAGAGAGTTGGGATAGCTGCCTGAGAGATATGTGTTGATATGTGTCTGAGTCTGTGGGATTTTACTTGCAAGGTTAGCACCAATCGATGAAAAGAAACTATTAAATTCATTCGCCATTTCTAAGTCAGATGACAGTGTAAGGCCATCCTTAGAGAGTGTTATCTGGTTGTGGGAGTGTTGTTTAGTTCCCAGGATATTAGAGATGGTATTCCATGTGCTTTTCATGTTGCCTTTTGCTTCTTTGAATCTAGTCTCATAATATGAAAGTTTTGCTTTTCTTATGATACTGGTAAGCACTGATGAGTACCTTTTAACTACTTCCATTGAAACTAGGCCACTCCTAAATTTCTTTTCGTATTCATGTTTTTTGTTGATTGATTTAATTATGCCACTTGTGAGCCACGGGTTATTTTTTCTTTTATCAGTTACTTGTTTGGTAAGGAGGGGGCAGTGAGTGTTGTAGAGGCTTAGAGTTTTGGAGAGAAAGAGGTTAGTTGATGAGTTTATATCCTGTGAATTATTAAATTCAGATTCCCAGTTAATATTGTGGAGTGCATTAGAGAGATTGCCTAAAGCTGATTCACTATGTAGCCTGAATGAAAGTTTTTTTATTTCTGGTGGTGATGTGTCAATGTTTGCTATGAGGAAAGTAGGATAGTGGTCAGTTGTTCTGTCATAAATTACCCCAGATGTAAGGGGAGCTGTTATATTAGTCCATAGGTGATCCAGGGTAGTGGCAGATATTTGAGTGACTCGGGTGGGCTTGGTGATTGTGGGGATTAGCATACAGGAGTGCATGCTGTTACGGAAATAGTCAACTTGAGGGTTGTTTTGAAGACCCAGGTCAATATTGAAATCACCTCCCAGAATGATGTGATTTTTGTTGAGATTGTTATTTATGATAAGATTCCTTACATTATCAGAGAATAAAGCTATGTTGGTATTAGGAAATCTATAGATGGCACCGATTATCAGGGAGGATTTAAGGGATTTACTGGAGAACTTGGCAAAGGTATATTCACAATAGTCGTCTCTATCACTAATGACACTATTGCAAGTGAAGGTATCTATGTAATATATTGCTGTACCGCCATCTTTTTTATTAAGCCTGCAGTTATGAATGGCTTTATAACCAGCTAAATTGTAGAGTTGGGTATAGTCATTACCTAGCCAAGTTTCTGTTAAAATGATGAAAGATAATTTAGTACCTAGTGCTGTAAGAAGTGCATTTATATCATCAAAATGTTTACCAAGTGACCTAACATTTTGGTTGTAAACTGATAAGCAGGTGCTATTTAGGAGTTTGTTTTTTGCAAGATTTGCTGTGTAATACCTGCAATAATGATGATCAATGTGCTGATTTGTATGGATATGGGACAGAAGATTTCGATCAGGATCAATATCAGTAAGCATATAGATAAGATAATGTCACGATACAATAAGATAAGCAATTACAGGAACAGATGAAAGACAAATCTGCTGTAAAATAGAAAGTAATTATAGCAAAACACAACAATATAATAATATAACAATACAATAAGAGCTTACAAAGTATTGAGTCTGCTAAATTAGAGAATAATTATGGGAAAACACAACAATAAATGCAAGTAAACAAAAGGATTGAAACAATTAGAGGTAGAATAAAGGTCACTAGATAGCCATGGAGGATACACAAGTTTGGTGGAGAGAACAAAAAAAAACAGTAGAGTCTGTCAAGATGAATATATAAAAAGAATTTGACAAATGATAATTGTAAAGTAAAATAATCTTAAAGATAATAAATTTTATTTAGCTTAGTTTTAACCTAAAATTAGAATGAACTTAATTAAAAGAACAAAATGAGATCAATAATTGATTTCAATAAATGACATACATCAATACAATTAAATTTACAATTTAAATGGAATAGGGTAAGATTAGATTTAAGAGTAAAATTTTACAATGAAACTGAGGTAGATGCTTGCATAAGTGCATGGAGACTTGATGGATTATTTAGGAAATTATATGAATGAGAGAACATTAGGTAAATGGTAAGGCAGAGACAGCACCTTAGACAAAGTTAGATTAAGTTAGGTTAGGCTCAGGCACTGAAAGAGTTATTTTAAGTACTGGCATTGGTCGGGTTCAGGTTTTCAGATATACCACAATCACTAAAGAAGGCCAGTAGTTGTTGGTCACACTTTATTTCACATCTTTTTCCTGCACTTTCCTTCTTCGCAAAAATCGTTCCATTCCTAGTGTAGCACTGCTTGATAAGACCAGGGTTTTGTTTGCGAATTTGACGCAGCCTGTAGAGGAGGGATCCACTAGACTTGCAACTAGACCTTGCAAGGCGAGTGTGCCTCGCCAACCTTTAACTAGGGATATGACCACTCGTTCCTGTGACAGCAACCGTGCCCGCATCCCAGGAGAAGGCAATACAAACAGCCAGGTTCCTCCCGACTGAAAAAGGGACCAAACCCGATCTACTAGGCAGTTAACATACTACAAGTTAAACAGCATCCTTGGTGAGGCCAACGGGGCATCATCGCGACGATCCAGAGCGTAGAGGGCAAGGTGTACCCCCCCATGCAATGTCCTTGTGAGGTGATCGTACAGCAGGGGAAAGTACACCCAAGTAGGGGCGCTGTGCACGATGTCGTAAAACTGGTCATTGCTGGAGCCCGCCCTCACAGGGACCAAGCCTGAAAGGCCGGCCCCAGGGCGGGTGTGGGAAGTGGGAAGCCGCCTTCACCGAGGCCGACTCCCCAGGGTCGACCCTGTGTCCGTCGTTGTCGCTGCGGCCCGCCCCCCAGCGGTGAGGGTGGTGTCGACCTCATGGGTGCAGTAGTCTGCCCTCGGGCTCCATCCCTTTTCCTTGTTCATCAATGGTGTACCTTGTGCGCCTTCCGTAGTCGGTTCTGGAAGTATTAAGGCAGTAAGGGTGGGCAGAAACGGGCATGCAGTATGAACGTGACGTGACCAGTGACCAGTTACCGTATCTGGGTCAAGGGCAGAAGTTAATCCAGGGGGAGGGATCTAGCAAGTAATAATTCATTTCAAAATAATCCAATAGAATAGTATAGAACGATAGAACAGCCCAACAATCAATATTTATATGACCACTATACATACAATATCAAATCAATATATAAATAAAACCATAAAACAATTATAAGAACAGGTCTTAAGGCGTAACTGCAACATGCTTGCGTCCAGAGTGACATGAATTATAAGGATGGTAACCGAGTCCGTTACAGTGATCTCCATTGTATGTTGGCCTCCGAAAGCACGTTAAGAGCTGAATAGTTAGCCTAAGAAACTGCCTTAAGAGGCGTAAATGAATTTAGTCTGAGTGTCAATGAGCATTCTGCGAGCAGCAGTACCCCAAGAACTTCAAGATCTGGGGATCTGAGGCAAAGAGAAATGGACACCAGGAAGGCTTGGGATCCGTAAATGTAAAATAATTAATGTAATTAATATAGTAAAATAACAGAAATAGGGACGAAAATAGTAAACCAACTCCCAGACTCATAATAAATTACTACGGACGAGATGGGAATAATAAAATGAATGACAGTACTATAAATTAGTATAGCAACTAATGAATATATACATATATATATATATATATATATATATATATATATATATATATATATATATATATATATATATATATATATATATATATATATATATATATATATATATATATAAGCAATAAATAGTACCTTACAAATATAAAAAAGTTTCCACTAAAAAAATGTAAAAGAGAGACATAAGCACTAGAAGGATAGGGAAAAGCGCAAAATACTCCTTCCAAAGTACTAGGTCGCAGGACCATTAGCCCAGGGCGGGCCCGCCCCCGCCCAGCTAAGGGCTCCACAGGGGTTCCGGCTAAGGGCGTAACGGCTGGCTCAGCTAATGGGCCTAGTACGGGGCCGACCGAGGGCATGGCGAAAAATTGCCAGAGAAAACGATAACAAGTAAAGCAGAGGGAGGGTAGAAGTAAGGCGACTAAAACCAGGACCTAATAATAAAGAACTTAAATAAGTAATAGTATGATACAGTAGGAACAACATTCATGGCGTTAGGCGAGGCCAGAAGCCAAAAGGGGAATTGGCACGAGATCATTAACACTAAAAGTGACTATAACTAACATCAGTAGCAAATAGTAACGATCGAGTGGAGGATAACCCAGCCAACTCCACCGATGCAACCAAAGACCATACGCCAAGTAGGCTTAAAACAATAATATAGTAGCAGAAAGAACCCAGAATAACTCAAAATACAAATAATAGCAGGTTAACCGAAGTAATATGAGCAGTATTAATACTTTTTTTTTTCCACCGAGGGCTGTCATTGATAAATCCAATACGTGAACATTAAATTTGTTAAATTTAATAACTAACATTAAACATCGAAAAGACTTACTACATCTTATTTGGAAGCAAATCATCAAATGCAATTCAGCTACAGATAGACAACATTAACATCAGTAATAAAAATGATGGCAAGTTTCTTGGCCTATTCCTAGACAAGAGACTCAACTTCAGCACCCACATTCAACACATAACTAAGAAAGTCTCTAAGACAGTTGGTATACTCTCCAAAATCAGATATTATGTTCCTAACTCTGCTCTCCTCTCACTATATTATGCACTAATCTACCCCTATCTTAATTATGGTATCTGTGCATGGGGGTCTACCACTGCAAACCACCTTAAGCCCATCATCACACAGCAAAAATCTGCTATCAGAATGATAACTAACTCAGCTTTCAGACAACACTCAGCTCCCTTGTTTAAATCCCTAAACTTGCTAAATATTAACTCCCTCCACACATTCTCTTGTGTCAACTACATTTACAAAACCCTGTTCTTAAATGCAAACCATGCTCTGAAACTCTCCCTGGACAGATGTAATAGGACCCATTATCACCACACCAGAAATAAATATCTCTTTGATATCCCCAGGGTCAAACTTAATCTGTGTAAACACTCTATGCAAATTAAGGGACCTAGTCTATGGAACTCACTCCCTAGTGAATTGAAAAACTGTAAAACTTTTGCCTTATTTAAAAGCAAAACCAAAAAGTACCTAACTTCATCTTCTTAGTTTCCTACACTGAGCTTTAAATTTGCTCTGTACCTAGTGTTACCCAATCTCCTAATTTTTATGTAATATCAAACAACCTTATCATTGTGTTCATTGCTGTCTTCTTTTATGTGCTAGCCATATGCTGTATTGTGACTACCAATTTTTGTCAACTACCATTCAAGCTGTCATTGCAACCAATCTTATATTGTTTCTGCTGTATTATGCCTACCAATTTTTTTGTCAACTACCATTCAAGCTGTCATTGCAATCAATCTTAGCTACCTATGTGCTTTAATATACTGTACCTACAATTTTCTCTCATCTTTTTTTCATTTCATGTAATCTGTTATCATTTTTTGTCTATAATTTTGCAAGTATTTACCTCCTTAAAATTTTCTTAGATTAAGGACCTGCCCGAAACGCTGCGCGTGCTAGTGGCTTTACAAGACTGTAATTACCATATTTGTATCCTCACATTCCTTATGTACATTCTTGTATATGCATAAATAAATAAATAAATAAATAAATAAATAAATAAATAAAAAATAAATAAATAATAAATTTAAAGCATCACCTAACAGGTGCAAACTGGAAATGACAAGAGTAAGGTCAAGCACAACATAGAAATCACTGTATAAATAGATAAATAAGTAAATGTCCCACACTGGGGAGGAGGAAGTAAGCAGGTTTTAGCTTAGTTCATTTATTATGCATCCCATACCCATCTTGTGGGCGGTAGTGGAAAGGGTTACAGAGGCACATAATGGGCTCAGGGACTGAACCACACAATTCATTTAGCTAAGCAAGTTACAATCTTGATGAGCTAGTTACAAAATTCAATATAAGTCATCACATCAACAATGGGTTCGAGATCGACCTCAAGTACAGGTTCTAAATTAAGCAACTGACATATGTGGAGAGCTAGTGTCAAAATTTATATGTTTGTCCTGCACACCGCCCCCCATCCAGTGGGCAGCGGTGGATAGGTTACAATCACTTAGTTACTACCTACAGTTAGCAAACTGGGGATATTTGGCTAAAATTTCTGGTAGCAGATCATTTTGAATGAAATATTGACACATCGCTGGAACATTGGTTATAGAATTGTCTCTAAATTCACGTATATTTTCGCACTCCATCACATAGTGACGGAGGGTGTGCGAATAATTTTGACACAGTTTACATTTGGTCAGGTCTACATCAGCAGATAATGAGAATTCCCAGAGATACTTGTAACCGAGTCTAAGCCGAGCAGTAGTAACATCTAGAAGTCTGCTGATTTTATTGGATGATCCATAGACGTGTGGCTCCTCTTGCATGATAGTATGATGATAGATGGAATTACTGGTGTCAATTTCACTTTGCCTCAGATCTACAAGATCTTGTTGAAGTTCTCGGTGTACTGCTGCTCTCAGATTGCTCATTGACAATCCAAGGTTACACTCAACGGCTCCTTTAAAAGCAGATTCTTTGGCTAACTTATCAGCTCTATCATGCATTCGGAGCACAACATGAGATGGAGACCACATGAAATGGACTCTGTTACCATCCTTAATAATTTTGTTGTATTTGTGTCTAGCTTCGGCCATGAGCATGTTACAGTTATGTCTTAAAGAGTTGAGAGCATTTAAGGATGATAAGGAGTCACTTACAATTAATGTATCAAGTTTTGAGACTTGTACACATTTCAGTGCAAGGATCAAGGCAAATAGTTCAGTCTGAAGGGTAGAGGCCCAGTTGTTTATACGGACTCCCCACTCAAAGTATAGGCCATCGCCCATTGTCAGGACAACTGCACTTCCAGCTGCACCCGTGGTGCGGTGTAGGGAACCATCAGTGTATATAATTTGAAAGAGAGAATGCTCTGTGGACAGAGCATCAATATGGCTTAAGGCGTTGAGCTTTGCCTCAAGACGAAGCTTGGGCTGATCTCTAATTTGCTTCTTGGGTGGAAAGGGAGGGATTAAAACTGGAAAGGGTGTAACCTCCCACGGTGCAGGAAAGTGCCGTTGTTGTTTCTCTTGGTACAAATCATGAACCCCATACATTCTGAGTTGAGTTCCAGTTTTTGTTATCCATTTGGAACAATGCTGATCTTCAATAAAGAAATTCTGGAGGGCTTCTGTGCAAGGATTAGGATGAGTTAGCCTAAGCATTTTTATACCAATTTGACAGTTAATTTCAGTAACACGATCAACAACGCTCAGAATATTAAGTTCCTTTCTCATATTAAGTATCTTTGTGGTACGAGGGCACCCAAGGATTATCCTCAAGGCTTCGTTCTGCAATTTTTCAAGCCCTCCAAGCTTTCTTTCAGGCATTAAAACAAGCAGAGGTGCAGTATAATCCACTAAAGATCTGATGTATGCAAAGTACATCATTTTGACAATTCTGACATTGGCACCATAGCTTGAGTGATAACCTGCAACAGCCTTGAGAGCTCGGAGCCTCTCTTTAAACTGACGACAGAGTCTGAATACAACAGGACCATACAGTGGTACCTCAAGGCCAAGGTATTTGAATCTGTTTACATAGTCAAGCTGGGAGCCATCAGACAGTTGCATCTTGCGAACAGCTCCTCTTTGCCTGGGTGGGCGCCGATATAGTATCTTTGTTTTCTCTGCTGAGATAATTAAACCTAGGTCCTGACATGAGTCTAATACAGAGTTAAGAGTGTTCTGCGTGTTAGCATATCCAGTGGTGTGTATCATTATATCATCAGCATAGTTAATGAATGACAACCTTCCTGGCTACATTGGGCAGACAACACGTCTGGATAACCAGCGGCCTGGGAGGCTGCAGAT
The DNA here is from genome assembly GCF_040958095.1 of Procambarus clarkii. Taxonomy (NCBI): domain Eukaryota; kingdom Metazoa; phylum Arthropoda; class Malacostraca; order Decapoda; family Cambaridae; genus Procambarus; species Procambarus clarkii. The sequence continues at coordinate 25,561,810 of NC_091158.1, forward strand.
TCTTTCGGGCTACACCGGGCAGACAAAACGACTGGAAACGTTTACTGGTACTGGTAAACGAAACTGGTACTGTCTAGCTGGCAGTACTTAATAACTTAATGACAAAGTCAAGAAAACAAGTATAAAGGTAAAACGGTAAGTAAAATAACATGCACTTAAGCAATGCATAACTAGCAATAAATTGCTGATGGAACTAATCATAATACGAGTCCAAGATAAACTTAAAGGGAGAGGCATGAGGCCCGAAGACAGCGTCTAGGACATCCTAGCTGACTTTACTTAACTTAAAGGTGAAGCATAAGTTAAACAAACATAATTGTAAACCATTAAAGTAAAAACATGCAGCAAGAGCGATGTAAAATGCGGGAAATTTACTGAGGAAATTAAACGTAAATGCAGGGCCAGAATAAACTTAAAGCAAGAGGCAAGGGGCCCGATCCCTGCAACTATCACATCCTAGCTGACTTTACATAATAACTTAAAGGCAATAAGCAAAAGTTAAACAAACATAACTGTAAAACCAGCAAAAGAAAACATGCAGCTTGACACTGCATAAATTCAGTAATAAATTAAGGAAACTTATGGAAAATACAAGTCCATGAAAACTTAAAGCTAGAGGCCGGAGGCCTGTGACACAGCAGCTAGCATAACCTAGCTGACTTTACCTAATAACTTTAAGGCAATAAGCAAAATGTTAAACAAACATAGTTGTAAACCAGTAATAAATAAATACATATGCAGCAAGACGCTGCATAATTGCGGGAATAATTAGCTGATGTAACTAAACGTAAATGCAGGGCCAGTAATCTTAAAGCAACTGGCAAGGGGGGTGGGGGGCCGTACTACGCACCTATCACAGCCTAGCTGAGTTACTTGATAACTTAACGGCAAACAATAGTTAAACAATCACAATTGCAAAACCAGTAAGAGTAAATAACATGCAGCTTGACCTGCATAAATTGCAGTAATAAATTGAGGTAAATTAATGGTAACTCAATACCAAGATAATCTTAAAGTCAAAGGCATGAGGCTTGTAACTCAGGAACTAGCACAACCTAGGATACTTTACTTAATAAATAACTCAGTACAAGAAGCAAGAGTTTTAATAAGTTAATAAAACATGCACGAGGGCAATGCATAAATTGTAATAATAAATTGCAGAGAGAAACAAATCGTAGTTGCAAGCCCGAGATAATGTAACAGCAAGAGGCTTGAACCCGCAACACGACAACTGGCACAACCCAGCTGACTTTACCTAAACTCAATGGCGATAAGCAAATTAAACATACATAATTGAGAACCCGGGATAAGTAAGAAACAGGAAGCCTGTACAAATCATGAATTGCAGAACAAGCTGCTGAGGGAAGTCAAAACGTGGTTGCACGTCCAGGGTGTAAACTTTGCTCAAGCCAGGGGCTTGAGCAATGCTAAAAATTTTTAAATAAATTGCGAGGCATAACACATTGTAACTGAAAAACAATAATATAAAAATTTATATAGCCAGCGTTTAGAGTAGAGTAAAACAACAGCACTAAATAGGAGCTGGCTTGAGCATTAAATGTCCTGAAACAACAATAACAACACTATACCCAATATATAAACATAGGCATGGGGAGAAAGCAAAGGTAAAATTACAGTAAATATTGTAGCGTGAGGAAGCACGCCATGACTAACAGTCAGACTGTAAAGAAGCACTTATATAAAGAACATAAATAAATGATAATTAACGGCACAAAAGAAGTCGCCCAAGCGGCAGACCTCACGTCGACTGGGTGAGGGAGCTTAAGGTACAGGGCTGAGCAGATGGGGGAGGTGGGGGGGGGGGTGGGGGGAAGGACAGGCCTCCTCCCGATTGTGCTTCAAATAACAGCCACCTACTGGAGAAAACCAGTGCCCCATAACAACACTGAGGGTCACCTCCCCCTCTAGGTCCACTGCACCTGCATTTGGTCACCAAGGCTGAACCAACAGGCGTGCTTCAGGGGCGCGCCAGGCGCGCCCCTGACACAGACACAAACACTGTACCTTAAATGTTGAGAAGGGCAGGACGCCCCTGACGGGTCGCTCTGAGTCGTTGTCGATAGGAACTGGTGTAGGGTCCATGCTGGGGGAACAGTTGAGCAGGCTAAACTTCTGTGTTTACGACTCACTGAGCAGCAGTGAGCAGCGTTTTGTAAGTGAGCAGCTGCTTGCTTGTCGGGAAGAGGGGCCACGCAGTCTGCAGGCCGAGCTTTATAACCTCGGCCCGTTGCACGCGCAGCTTGGGCGGTTAAAGTCAGCTTCCAGACATACGTTTTCTCTTCCCTCAGAAAACCGACCGTTTTTGGGAAAAACAGTGCTCTTATGAATCCATCAATGTTTGTATCATACCTTGTATGTATGTACTTTACCTGAATAAACGTTTGAATTTTGAATTTGATGTTACTATTTGCTTTTGATGTTTAATATTACGTCATATTATCATCTATTATTTTAAGCTCATTTATTGCTCAGTATTGTGCCCTTGCCTTCATTTGCATATTCCTACTCTTGTGCATTGCCCTCACTAGGCGCCTCTATGCCGGTTTATGTTCCTATTCCCGCAGCCACGACAAGCTGGAGCCTGCCGCTGGCCGCTATTTGATTGCTTCCTCTCCACTCTTCGTGCCGGCTCTCCGGAGGGTCCGTCCTGTAACGATTTCTCAGCACAGCTCCTAGTACCTGGAGGGAGTACCCCCGGAGAACGAGTACTCCAGTGGGGTCGTCAAGGGGTCAACAACTCAGTGGCGCCAGGATGCGGCCGCCCAGGGCCTACGTTATATATTACTATATATGTATATTCATTATTTACTATACAATATTATAGTATTAATAATACAAATACAAATATTTATTCAGGTAAAGTACATACATACAAGGTGAAATACAAAAGTTGATGGATTTATAGATAGAGTTAGCACATGCAATGCCTAAAGCCACTATTACGCAAAGTGTTTCGGGCAGGAAAAACACTAAAACTAAAACTTAATACTAATTGAGATTAAAGTATAAATTGTGTTGAGAAAAAATCAGAAAAAAAGAAAAAAGGCAGGATGGGGGGGGGGGAACATGGCAGAAAAAAAGCAAAAATACAATTTGGTCAACAAACAGCATTGTTTAAAATCGTGGAGATGGGTTGACATTTAGGGGTGAGGTAGGTTACATGGAGTTAATTAGGTGGTACTTGATTTTTATTTTAAACTGGTTGGGAAATGTATAGTCTCTAACATAATTGGGAAGGTCATTCCACATTCGAAGTCCCTTGATTTGTAAAGCATTTCTAGTTTGACTAAGTCGTACTCTTGGAATATCAAATAGGTATTTGTTTCTGGTGTGTTGCTCATGGGATCTGTTACAACCTTCTAGGAAGTTTTTAAGGTCAGGATTGACATTACAGTTCAACGTTTTATATATATATATATATATATATATATATATATATATATATATATATATATATATATATATATATATATATATTATTAAATATGACCGAAAAAGTAAGATTAATAATTCTAACACGAATTTTCTCAATCTTTCGTACATTACGCTTCACTGTTGGAGGTAAATCAAAAATCACTTCTCCAAAATTCATTTTTATTTCTAGTCTGACGCGACACGGGCGCGTTTCGTAAAACTTATTACATTTTCAAAGACTTCACAAATACACAACTGATTAGAACTTACGTTTCTCTGATTTTATATCTACATTTGAGTGAGGTGGGAGGGGTGATGTGGCATTAACACAAGACAGAACGAGAGGGGATATTAATAGGGTATTAAAAGTATCAACACAAGACAGAACAGAAACAATGGGTATTGAATAGAAGTGTTTGTAGAAAGCCTATTGGTCCATATTTCTTGATGCTTCTATATTGGAGCGGAGTCTTGAGGCGGAGTCTTGAGGTGAGTACCCACCTCAAGACTCCGCTCCAATATAGAAGCATCAAGAAATATGGACCAATAGGCTTTCTACAAACACTTCTATTCAATACCCATTGTTTCTGTTCTGTCTTGTGTTGATACTTTTAATACCCTATTAATATCCCCTCTCGTTCTGTCTTGTGTTAATGCCACATCACCCCTCCCACCTCACTCAAATGTAGATATAAAATCAGAGAAACGTAAGTTCTAATCAGTTGTGTATTTGTGAAGTCTTTGAAAATGTAATAAGTTTTACGAAACGCGCCCGTGTTGCGTCAGACTAGAAATAAAAATGAATTTTGGAGAAGTGATTTTTGATTTACCTCCAACAGTGAAGCGTAATGTACGAAAGATTGAGAAAATTCGTGTTAGAATTATTAATCTTACTTTTTCGGTCATATTTAATAATATATGTCTACAGGAAAGACTGCTACCAAAATATACTAATATATATATATATATATATATATATATATATATATATATATATATATATATATATATATATATATATATATATATATATATATATATATATATATATATATATATATATATATATATATAATACACATGAGAGGATGTGCAGTGACTTAATATCTAACATATTCAGAGATTTGGGTAAGGGTACCGAGTGATGTCTGAGGCCAGAGTTAGATATTGTCCTAATAGCAGCTTTGTGTTGAGTAATTAGAGGACGTAAATGATTTTGGGTAGTAGAACCCCAAGCACAAATACCATAGTTAAGATAAGGATAGATGAGAGATTAATAGAGTGTCATCAGGGCAGGGCGAGGTACATAATATCTGATCTTAGAAAGAATGCCCACCGTTTTTGAAACTTTTTTTATATATTTAAAATGTGTCCCTGGAAATTCAGCTTGCGGTCAATAAGAACGCCAAGGAATATGCCATCTACTTTGTTACAAATTTGGGTATTGTTAATCCTGAGATTTATTTGATTTGAGGATTTATTGCCAAACAAAATATAGAAAGTTTTGTCAATATTAAGGGTGAGTTTGTTGGCAGTTAGCCAGTGATGGACTTTATTTAGCTCAGTATTCACTGTGACATTTAGAGCAAGGGGGTCAGGACTGGAGTAAATGAAGGTCGTGTCGTCAGCAAATAGAATTGGTTTGAGATGTTGGGACGCATTTGGGAGGTCATTAATGTAGATGAGAAAGAGGAGAGGGCCAAGTATGCTGCCCTGGGGAACACCAATGTGGATGAGTAGGGTGGGAGAAATTGAATTATTCACAGAAACATATTGGAGCCTGTCAGTAAGGTAAGACTTAAGGTACTGCAAGGAGTGACCTCTGACTCCATAATGTTGTAATTTAAGAAGAAGATTTTTGTGGTAGACAGTGTCAAAAGCCTTACGCAGGTCAACAAATAACCTAACAGGGAACTCATTTTTATCAAGAGCTACATATATCAAGTTAATCATACAAATAAGTTTATTTATTTATTTATTTATATAAATAACAGACAGCCTCAGCCTCAAGCCTCGTGCACTGGCTCACACGTGGTCTCCCGTTTATTCTCTATTCAACACAAAGTTACATTGTTAATGACTGTTTTCAATTTTACAGCGGGTCACTATGCACTTTGTTATGTCTGTAATCAGTAATTCATGGCTGTAGTCCTAAGAAATCCCGGTTAATGTCACGATTTTAACGGAGCGCGCACGATACGTAAATAAATATAAATAAATAAATATGTTTATTCAGGTAAGGTACGTACATACAAGTGATGTTACATTAATGGATTGATATATAAATAGAGCTAGTACATACAATGCCTAAAGCCACTATTACGCAATGCGTTTCGGGCAAGAAAAACATTAATATCTAGAACTTAATACTAATTGAGCATAAAGAATAAAAAGTGTTGAGAACAAATACAAATAAAGATAAAAAAAGGGGGAACATGACTGAAAAAGCAGCACAAATACAATAGGTTGACAAACAGTGAGGATTAAAAAAAAACAAAACAAAAAAAAAAAAAAACAGACGGGTTGACAATAGAGGAGTGAGGTAGGTTACAGGGAATTTATTAGGTAGTGTTTAGTTTTTATCTTAAACTGGTTGAGAGAGGTACAGTCTTTAACATGGTTGGGAAGAGCATTCCACATTCGTCTTCCCCCTCCCTCGACCTCGACTCGACCTCACCTGCAGTTGAGGAAACTAGCAGCTGGAGGGTTATCAGGCTCGCAGAGGTCAACGTTAAAGTCACCAGAAATAATTAAATGGTTTTTGTTCAATCGGTTCTCTAGAATAAGATTTCTAAGGTAAGAGTTAAATTCAGTCACATCAGTGTTAGGATTCCTGTAGACTACTCCCACAGTCAGGACAGCATCGTTACCCTTGACTCTGAAACAGGCAAATATATGCTCTCCATAAGGGTCTCTAGATTTAATTACTTTTAAGCAAGTCAGTGCATGGTGGTAGTAAAGAGAAGTAAACTTAATACTAAAACTACTAACTACTGTATAACTACTGTATCCTTCCTGGCTATCAACGGGGATCTTTACTCTACTTCAAATTGTTTCTATTTTTTTGGGTACCTACGTTTATTGTTGTGTTTTGCTATAATTACTTTCTATTTACACCGTCAACTGACTTAGAAATGGCAAATGAATTTAATAGCTTCTTTTCATCGGTTGGTGCTAACCTTGCCAGTAAAATCCCACAGACTCAGACACATATCAACACATATCTCTCAGGCAGCTATCCAAACTCTCTTCTTCTTTCACCAGTCAGCCCGACAGATGTTGTGTCCATCATACACTCACTAAAAACCAAAGCTGGGAACATCAGTGAAATCCCATCCATTGTATACAAGAGCGCCTCCCACGCCCTTGCGCCACCTACTACAGATTGCGCTAGAATCCACTCAGTAAAACATCTAAACTATTGGGACCGACTAAAGAGCCTAAATCTGTACTCCCTTGAGCGCAGGCGGGAGAGATACATAATAATTTACACGTGGAAAATATTAGAGGGGCTGGTCCCAAACCTGCACACAGAAATAACATCACATGAGACCAGGAGACATGGCAGGATGTGCAGAATACCCCCGTTGAAAAGCAAAGGTGCAACAGGTACTCTGAGAGAGAACTCTATCAACATCAGAGGCCCGAGACTGTTCAACACGCTTCCACTACACATAAGGGGCATAACTGGCAAACCCCTCACAGTGTTCAAGAGAGAACTAGATAAGCACCTCCAAAGGATACCTGATCAACCAGGCTGTGACTCATACGTCAGGCTGCGAGCAGCCGCGTCCAACAGCCTGGTTGATCAGTTCGGCAACCAGGAGGCCTGGTCGACGACCGGGCCGCTAAGCCCCGGAAGCACCTCAAGGTAACCTATAGCTCTGCTGTTCAACAAATCCCTTGAGTGTCATACCTTCCCTGATATCCTTAAAAAAGCAAGAGTAACGCCAGTTCATAAAGGAGGTAATCCGGCAGACATAAACAATTATAGACCAATATTAAACCTACCCATACTATCAAAAGTATTTAAAAAAATTATCTACAAACAGCTCTACTCCTATCTCGTAAAATTCGACATTCTTAGCCCCTGTCAGTTTGGCTTCCGCTCACAAAAGAGTACCAACGATGCAATTATTAGTCTTCTTGATATAGTTTACTCACCCCCTTGACAAAAATGAGTTTCCGATTGGACTCTTCATTGACCTGAGAAAGGCCTTTGATACTGTTAATCACAAATACCTCTTATGTAAACTCCATCATTATTGAATCTGTGGCCATGCACTGGACTATATCCAATCCTATCTTAGTGATAGACACCAATGTGTAGCCATCAATAATATAACCTCTCCCACTCAACCAATAACCGTTGGAGTGCCACAGGGCAGCATTTTGGGACCTCTCCTATTTCTTATATACCTCAATGATCTGCCTAATGTCTCTAAAATTCTGAAACCTATTTTGTTTGCTGATGATACTACCCTCATCTACTCTAACCCCAACCCACATACACTAAATAATGTTAATAATGAACTAAAAAAAAGTCAACTTATGGATGTCAACCAACAAACTAACACTTAACATAGAAAAGACCTACTACATCTTCTTTGGAATCAAATCTACAAATGCAATTCAGCTTCAGATAGACAATGTAAACATTAGCAATATAAATGATGGAAAGTTTCTTGGCCTATTCCTTGACAAGAGACTCAACTTCAGCACCCACATACAACACATAACTAAGAAAGTCTCTAAAACAGTTGATATACTCTCCAAAATCAAATATTATGTACCTAACTCTGCTCTCATCTCACTATATTATGCACTAATCTATCCCTATCTTAATTATTGTACCTGTGCATGGGGTTCAACCACTGCAAACCACCTCAAGTTCATCATCACCCAGCAAAAATCTGCTATCAGAATAATAACAAATTCTGCTTTCAGACAACACTCATCCCCCTTGTTTAACTCCCTAAACATGCTAAACATAATCTCACTCCACAAATTCTCTTGTGTCAACTACATTTACAAGACCCTGTTCTTAAATGCAAATCCTGCTCTGAAACTCTCCCTGGACAGATGTAATAAGACCCATTATCACCACACCAGAAATAAATATCTCTTTGATATCCCCAGAGTCAAACTTAATCTGTGTAAACTATAGGCCTAATAAAATGGCCACTGCTTATCTGGAAAAAGGAGATATCGGGAAAGGAGAAAAACATTTACGCAACGCTCCGAGAGAGCTGCGCGCGCAGTGGGGGGGCATATTTAAGCAAACACACGAGGAGTCTCTCCCATTACGGGCTATTCATGCCCGTGCCACCTTTTGGGTGGCTTAATCTTCATCAATCAATCGAGTCTCTCCCTCATTTACGTTCCAGCTCCAGCCCGCATCGCTTCGAAACAGCGATGTTTTTTTCATATTTTTTTTTCTTGCCTATTTTTAGCTACGTTTATTCAATGCCTTACCTGTCCCTGCCCTGGTTACCTGCTTACTTTTCCCTTCTCCGCAGTACGGAGAAGCTGGCCCACACCCCCGCGGCGAAGAAGAGGACTAGGGCGGCGTCGACGAGAGGACAGTCACGAAGGGGTGCCAGGACGCAACCGTCCAGGGCAAGGGCGAAACCCGCCCGCTTCGCCTTCCCCTCCACGGAGGCCTCTTCGGGAGGTTCTGACACAGACGGCGACCACCTCCACGATGCACGCCCGACTGGCAAGGCCATGGGGGGGCGCGGCTGACCACCCCCCACAACTTTCGGCTGCCGACTGGGCAACGCTGCAGACGCTCATTGCACAGGCTCGGAGCCCCCCCCCCCCTCCGACTCGAGGCGACGGCACAACACGAACCCCGACGGAGCAGCCGACACGGACGCCCTCTTGGACCAGCCTACCCGCACAGCCTCGCCATCGGTGCGCCGCCCACGGTCAAGGGCGAGGAGGCACACGACGAGGCGCCGACACAGCTCTTCCAGCACGTCCTCTAACGGTGAGTACCGCAGAGAGAGCTTGTTCCCCCCTTCCACTAGTCCTTGGCTGGGACAGCCTTGGGGGTCGCGTAGCAACACCGTCACCATGCTAGGTGAGCATGTTCCGCAGGCCCTACGAGAGAAAGTCTGGGCAAACAAGTACATCGACTTGCGGGAGCTGCTAGCATACGAACGCGATGCCAGGCCCTCCGAGACACGCCATGCCACTCCCTCTGAGGCCCAGTTGTCCACTAAGAACTTGCCGCCTCTGACGCCGGAGCTGTGGGGGCATGGCTTTGACATTTTTGCTTCAATCTACCTGGAGCGACATCCCGCCAAGGGGCGGGAGCTTTTCACTTATGTCCGCTATGTGAAGTCCATGAAGCACAACCTCCGCGACGACTGTATGTGGTACGATGAGGCGTTCAGGTGGGACAAGGAGAGGTCGGGCTGCCCTTGGACTGCTCTAAGACTCGACCTGGAGATTCGGTCGGTACAACGTGCTGCACAGGAGCAGATTCAGGTGGTGCCTCACGCCGTCGCCTCCCCAGCTGTACGCTCGCTCTCCGCTGCACGGGCCTATGGACTACCACCGGGATACTGCTATGCTTTCCATGCAACCGAGGCAGACTGCACCGTCTCCTCCTGCACCTTCAAGCACTACTGCCCGCACTGCCACAAGCGACACCCTGCCTACTGCCCGTGCCCCCAGGCCCAACCTCGAGTCACCACTGCCAAGGAGAAGCGTTTCCGTCGCCCCACACAGGAGAGGGGCAGGAAGAAAGACACACGTCACAACGCCAGTGGACGCAGACGCACTTGATGCTTTCCTGGTGGGTTACCCCCTCCGAGATTATGTCATGGGAGGCTTCCGGGGGGTTTTCTGCTCGGTTTCGAGGGGGCGCAGACTCCCCTCTCCTCACGTAACCCTCCCAGCAACTACGGCCCTGCCACATATAGTGAGGCCTATGCTCGACAAGGAACTGAGCCTGGGGCGCATAGTGGACCCCTTCGAGGTCCCCCCATTTGAGAGCTTCAAGTGTTCTCATATAGCCCTGCGAGAGAAGTCTACGCCGGGCAAATACAGGCTCCTGCACAACCTCAGCTACCCTTATACCTCTGAGAGCATGAACGCCAACATCCCGCGGGAGTCGACAAATGTGACTACCAGTCCATCAATGACGCGGTGGCCTTGGTGGGCAGACGCTCGCTGGGGGCGCACTTGGCGAAGTGCGACATAGCAGAGGCATTCCGGATCGTCCCAGTACACCCCAGCGACTATCACCTACTCGGCTTCACCTACGGGGGGTGGTACTACTACGAGAAGATGCTCAGCATGGGGGCTGCACCCTCCTGCAGGATCTTCGAGACGTTCTCCAGCACCCTGCACTGGATCCTCGCGGAGAAGTTCGGCGTGCACGATGTCGTGAAGGTGCTGGACGACTTCCTCTTCGTGAGTTCTACCTACAACGAGTGCTTGCGGAGCCTGCGGGTGTTCACTGCCCTCTGCGAGCGCCTGGGCGTTCCCTTGGCCCCCCCACAAGACCGAGGGCCCCTGCCCCTGCCTCACCTTCCTTGGACTTGAAATCGACGCCCGACGGATGGAGACAAGGCTGCCAGAGGACAAGAGGATGAAGTACATGGCTGCTGTCGAAGACGCCCTAGGGGCCGAGAGCCTCCCCCTGCGGGACCTGCAGGGGATTATTGGCAAACTGCAATTTGCCACAACGGTCATACCGGGGGGACGGACCTTCCTCCGACGACTCCACCCACTCACACGAGGTGTACAACGTCCCTCACGCCTCTGCCTGCTGGACGCAGAGGCGAAACTCGACTTGGGCGCCTGGCGCACTTTCCTCAGCGCGTTTAACGGGATAACGGTTTTTCCACCAGATGGTGGATGGGGGGTACGCCACGTTTCTCTCGATGTGTGCGAATGCTTCCTCCAAGGGTTACGGACTCACACTCGGAGCGACCTGGTTCAGGGGTACCTGGCCCATGGCCTGGAGCCGGCTCAACATTGCGCTCCTCGAACTTTACCCTTTCTACATGGAGATATCCGTCTATGCACCAGTGTTAGCAAACAAGAGGCTTGTGTGTAGGTCCGACAACGCTGCTGTCGTAAATGTGCTGCAATCTCTGTCTGTCAGGTGCCTCCTCATGCAAATGGTCAGGCTGCTGGCGATCCTTCTGCTTACCCATAATATTATGCTTCTTCCCTCACACCTCCCGGGCAAGTTAAACGGGGTTTGAGACGCTCTTTCCCGGTTGCAGGTACTGCTGCCCTCGTTCCTGCGAGACGCAGGACTCGCAGAAAAGCCAATTGCCGTCCCGCAGCACATCCTGCCCTGCAACTTCACCCTGAAACTGTGAGGACGCTGTTCGATTCCCTGCAACCTGCGACATGGCGCACATATCAAAATAAGTTGGCGGAGTATGTGGCGTACGTATCGGGCGACAGGCGACGGGAGTGTCCCTTCGAGGCCTCGTCCTCGACCCTGGCGAACTTCCTGCAGTCGCTGCTATCTCGGGGCTTGGCTTTCCGCTCTCTCAGCGCATACCTCACGGCGATCGCCTTCATGTTCAAACTGCATGGTAGGGAGGACCCTACTCGCCAGTTTCTAGTCATCCAACTGCTTAAGGGAGCGCGCAATAAGGCTCATCGGCTCCCCGCACGACGACTGCCCGTGACCAGATGACTACTGCATCGACTGCTGGGGGCCCTGCGAGGTGTCTGGGGCTCGACTTACGAGAAGACCTGCTACCGAGCGCTCTTCTCCCTCGCTTTCTACGTCTGCCTCCGGCCAGGGGAGGTGACCTATGCAGAGAAGGGACAGCACACGCTATGCTTGGACCAGATAACTTTATCACGGAAGGGGATCGACATCGCGCTTGCCTCCTACAAGCACAGTGCAGGTCGTACCCCGACCTTAAACCTGAGTGCAGACCCCTACAGCAAGTATTGCCCGGTCCGTGCCATGGCGAACTACATAGGACGGTGGGGCATAGAACCAGGACCTATATTCCAAGACGAAACGGGAGCCCCAGTCACCAGACAAGATTTCTCAAGGGTGCTCCGTGCCTCCATTCGAGCACTAGGACTGCCTCCAAACGATTATGCACCTCACTCTTTCAGAATTGGCAGGGCCACGCAGATGTCCAAGGATGGCCTGGCGCTGGCAGAAATCAGAGCGGTCAGCAGGTGGAAAAGTGACGCGTTCCACTCCTACGTCAGGCAAGTCATCATTCCACTCTCTAGATAACTTACTTCTGCGGCCAGCGAGCACCTTGCCCTTCGGGGGGTGGGGTACCGGCTGCGCTGGCCTGCGGAGTGGGGGTGCTGTGCAGGATCCCCAAGTCTAGGGCTGCCCGCAGCTACTTACCATATGTCAAGTGCTCACTTGTAGTGCAAGTTGGGGGTTGCAGACTTTACATGTAACCTAGGCACTAGCATATCATTACCCCTGGAAATTCTTATCTATCTTATCTATCTAATTACTCAACACAAAGCTGCTATTAGGACAATATCCAATTCTGGCCCCAGACATCACTCGGTACCCCTACTCAAATCTCTGAATATGTTAGACATTAAGTCACTGCACATTCTCTCATGTGTATTATACATATATAAAACGCTAAACTATAATGCCAATCCTGATCTCAAAAGCTTCATAGAAGGTTGTAACAGAACCCATAAGCACCACACCAGAAATAAATACAGTTTTGATATTCCTAGAGTACGACTTAATCAAACCAGAAATGCTCTACAAATCAAGGGGCCCAGAATGTGGAATGACCTTCCCAACCATGTTAAAGACTGTACCTCTCTCAACCAGTTTAAGTTAAAAACGAAGCTATACCTAATAAATTCCCTGTAACCCACCTTACCCCTCTGTTGTCAACCCATGTATGTTTTTTGTTTTTTTTTGTTTTTCAAATCAACGCTGTTTGAATGTAATTTTCTGTAATAATTTGTAATTGTATTTGTGCTGCTTTTTCAACAATGTTCCCCCCTCTTTTACCTCTATTTTTATATGTACTCAACACATCTTATTCTTTTTACCCATTAGTTTTAAGATAAAAACCAAGCACTACCTAATAAATTCCCTGTAACCTACCTTACCCCTCTATTGTCAACCAATGTCTGATTTTTTTAAAGAGCGCTGTTTGTCGACAGAATTGTATTTGTGCTGCTTTTTCAGCTATGTTTTCATTCCATGTTTTCATTTTACTCTTTATGCTCAATTAGTATTAAGCTTTAGTCATTTAAGTTTTTCATGCCCGAAACGCTTTGCGTAATAGTGGCTTTGGGCATTGTATGTACTAGCCCTATCTATAAATCCATCACTCTTTGTAAAATCTCTTGCATGTATGTACCTTACCTAAATAAACATTTGATTTGATTTTGAGATGGAATCCACATGAATTTCACACTATGACCTTTCAGCTGTATCTCAGTTATTCTTTTCTTACAATCCTCAACTATGGACATGAAGACTGGGTTTCGACTGTTTAAGGACTCAAGTGCTCCTCGGCTATCGACAAATACAAAAACATTTTTGTCGTCATAATAATATAATAATAATAATAATAATAATTTTTATTTAGGCAAAGGTACATACATAAAGAGATTTTACAAAGTTTGTTGGCTTTATAGATAGAGCTAGTACATACAATGCCTAAAGCCACTATTACGCAAAGCGTTTCGGGCAGAAATGACGTACGTCGTCACGATGACGTCATGACGTACTTCCTCCAAACAAGCCAGAATGGCCTGCAGTTCAGCTTGTGTGGATGATATATAATTACTAAGCCGGAGTTTAATTATCCTGTCCACAGTCCCAAACTCCGTATATTCTCTTATTAGGACACCACACCCTGCCCTGCCATCCTCCGCCACCAACCCGTCGCAATATACATGTAAACTGTTGCCTCTTGGTAACCGAGATATCATGCTTCCATACAAACACCGTAATTGTCCCGGTTCATGATGAATCTTTTTCACCTTGAGGGGTACAATTTCGACGTCTATTTTCTGTACTTTCCAGGGAGCAGACATATTACACTGTCGAGAGGGTTTACAGCAGTCAAGTACGTCGCATTCCCTGAGGTCATGAGCTAATCCCCTCGTGTAGCGTGTCTCCCTCAGTTTCCTGGAAGTGTGTACGTCACTCAAGCAGGTCTGAACGCTCTCAAACAGCTTATCCCCTCCTTTTCTCCGCATGAAACGAATAGATACTCTAGTGTTAATGTCACGGACTCTATCACACACACTCTGTAAAATTAATTCCATTCTCATTATTTCAATCATTGCATTTCTTTGACATCCAAGAATAATCCTCATAGCCTCGTTCTGTATCAGCTCTATTTTTTTAATTCTGCCTTGGCCTGTGTAAGACAAAACGGGTGCTGCGTAGTCTATCAGGGACCGAACAGTGCTTATGTATAACATCCGCAAGATAGGTACCCCAACACCTTTATCAGAAAAAGCCAGTGCTTTTAGAGGATGCAGACGGGCTTTACATAAGGTGCTGATATGATTTATTTCAGCATTTTTACTCTCACATGTGTATCCAACATACATGCCCAGATACTTGTACTTCTGAACACGGCTCAGTTCCACACCATTTAGAGTAAGTGTTATATTTCTTCGTTTCCTATACTCATATTTGGTTTTATCTGCATTTATAACTAAGCCTAACTTGTGACAAGTTGTACCAAGTATGTTAAGAGCAGTTTGAATTTTGTTCCCAGAAGTGCCTTGTATAAGAATGTCATCAGCATATATGATCGTCGTGACCCCTGGAGGATACATCTCTGATGCTAATCTGTTCATTAATACATTGAATAAGGTGGGACTTAAAACTCCCCCTTGTGGGGTACCTAACTGAAACATCCGTTCCTCAGGCATGTATCCCTGGTAATACACCTGACCTTTTCTGCCTTGTAGATAATCCCTTATCCAGTGTAGCAATCTCCCTGTTATTCCCAAATTGGCTAATTCGTATAAGATTACTTCCCCATTGGCTTTATCAAATGCTCCTTGCAGATCAACAAAAACTTTACAATTGTCATCCACATTAGACAAACACTTTAAGAGACAATCCGCAGTACTTTTGCCTTTGATAAAACCAAAGAGATTACTGGACATGTTATCACCTACAAGGTAGAGTAGCCTATTTAACAAAATCCTTTCCATCATTTTACAAAAGCAGGATATTAAGGAGACAGGTCTGTAGCCTCCGTTTGACTTAGGGATAGGAATGATGGCAGCCTCTTTCCATTTTCTTGGTAACTTTCCCTCTCTATAACTCATATTAAACAAATCAAGTAAAGGACTAGGTTTCATACCGGCTAAATAATTAAGAATGTCATACGTTGCTCCATCTTTCCCCGGAGCAGTAGAGCTGCCACGTTTTATAGCATCCAGTAGCTCATCGTGAATTATCTCAGTGAAGGCACATAAAGTTACTCCATTTCTAATATTTTCCCATGACTCAATGGTGACTCTCGTGTCTGCAGGTAAGGACTCCATACCAGCAGCACTTGCCCATTTATCTACTAACTCATTAGCAACCTTCCCTGGATCTGAGTGAGCAATAAATTTGGGCTTACAACCCCTGATTTTATTTACTGCTCTCCATATGTCTTTAAGTTTCTTAGTATTACCAATGGACTGAGCAAAGTCTTGCCAGTATCTGTCCCGCTCCTCCTTCCTCACCTGACTGCATTCCCTAGCCACTTCCAACATTGTATTTTTCTCTTCATCCCTCATTCCATTTTTTAACCATTCTTTATGTGCACTCCGTAGCATTCTTTCTCACCCCTTGACTTGCTGATCATTGGAATATTTAAATTTCTTACGTCCATGCGTCTTGCTTCCCCTGCCCCCGTTATTTTCCCTCTGTACTAATTTCTCTATGTTCTCGACCATGTCCTCGTAAAAACTAAAACCCCGAACATGTCCTCGTAAAAACTAAAACCCCGAACATGTCCTCGTAAAAACTAAAACCCCGAACTTTGAACTAGGCACCCCGCAGGGTGGTGTCCTCAGTCCTACCTTATTTAATATCTTAATAAACACGCTGTTAAACTCTATACCGAGCAAACCCAACGTCCACATCATTAGCTATGCTGATGATATAATGATACACACCGCTGGGTATGCTAACACGCAGAACACTCTTAACTCTGTATTAGACTCATGTCAGGACCTAGGTTTAATTATCTCAGCAGAGAAAACCAAGATACTAAATCGGCGCCCACCCAGGCAGGGAGGAGCTGTTCGCAAGATGCAACTGTCTGATGGCTCCCAGCTTGACTATGTAAACAGATTCAAATACCTTGGCCTTGAGGTGCCACTGTATGGTCCTGTTGTATTCAGACTCTGTCGTCAGTTTAAAGAGAGGCTCCGAGCTCTCAAGGCTGTTGCGGGTTATCACTCAAGCTATGGTGCCAATGTCAGAATTGTCAAAATGATGTACTTTGCATACATCAGATCTTTAGTGGATTATGCTGCACCTCTGCTTGTTTTAATGCCTGAAAGAAAGCTTGGAGGGCTTGAAAAATTGCAGAACGAAGCCTTGAGGATAATCCTTGGGTGCCCTCGTACCACAAAGATACTTAATATGAGAAAGGAACTTAATATTCTGAGCGTTGTTGATCGTGTTACTGAAATTAACTGTCAAATTGGTATAAAAATGCTTAGGCTAACTCATCCTAATCCTTGCACAGAAGCCCTCCAGAATTTCTTTATTGAAGATCAGCATTGTTCCAAATGGATAACAAAAACTGGAACTCAACTCAGAATGTATGGGGTTCATGATTTGTACCAAGAGAAACAACAACGGCACTTTCCTGCACCGTGGGAGGTTACACCCTTTCCAGTTTTAATCCCTCCCTTTCCACCCAAGAAGCAAATTAGAGATCAGCCCAAGCTTCGTCTTGAGGCAAAGCTCAACGCCTTAAGCCATATTGATGCTCTGTCCACAGATTGATTGATTGATGAAGATTAAGCCATCCAAAAGGTGGCACGGGCATGAATAGCCCGTAAGTGGTGGCCCTTTTGAGCCATTACCAGTATCGAGAGCTGATACTGGAGATCTGTGGAGGTGCGAATGCACCCTGCATGACGGGAGATGTCTCCTTTGTGAATGTGTTAAGATGAAGATGAAGCCACCCAAAAGGTGGCACGGGCATGAATAGCCCGTAAGTGGTGGCCCTTTTGAGCCATCACCAGTATCAATAAATGATACTGGAGATCTGTGGAGGTGCGACTGCACCCTACGTGACGGGAGATGTCTCCCGTGTGTCCACAGAGCATTCTCTCTCTCAAATTATATACACTGATGGTTCCCTACACCGCACCACGGGTGCAGCTGGAAGTGCAGTTGTCCTGACAATGGGCGATGGCCTATACTTTGAGTGGGGAGTCCGTATAAACAACTGGGCCTCTACCCTTCAGACTGAACTATTTGCCTTGATCCTTGCACTGAAATGTGTACAAGTCTCAAAACTTGATACATTAATTGTAAGTGACTCCTTATCATCCTTAAATGCTCTCAACTCTTTAAGACATAACTGTAACATGCTCGTGGCCGAAGCTAGACACAAATACAACAAAATTATTAAGGATGGTAACAGAGTCCATTTCATGTGGTCTCCATCTCATGTTGCCCTCCGAATGCATGATAGAGCTTATAAGTTAGCCAAAGAATCTGCCTTTAAAGGAGCCGTTGAGTGTAACCTTGGATTGTCAATGAGCAATCTGAGAGCAGCAGTACACCGAGAACTTCAACAAGATCTTGTAGATCTGAGGCAAAGTGAAATTGACACCAGTAATTCCATCTATCATCATACTATCATGCAAGAGGAGCCACACATCTATGGATCATCCAATAAAATCAGCAGACTTCTAGATGTTACTACTGCTCGGCTTAGACTCGGTTACAAGTATCTCTGGGAATTCTCATTATCTGCTGATGTAGACCTGACCAAATGTAAACTGTGTCAACAAAATTATTCGCACACCCTCCGTCACTATGTGATGGAGTGCGAAAAGATACGTGAATTTAGAGACAATTCTATAACCAATGTTCCAGCGATGTGTCAATATTTCATTCAAAATGATCTGCTACCAGAAATTTTAGCCAAATATCCCCAGTTTGCTAACTGTAGGTAACAACTAAGTGATTGTAACCTATCCACCGCTGCCCACTGGATGGGGGGCGGTGTGCAGGACAAACATATAAATTTTGACACTAGCTCTCCACATATGTCAGTTGCTTAATTTAGAACCTGTACTTGAGGTCGATCTCGAACCCATTGTTGATGTGATGACTTATATTGAATTTTGTAACTAGCTCATCAAGATTGTAACTTGCTTAGCTAAATGAATTGTGGGGTTCAGTCCCTGAGCCCATTATGTGCCTCTGTAACCCTTTCCACTACCGCCCACAAGATGGGTATGGGATGCATAATAAATGAACTAAACTAACCATATTTTGAATAAAATAATTTTTCATATCTTTATTAATATTTAGCCTTTTCCTTTGAAAGTGGACTTGTTTTTTCCCCAGTGGTATTTCAACGTTCAAGGCAAAGTGGTCACTAAGTAGTTCCCGAACAACCCGAGCCTCCCCCATAATCCCCTGAGAGTTTAAAACGCAGGCATAGTCCAGCCGTCCTCCCCTGATGTGAGTTGGTTCATTGTTTCCCAAGAGACAGGTATCTGGATGATCTTGTAGAAACTGTAACCACTTGACCCCATTAGCATTAATACTACCCACTGTCCCAAGGCTTGTAGGATGCCCAAGAAATGCTATGATTGAGATAATGAGGATGGAGTTGAATCTGCAGAGTATTGGGGATAGAATTTCAGAGATAAATGTAGCCTCTGCCATTAGATTAATGAGAGGTGGGGGAGCTAATGAATTAATCCTCTCGGTTCAAAAGGTGGGAAGTAGTGAACAGTGTATGATGAAGAAGAGAGTATATATGAATAAATTATGTTATAATGTTATAAAGTATGATGTTATTACAGAGTGTATTGCTGTGCCCAAGAGAAAATTTACACCACCATGGGAGGATTGTAATGTAGATGTAGTAATTACTCCCTTGCATAAGAAAAAAAGTATGTATGAAATAGGAGAGCTGAGGGCAACATATGATTGTATAATTAGAAAACTGCCTACGGAAAACACTACATGTATATTGTGATGGGTCAGTAGCTAGGGATGGGAAGGCAGGATGTGGAGTCTTGATCAGGGAGTACACTGACATCGGCACTGTAGATACTGTTATTGGACGCCGCTTAACTGACAATGTCTCTTCAACGCAGGCTGAACTCCAAGGAGTATTAGCAGGATTACAGGAAGTAGTCAAATGTGGTAAAAATGCTTGCTTCTTTATTGACAGCAGAGGAGCGTTAGAGTCTTTAAATGGCAGACGCCCAGTATATCAGAATATTGTGATAGAGTGTAGAGAGAATGTTAAGAGACTAGAAAAAACTGGGTATAAAGTAAGATTCATGTGGATCCCTTCACATGTGGGAATACTGTTGAATGAGGTAGCTGATGACATAGCGAAGAGAGCCACTGAAAAAACTCTTGTTGATGTTGTATGTCAGTTAACCTTGAAACAAATAAAAATAAGAATCAAGATGATCCAAGAGGGTGAAGAAATGATAAAGAGAATGGCAATGGTGGACAGTAGTAACACACTTAAGAATTATTCAATAATAAATACAAATTCGTCCTTCACTTATGGTAAAGGAAAGTCTACTTGGAAGGATTCAATTTACATGAGATTACGATTAGGATATAAATATATCTGGCAATACGGTGTTGATGTCAGTGAAAAAGATAAGGAGTGTAAATTATGTAGTATGCCGCACGCCCACACCTTAGAACATTATGTATTAGAGTGTCACCTTATTGGGAACTATAGAAATAAGGAAATAAATAGTGTACCACATCAAATTGTTTGGATGTGTGATAATGGTATAATAGACAGTATACTTAGGAGCTACAAGAATTTTGCCCCAAGAATGTAACAATTATATGCTGTACTTACTATATTAACCTGCAATGTTAAATGGGATTCTTGTAATGTTATTTGTCTATTTGTACTCACTGAATTTGTGCGCCCCTTGAGGGACTTGAAGTAGAGGGGGATAGAAATAGCCTAAGCTACTCTATCCCTTTGAGATGTATTTATTGCTTATCTCAATAAACATACTTGAACTTGAACCCAAGGCTTGTGTGCCGAGCATTAAGGTCCCAAATGACCAGTGAAGGATTAGTATAAATGCAGTCAGGTAGATAGTTAGCGTCGAAGCAGTTCCTGGTTACATACAAATTAACTACAATAAATTGCCCTTCCCTTAATGATAATTTAACACAGACACTCTCTATACCTTGCGTTTTTGATGGCGGTTCTACTAACTCTGCTGGTATGGAGTTCTTAACATAAATCGACGTGCCTCTGATGTTATTTGTGGCGAAGAGGTGAAACCCTTTATAGCCATTTAATTTCAATAAGCCTTCATTCCTATCCCCTGTCTCCTGGAAAGCTACATCAATATCATTTCCCATCACATAACAATGAACATCTGTAACTCTGTTTCTTAAACCATTAACATTCCATGACAACACTTTCAGTCTAGCGTGATCCATTATTAATCAATTCACTGTCTAAGTCATCCCCAATAAGTTCACTAAATGATAGCCATACCTTGTATAACATCTCCCACCTCCTCTCAAGGTCACAAGTAAAAGCGACATTACGATTCTCAAGAGATTTTTTCAGTCCTGTGACGTCCATTATTGGCCCAAATGATTCCTTCATTTTATGTGTAATTATAGGGTTCTTCCTTTCACTACGACTATCATCATTCACACACACTTCACTTTCCTTCATTTCATCACTCAATATTTCTTTATTGCCCTCAACCACTATATCCTTACTTTCCTTCACCGTTTTGTGATTTTCCTTGACCTCCTGAACGTTTAATTTCGCCTCGATGGACTCGATTCTCTGCCCAAGATTTCGGAGGAACTCACCAACTTTTCTTAGTTCAGCCCACACCTCCTTGACCATATCATTATGGCCCTCTTTCTGAGCCCCAGTAACCACTTCATTCACCGTTACACTGTCACTGCCGGAGTCCTGAGTGGTGGCGTGGCTGCTTGTTGCTTGAGCCTGCCTAAGTAAAGGTGACTCCTTTACCCACGCATTCGTCCGGTTCACTGGCACTGTTTGGGGCAGACTGTTCTGCTGTGCTCCCGATGTCTGGGTAAGAGCTCTTGCTTGCTCTGTAACATTCACCGGCCGGGGAACATCCATACTCGGCCTCTTGCTACACACAGCCGAGCTGGCATTGTGAACACCTCCACAGTTGCAGCATCTGGGAACTATTTTCTCACCCAGATTAAGTCTGTTTCTACACACATTAGAGAGGTGAGACTTTCCGCAGAAACGACATCGTGGATCATGTTGACAGCTCCAGGATTTATGCCCCCATCTGCAGCATTTCAGGCATATTATGGGCTCTTCTACATACTTTGCTACATGCCTGTAGCCAGCCCCGGTGATGAACACTCTCTCGGGAACTTCACCTCTCACTAGAGCCACCACCTGATTCCTAGCTTCACCTTTAATAAGGTGACGCTTGGCCCACACAAATCGTTGGTCGTCGAGGATGAACTCGGGGTCTAGAATCTGAGGGTATTTATAGATAATTACCTTCGTCAGCTTCTCGTTCCCCTCCGATATTTCCATAACAATTCCTTCATATCCTTGCTGGGTAAGAAATACAACTGCCTCCATAGAACCTACCGTTAAGAAAGGTAGGTTCACACTTTCCTTCAGCAGGGGCTCGAACTTGCGGTGTTCTCTTCCAAGTTTGACGGTCCACAGCAGCTTGTGATGATAGGCCAGTGTGCATGAGGCAGGGAAGAGAAGCCTCCACCTCTTCTGACCCTCACCTTCCTGACATCGTTCTGTCCGTTCATCGACACTGGTTTGATCAGTCTCGGCGTCGTTCTTCATTCTCTTGTCGTTTCCGTTATGAGTACCATTACTGTCAACACTACGCCTTACATCCTGTCTTCTCCGTTTCTTCTGTTGCCTGGTTAGAACTTTTTGAAACTCACCCTCCTCGACTGACTGGCATGATTAACATGGACTGACTGAGTCCATGTTAATATTGCCGTGGGAAGTAGCCAGTTCTTCTGGTGACTGAGTCTCCATCTCAGTACCCAGCATGGGGGGAGATGTGTAGAATGCGATTAATACTAGTCAGTCTCCTGTGTGTAAACTGAACTAAACACCAATACCAACTTCACCCCTAGTCGCAGAGCAGGTACTTCTTGACCCGACCGCGTCCCAGGTAAGGCTGATATCAGGGAAGGTATGCCACTCAAGGGATTTGTTGAACAGCAGAGCTATAGGTGGCGCAGGGTGATTGATTGATTGATAAAGATTAAGCCACCCAAGAGGTGGCACGGGCATGAATAGCCCGTAAGTGGTACAATTTTTTTTTCCAGTGTTCTGAGGTTGCATTTAACCATCAAGCTGTTATCGTGGGGGAGGATACTGCTTCACAGTCTTTATGAGGGTGTCCAGCTGCTGGACACCTTTGTTGACCAGGAGAGTGGCTGTGTTGATGGCTGCAGGGTGGCCACTGCATGATTCAGGAACTCTTAAAGCTCTTCTAAGGTCACTGGTTGCTTCACATTCCAGAAGATAGTGAAGTAATGGCTTTTCTGTGACAGTTTGGCAGAAGATGCACTCTCTCTGTCGGGGTTCACCAATCTCCCAGTTGCATCTGTAACCTAGACGTAATCTATATAGCCTAACTGCTATTTCCCTGTGGATTCCTTTTGGGATATTTAACCTTTCTAATTTGGTTGCCTGAAGATACCATGTTGCAGATGGCGAACCTTCAGCTATTCTCTGGTGCAGGTAGGCTTTGTTGAGATGTGAGAGTTTTTTGGTGATGATGTTTTTTATGTTCTCTAGGCTGGGTTGAATTGTTTTATGTATCACTGGATGACGAGTTGCCAATTTAGCAATTTCATCAGCTTTTTCATTTAATGGGATTCCAATATGGGATGGGATCCAGTTTAAAGTTATGTTGAGCCCTTTGCCTTTAGCGACTGCTCCTTGATACAAAATGGTGGTAATTATTTCCACATTATCTTTCCACTGTTTTTGTCCTAGTATTTGAAGTGCAGCTTTTGAGTCTGTGTGTATGATTGCATTTTGAGTGTTTTGTGCAATCACATACGCGAATGCCTGTTGTATGGCGAACAGCTCAGTTTAGGTTGATGATACTAGTCCTCCCAGTCTCCAATATGCCTGAACGCTGGTCGTGCAAAGAGCAGCGCCAGCACTCTCATTTTCTATGTCCACCGATCCGTCTGTGAAGATGTGGGTGGCTCCTGCTACTGCTATGCTATACATTTGCTCTTCTATTATGCGCCTTAGGATTGTCGGATCATAGGCAGCCTTTTTCATTGGGAGACTTTCTATTACTATTTTGAAAGTAGGCTCTTCCCACGGCGCGGAAGGAGTGTAATTTGGATGTGGATGATCACCCTCTCTATCAAGAATCATGTTTTTTAAATGTAGTCTGTTTAGGACTTTTCCTGCTCTTGCAACCCAAGAGTTTCCATTGTTTTGGCCTAGTCCAACCACCAAAGCCTGCCGTACTGGGATTGGATCAGAAGAAATAATTATCTTACTGATAATTGTAGCTGTCCTTTGTGATATTCTTTCTTGTAGAGAGGGCAAACCCGTCTCCAGTCTAAGAGTTTCAAGCCTGGTCCACATGGGGGCTCCCAGTGCAGCTCTCATAGCATTGTTTTGAGCAACTTCAAGCTTTTTCCACTGTTGGTGTGATAGATTTGTGAGTGCAGGTGCGGCATAATCGATCACTGATCTGACTGCCTGTACATAGTATGTGCGAAGGACTTGCAGATTGGCTCCTCCAGAAAGGGAGGTTAGCGACCTGAGGATTGCCGTCCGGGCCGCAGTTCGCTCTCTCAAGTAAGTGACCTCAGCATTAAAATTCATGTGTGTGTCCAGGATGATTCCTAGATACTGATAGGTGTCGACCCATTCTATTGGTTGACCCTGTACTGTGAGTTGAATGTTGGGCTTCGCTATTTTTATGGGCATGGCCTTTGACTTTGAGGGGTTGAGTTTGATCCCAATCTGTTTTGCCTCTTTACTGATGCAGTCTAAGCATTTGGGTGCAAGGCGCGCCGCATCCCTTCCTTTTATGATGATGACAAAGTCGTCCGCGTAGTTTAGCAGCCTGCAGTGATGTGGGAGTTTCAACCTCATTATTCTTTCCATTAAACAGTTGAAGAGAAGAGGGCTGAGAATACCTCCTTGCGGTGTACCATTTTCATGTCTTTTGTACTCAGAGACTGTGCCATGAAGTTTTACTCTTGCTTCTCTGTTTATGAGACAGTTTTTGGTCCAGGAGAGCAGGTTGCCTCTGACCTCTTTGTCAATGAGGCAGCAGAGAATAGCTGGGGCGCTAGCCAGTTCAAAGGCTTTTTCGAGGTCCAGGAATATCAGAATTCCTGGTCTGTCATTCAAGTGGGCTAACAGAGTTGTAATACATTTCACTGTGCCAACCCCTCTTCTATAGGCATACATGTCATGGTGCAGTTTAGGCATTTTCCACTCCAGTCTGTAGAGTGCCATTCTGTCAGCCGTCTTGGCTGCACAGCTTTGGAGAGAGATGGGCCTGGGATTAGCTGGATCTTTGGGTTTTGGGATCGGCACTATGTCTGCTCTATTCCAAGCAGAAGGTCTAGTTTGAGAAGTCCGGGCTAAATTAATTAACCTTAGGTATGCAGCGCCTCCCTCTGGGCCGAGGTTTCTAATCATTTAATAGGTTATTTTGTCGGCTCCAGGGAATGTATCCTTGGAGTTTTTCTTAGCCCGATTGAGCTCATCCAGTGTGAAGGGGGCATTAGTGTCAGAGACTTCTTCACATGCTGTAAGGATTCTGTGCCACCTTTCTTCCTCTAGTCCGGTCTGGCGCAGGGGCGTAGGAGGCGCTCTTGTATACAATGGATAGTATTTAACTGATGTTCCCAGCTTTGGTTTTTAGTGAGTGTATGATGGACACAACATCTGTCGGGCTGACTGGTGAAAGGAGAAGAGAGTTTGGATAGCTGCCTGAGAGATATGTGTTGATATGTGTCTGAGTCTGTGGGATTTTACTGGCAAGGTTAGCACCAACCGATGAAAAGAAGCTATTAAATTCATTCGCCATTTCTAAATCAGATGACGGCGTAAGGCCATCCTTAGAGAGTGTTATCTGGTTGTGGGAGTGTTGTTTAGTTCCTAGGATATTAGAGATGGTTTTCCATGTGCTTTTCATGTTGCCTTTTGCTTCTTTGAATCTAGTGAATTTGAATCTTAACATTGACAAAACTTTCTATATTCTGTTTGGCAATAAATCCTCTAGTCATATAAATCTCAAAATAAACAATACCCAAATTTGTAACAAATTAGATGGTAAATTCCTTGGCATTCTCATTGACCACAAGCTGAATTTCCAGGGACACATTCTAAATATATCAAAAAAAGTTTCAAAAACTGTGGGCATTTTTTCTAAGATCAGATATTATGTACCACGCCCTGCC
This sequence comes from Procambarus clarkii, assembly GCF_040958095.1. Classification (NCBI taxonomy): domain Eukaryota; kingdom Metazoa; phylum Arthropoda; class Malacostraca; order Decapoda; family Cambaridae; genus Procambarus; species Procambarus clarkii. The sequence goes on from NC_091158.1 coordinate 25,587,887, forward strand.
CTGGTGACTCTCTATTACTCCCTTATCTATCCTTATCTCAACTATGGTATTTGTGCTTGGGGTTCTACTACCCAAAATCACTTACGTCCTCTAATTACCCAACACAAAGCTGCTATTAGAACAATATCCAACTCTGGCCCCAGACATCACTCGGTACCCCTACTCAAATCTCTGAATATGTTAGATATTAAGTCACTGCACATCCTCTCATGTGTATTATACATATATAAAACGCTAAACTATAATGCCAATCCTGATCTTAAAAGCTTCATAGAAGGTTGTAACAGAACCCATGAGCACCACACCAGAAATAAATACAGTTTTGATATTCCTAGAGTACGTCTTAATCAAACTAGAAATGCTCTGCAAATCAAGGGGCCCAGAATGTGGAATGACCTTCCCAACCATGTTAAAGACTGTACCTCTCTCAACCAGTTTAAGATAAAAACTAAACACTACCTAATAAATTCCCTGTAATCTACCTCACTCCTCTATTGTCAACCCATGTCTGTTATTTTTTTTTTTTTTTTTTTAATCAACACTGTTTGTCAACCTATTGTATTTGTGCTGCTTTTTCAGTCATGTTCCCCCTTTTTTTATCTTTATTTGTATTTGTTCTCAACACTTTTTATTCTTTATGCTCAATTAGTATTAAGTTCTAGATATTAATGTTTTTCTTGCCCGAAACGCATTGCGTAATAGTGGCTTTAGGCATTGTATGTACTAGCTCTATCTATATATCAATCCATTAATGTAACATCACTTGTATGTATATACCTTACCTGAATAAACATCTGAATCTGAATCTGAATCTAGTCTCATAATATGAAAGTTTAGCTTTTCTTATGATACTGGTAAGCACTGAGGAGTACCTCTTAACTACTTCCTTTGTAACTAGACCAATCCTAAATTTCTTTTCATATTCATGTTTTTTGTTGATTGATTTGATTATGCCACTTGTGAGCCACGGGTTATTATTTCTTTTATCAGTTACTTGTTTGGTAAGGAGGGGACAGTGAGTGTTGTAGAGGCTTAGAGTTTTGGAGAGAAAGAGGTTAGTTAATGAGTTTATATCCTGTGTATTATTAAATTCAGATTCCCAGTTAATATTGTGAAGTGCATTAGAAAGATTGCCTAAAGCTGATTCACTGTGTAGCCTGAATGAGAGTTTCTTGCTTTCTGGTGGTGCTGTGTCCATGTTTGCTGTGAGGAAGGTAGGATAGTGGTCAGTTGCTCTGTCATAGATTACCCCAGATGTAAGGAGAGCTGTAAGGGGAGTATAAGGACATTATTGTCCTAATGGCATCTTTGTGTTGAGTAATTAGAGGACGTAAATGATTTTGGGTAGTAGAACCCCAAGCACAAATACCATAGTTGAGATAAGTATAGATGATGATGGAGTAATAGAGCGTCACCAGGGTAGGGCGAGGTACATAATATCTGATTTAGCTTTAATACCTGTACATAATATCTGATTTTGGTATTTTATGTACTACCTCAATCTTTAAATCAAACAGAATGTTTGTACTTTATCTCTGCAACTTTGTATGTACTTTTCCTAAATAAATTATTATTATTATTATTATTATTATTATTATTATTATTATTATTATTATTATTATTATTATTATTATTATTATTATTATTATTATTATTATTATTATTATTATTATTATTATTATTATTATTATTATTATTATTATTATTATTATTATTATTATTATTATTATCATTATTATTATAAATAAATTATAAAATTGCCTAGCTCCACAGAAAACGGTCACATGCACACCGCCACACAACCGACGGACCAGCGCCACCATAACACGAAGTCGCCTGGAAGACCCGGTGTAGGCTGCCTCTTAGCAGCATAACTTGTGCAGCTGCCTCTTACAGGATAACTTGTGCTGTCATTAAGAAGGGAAAACACTTTTATGCAAACTGCACATATAGCGAAGAACAAGTAGGTATAGCTTCCTTCATAACTACATTTCCTGCAGTACTTAGTGCTCTTATGAATAAATTAAGGTAAGGTAAGTATTACCTTACTGACAGGCTCCAGTATGTTTCTGTGAATAATTCAATTTCTCCCACCCTACCCATCAACATTGGTGTTCCTCAGGGCAGCATACTTGGCTCTCCTCTTTCTCATCTACATTAATGACCTTCCAAATGCCTCCCAACACCTCAAACCAATTCTCTTTGCTGACGATACAACCTTCATCTACTCCAGTCCTGACCCCCCTCGCTCTAAATGTCACAGTAAATACTGAGCTAAATAAAGTCCATCTTTGGCTAACTGCCAACAGACTCACCCTCAACATTGACAAAACTTTCTATATTTTGTTTGGCAATAAATCCTCAAATCAAATAAATCTCAGGATAAACAATTCCCAAATTTGTAAGAAAGTACATGGCAAATTCCTTGGCATTTTCATTGAACACAAGCTGAATTTCCAGGGACACATTCTAAATATATCAAAAAAAGTTTAAAAACTGTTGGCAGGGGAGCCGGTCGGCCGAGCGGACAGCACGCTGGACTTGTGATCCTGTGGTCCCGGGTTCGATCCTGGGCACCGGCGAGAAACAATGGGCAGAGTTTCTTTCACCCTATGCCCCTGTTACCTAGCAGTTAAATAGGTACCTGGGTGTTAGGCAGCTGTCACGGGCTGCTTCCTGGGGGTGGAGGCCTGGTCGAGGACCGGGCCGCGGGGACACTAAAGCCCCGAAATCATCTCAAGATAACCTCAAGAAGATTCCTTCTAAGATCAGATATTATGTACCTCGCCCTGCTCTGATGACGCTCTGTTACTCCCTCATCTATCCTTATCTTAACTATGGTATTTGTGCTTGGGGTTCTACTACCCAAAATTATTTACGTCCTCTAATTACTCAACACAAAGCTGCTATTAGGACAATATCCAACTCTGGGCCCAGACATCACTCGGTACCCCTACTCAAATCTCTGAATATGTTAGATATTAAGTCACTGCACATCCTCTCATGTGTATTTTCTAAATATAAAATGCTGAACTGTAATGTCAATCCTGACCTTAAAAGCTTCCTAGAAGGTTGTAACAGAACCCATGAGCACCACACCAGAAACAAATACCTTTTTGATATTCCAAGAGTACGACTTAATCAAACTAGAAATGCTCAATAAATCAAGGGACCCAGAATGTGGAATGACCTTCCTAGTCATGTTAGACTGTACCTCTCCCAACCAGTTATAGATAAAAACTAAGCATTACCTAATTAATTCCATGTAACCTACCTTGCCCTAAATGCCAACCCATGTCTGCTATTTTAAACAATGCTGTCTGTCGACCAAATTGTATATTTGCTTTTTTTCTGCCATGTTCCTCCTGTTTTTAATTTTATATTTTCTCAACACAATTTATACTTTAATCTCAATTAGTATTAAGTTTTAATCTTAGTGTTTTTCCTGCCCGAAACGCTTTGCGTAATAGTGGCTTTAGGCATTGTATGTACTAGCTCTATCTATAAATCCATCAATGTTTGTATCACACCTTGTATGTATGTACTTTACCTGAATAAACATTTGAATTTGAATTTTGAATTTTTCATACCTCCATATGTCTACTGCAAACTGCCTGAAGCCTATCATCACCTAGCAAAAATCTGCTATCAGAACAATAGCAAACTCTGTTAGCCCCCTCTGTTTAAATCCCTAAACATGCTAAACATAAAGTCCACGTATTCTCTTGAGCCATTTACATGTACAAAACCGTGTTCCTAGATGCAAATCCTGATCTGAAACTCTACCTTGACATAAGTAATAGGACCCCATAATCACCACACCAAAAATAAGTATCTCCTTGATATCCCCAGAGTCAAACTAAATCTGTGTAAACACTATGCAAATAAAGGAACCTAATCTAGGGCACTTATTCCCACACGAATTGAAATGCTGTTCAACTTTTGCCTTATTCATACATAAAACCAAAAATTACCAAATTTCATCCTTATAGTTTCCTACCTAGTGCTTTAAAGTCATACTGTATCTTGTGCTACCCACTCCCCCAATATATATAAGATAAGAGAGATAAGATATTTATTCAGGTAAAGGTACATACATTGAAAATGAGTTACAAACATACTTTTGGATTAATAGATAGAGCTAGTATGTACATATGTGCCTAAGCCATACAACTTCACCATTGTAATTACTGCTATCATCTTGTATCATGGTTGTTATATTGAACACATTTTACTACAATATACTTAGAAATAATCTTCAAATTATGCTATAATGTACCTGTTGATAATCCTCAAATTTTACTATAATGTACCTACTAATTTTCGTACAATGTACCTGTTAACATTTTTAAATTTTGCTAAAAATTACCTACTTAAAATTATGTGTTAGATTAAGAACCTGCCCAAAATGCTATGCATGCTAGTGGATTTACAAGAATGTAAAAATATCAATGCTATGTACTCTCATAAACCCTATGCACCTTCTTGCGTGTGTGTATATACATATATATATATATATATATATATATATATATATATATATATATATATATATATATATATAGTTTTCAGTTGTATATAGTCCTGGGGACCATTCAGGCTTGTTTGCATTTGTGTTCCTCACGTGTGCCCCAAAGAATGAGGTGATTTGATAAAATGCTATGCCCAAGATTACCATCCGAGTGCCGGCGGGGAAGTGGTTCATATAGCCTCGGCTATCACTTCCTTAGTCCGGTCGTGATGGTCAAGCGGATTAAGGCGTCCCTGTACATACCAGTTGTGGGAGTATGGGTTCGAGTCACTTCTGGGGTGTGAGTTTTCAGTTGTATATAGTCCTGGGGACCATTCAGGCTTGTTTGCATTTGTGTTCCTCACGTGTGCCCCAAAGAATGAGGTGATTTGATAAAATGCTATGCCCAAGATTACCATCCGAGTGCCGGCGGGGAAGTGGTTCATATAGCCTCGGCTATCACTTCCTTAGTCCGGTCGTGATGGTCAAGCGGATTAAGGCGTCCCTGTACATACCAGTTGTGGGAGTATGGGTTCGAGTCACTTCTGGGGTGTGAGTTTTCAGTTGTATATAGTCCTGGGGACCATTCAGGCTTGTTTGCATTTGTGTTCCTCACGTGTGCCCCAAAGAATGAGGTGATTTGATAAAATGCTATGCCCAAGATTACCATCCGAGTGCCGGCGGGGAAGTGGTTCATATAGCCTCGGCTATCACTTCCTTAGTCCGGTCGTGATGGTCAAGCGGATTAAGGCGTCCCTGTACATACCAGTTGTGGGAGTATGGGTTCGAGTCACTTCTGGGGTGTGAGTTTTCAGTTGTATATAGTCCTGGGGACCATTCAGGCTTGTTTGCATATATATATATATATATATATATATATATATATATATATATATATATATATATATATATATATATATATATATAATATGTAACGGTTCTATTGTTACGTAAAGTATGGTGACAAATAAACACAGACACTAAGATACTATATATATATTTGGTCGAATATACAGAAGTACACAGGTGATACGTTGGTGTGAGTTGAGCGCACTGAGCGTTGGTACAGTATCTCGCAAGTGTCTGCTCTAGACCACACTTGAAAGTAGACTCTGGTTAATGTTTGCTATTGCTGCTTATATGCCCGGGCAACGCCTCACCTCATTCATCTCCAAAGGTTGACAGGAATATTAACAAAGCATTTGGAGCAAGTATATTATTGGGATAATTTACTCGCTACATATATATATGTATACAGTGGTACCTCGCATAACGAATTTAATCCGTTCCATGTTCGTCATGTGAAACGGACGTCATACAAAACGAGTGTCCCCCCATGTAACCAGTGTGATGCACTGTGTTTATTGTGAAATTTCCCCAGAGTGCATGACATCAAATGTTCCCCAAAATAAAATTTTTCTTTGTAAAATGATAAATTACCGTCCCTGAACATGTCTATGTAAAAATAATTACCAAATTCCACTTACTTTGGCTGTGAGGGCGTGGACAAGGTGCGCTGTGACGTCATCAGGGCCTGGTCGCCCGTGTGTGAAGCTCCCAGACACGGTCGCGCAGGCCATTCAAGCACCGCGTGTTGCCACAAATATATTTTCAAATATTTTTTCTATGCATTTCCAATGCGGTTTTATTTGTTTCATTTATCGTATATGATGCATATTTGTGACCTTTACAATATGTATACAGTAGAATGTTCATAATTTTCCATGAAACTGTGATACATGTGTCAGTAATGTGTCCACAATAAATGTTTATTGTCACAATATTACGTGGTAAAAATTCACTAATATTACAATATGTACAGTTTCACATACTATTTACACAGTAACACACTGTATTACACACTCAGTACTTTGGAGGTGCATAATAGTCAACGAAGTAGTCCATGGTACACAGCGCGACTTTGCTCTCCTTGCACCAGCTACAGATAGATTTTTGCTTCCTGTTTCATCGTTATGTGTGCTTGCAAATAACGCACTTGCGTGCACCCTTGGCTTTAGTACTTGTAGGTGGTATGTAGCCAAGCTTGTAAAGCATAAAGTAGTATTGAAACGATTATAGGAAAAGCTCAATTTGTAAGGTAGTCTTGAAAAGATCGCTTTGTAAGGTCCCACACAGGAAGAGATTCAGCTAGCCTCAAAGAGTGTCCATCAGTCAGGAAGAGATTCAGCTAGCCTCAAAGAGTGTCCATCAGTCAGGAAAAGATTCAGGTATTCTTGAAAATATCAATGAACACCACCACCATGGAAGCCGCTAACACTGTTAATCTATGCTACTTGTATCAGATGCATCATCACTGAACGCAGAAAACGATTCATCTATGTATCATCTATATACATTAGAGATGGCAAGGGTGGGGCTCAGAGCTACACCTGGATACGCTTGCTGTATCATCCTCATAGGTGCTGTATCACTGGCATCCGACCGTCGTGTTAAGCCCTTATTGCGCCTAGCTTCACCAATGTTATGACCCTTATGTTCTTCAAACAAAAGGGTCTGAATTGCACCGACTGAGCACAGTCTTTCAACACCGTGTGGGACAGGTGTTTGAGAGCCAGAGGCACGTGTGCCACAAATGGTTGCTCACGCAGTACTAACCCAGCCAGCAGCCCTTGTCTTTCATATTCGTTATGGCAAAAGGTTCGTTCAGTTTTTGTTGGGTAGGCTGCTCCATTATGACACTCTTTCTTTGTTTCAAATGTGTTCCATTTGTTTTGTATTTGTCACTTACGTCTCAATAATGGAGCAGCCTACCCGACAAACACTGAACGAACCTTTATGACATTTGTCCATTTTTCAAATTGTTTCAACAGTTCTTTTATTTTTCGTTTTTTTTTTTTTTTTTTTTTTAAGAAACATGGAGCAGCCTACCTGCCGACCACCGAACGAACCTTTTGCTATAAGGCAAATGAAAAATAAATATTGAACACATTTGAAGAAAGGAAAATGTCATAATGGTTTATTCAGTGTATGTAAGGTAGGCTTCTCCATTATTGAGACGCAAATGACAAATAAAAAACAAATGGAACACATTTGAAACAAAGAAAGATTGTTATAATGGAGCAGCCTACCTGCCGAACACCGAACGAACCTTTTTGACATTTGTTGTATATCAGACATTTCATTTCTTTTTTCCTACAAAAACGTCAATGCTTTGCAACATCTCAGTAGTCACCCTTTTATATCCCAGCATCATTAGCATCTTTAAACAAGAACAACATAATTTATGTGCATCGTCGGAGGCGTCTAAGAATGTGCAAGAAGCAGCGCGACCCCACCATGTGGTGTTGACGTTACTCAAACCAGCGTTCGTCATAAGGGACGATTTGACGCCGATCGGGCCGTTCGTTACCCAAAATATTCGTCTTTTGGGGCAATCGTTATGCGAGGTACAACTGTATATATATATATATATATATATATATATATATATATATATATATACATATATATATATATATATATATATATATATATACTGTATATATATATATATATATATATACTGTATATATATATATATATATATATATATATATATATATATATATATATATATATATATATATATATGTATATATATATATATATGTATATATATATATATGTATATATATATATATATATATATATATATATATATATATATATATATATATATATATATATATATATATATATATATATATATATATATTATTAAATATGACCGAAAAAGTAAGATTAATAATTCTAACACGAATTTTCTCAATCTTTCGTACATTACGCTTCACTGTTGGAGGTAAATCAAAAATCACTTCTCCAAAATTCATTTTTATTTCTAGTCTGACGCGACACGGGCGCGTTTCGTAAAACTTATTACATTTTCAAAGACTTCACAAATACACAACTGATTAGAACGTATCTCTGATTTTATATCTACATTTGAGTGAGGTGGGAAGGGTGATGTGGCATTAACACAAGACAGAACAGGAGGGGATAATAATAGGGTATTAAAAGTATCAACACAAGACAGAACAGAAACAATGGGTATTGAATAGAAGTGTTTGTAGAAAGCCTATTGGTCCACATTTCTTGATGCTTCTATATTGGAGCGGAGTCTTGAGGTGGGTAGAATATAGTTGTGCAATAATTGGCTGTTGATTGCTGGTGTTGACTTCTTGATGTGTAGTGCCTCGCAAACGTCAAGCCGCCTGCTATCGCTGTATCTATCGATGATTTCTGTGTTGTTTACTAGGATTTCTCTGGCGATGGTTTGGTTATGGGAAGAGATTATATGTTCCTTAATGGAGCCCTGTTGCTTATGCATCGTTAAACGCCTAGAAAGAGATGTTGTTGTCTTGCCTATATACTGGGTTTTTTGGAGCTTACAGTCCCCAAGTGGGCATTTGAAGGCATAGACGACATTAGTCTCTTTTAAAGCGTTCTGTTTTGTGTCTGGAGAGTTTCTCATGAGTAGGCTGGCCGTTTTTCTGGTTTTATAGTAAATCGTCAGTTGTATCCTCTGATTTTTGTCTGTAGGGATAACGTTTCTATTAACAATATCTTTCAGGACCCTTTCCTCCGTTTTATGAGCTGTGGAAAAGAAGTTCCTGTAAAATAGTCTAATAGGGGGTATAGGTGTTGTGTTAGTTGTCTCTTCAGAGGTTGCATGGCTTTTCACTTTCCTTCTTATGATGTCTTCGATGAAACCATTGGAGAAGCCGTTATTGACTAGGACCTGCCTTACCCTACAGAGTTCTTCGTCGACTTGCTTCCATTCTGAGCTGTGGCTGAGAGCACGGTCGACGTATGCGTTAACAACACTACTCTTGTACCTGTCAGGGCAGTTGCTGTTGGCATTTAGGCACATTCCTATGTTTGTTTCCTTAGTGTAGACTGCAGTGTGGAAACCTCCGCCCTTTTCCATGACTGTTACATCTAGAAAAGGCAGCTTCCCATCCTTTTCCGTCTCGTAAGTGAAACGCAGCACGGAACTCTGCTCAAATGCCTCCTTCAGCTTCTGCAGATGTCTGACATCAGGTACCTGTGTAAAAATGTCGTCAACATACCTGCAGTATATGGCCGGTTTCAAGTTCATGTCGACTAAGACTTTTTGCTCGATGGTACCCATGTAGAAGTTTGCAAACAGGACACCTAGGGGAGAACCCATGGCGACCCCATCTACTTGCTTATACATGTGCCCATCCGGGCTCAAGAAGGGTGCCTCTTTAGTACAAGCTTGGAGTAGTTTCCTCAGAATACTTTCTGGCATGTCAAGACGAGTACAGGCTGGATCACGATACACTCTGTCGGCTATCATTCCGATTGTCTCGTCCACAGGTACGTTGGTTCGCTGTTTACCGAACCAACTTTCGGTAGTTTAGAATAGTTGTTTAGAATAGTCAAAGAGGATTAACCCTCAAACCGCTAGGGGCCCAAATGGAATTCACACCCACAGGCGCAACAAAAAAAAAAACTCCAAAAAATTCTTTCGTCTTATAGAAGTGTTCATTTTTGTTCCCTGATCACGGAAAAGATAACAAAAAATCGTAGGTGGCATATTTTAGCCGCAATAGGGTAGGGAAGTGTGGCAAAAAAGGGGCGTTGGCAGAGCCTTCGCCAGACGAGGTCTACTCCGCCCGAGCTGTCAGACGGCAGTTGCCACAAATATATTATTACCTAATTATTTCAATGTCTCTGATTGATTTTTTCTTAGTTTTTTTGCAGTAATATTATTCCATACAGTGAATTGTGGTATATTTATATTATAAAATGTGTGAACCATCGCTGTACTCAAAATTATGGTGTGCATATTAGTGATTCAATTATTATGTTCATAAAACAATAAACAAATAGTTTTGCTGTTGTTACACTATATACACAGGTTATATATAAGTATTTGCATGTTTTGTACACCATAACGAACTACTAAGTTGGTCTTGTGAGTCAAAAAGCAACGAGGAGTGATCGCCAAACACCAGCCAGCCACTCACTGCCACTCCCTCCCTCAACACCACCTCACTCACCCTCATTCACCTCCCACAATACTCTTTCTGTATTTATTCACTATACACAGACGTTATATATACGTATTTACATGTTTTGTTCACCATAACTGTACATCTAAGCTTGTATGGTGAGTAAAGGCCATAAGATGTAGCTACTCACACAGTCAGCTGATCGGCGGCCGCCCTCAAGGCCAGACGCACTAATATTTGTCATCCAACAATATTGTTTGTGGTGTTATTACGCTATATACACACATTATATATAAGTATCAACCTGTTTTATTCACCATACCTGAACAAATAAGCTGGTATGGTGCCCAAAGATCATAGTGGCCATCAGTAAACAACATGACATGCCAAGTCATGTCATCCGTGTTAGCAGTCTCCGTGGTGTAGTGGTAAGACACTCGCCTGGCGTTCCGCGAGCGCTATGTCATGGGTTCGTATCCTGGCCGGGGAGGATTTACTGGGCGCAATTCCTTAACTGTAGCCTCTGTTTAACGCAAGAGTAAAATGTGTACTTGGATGAAAAAACGATTCTTCGCGGCAGGGGATCGTATTCCAGGGACCATAGGATTAAGGACTTGCCCGAAATGCTACGCGTACTAGTGGCTGTACAAGAATGTAACAACTCTTGTATATATCTCAAAAAAAAAAAAAAAAAAAAAAAAAAAGTCGTGCAGACGACGCTCCTCCCTCACCAAAATGGCGGCTCCCAACCTACTCCTCTCGCTGTTATCTCACACTATACACACGTTATATATAAGAATCTACATTTGTGTTCACCATGGCGAACCACTAAGCTGGTATGGTGAGTGCAGTCAATAAATGGTGACCACACACAGTCAGAAAACGACGCCACCATCCTCCCTCCCACAGCCTTACTCCTCCCTCCATGGAGCACAGCGCTAAATATCACCACAATCCCGCTATTATCAGAATCCTGGTCAGTTTTATCACAGTCAGGGGGCTTCAGTAATACTATCACTGCTAAATAATAGCAGTATCATTTATATTATGGTATTTGTAGGCGATGCTGTGGTCACAAGCTGAACAGCGGTGCTGTGAGCTCGTTCTGCATGCACCAGCCTTGGTGGCTTGCTCAATACTGACGCTGTAACACCCAAGAATGTTGGCGTGGATTTTTTTTCTAGGTGGCATCTGGCAACTATCGGTCGTGGCTGTACTATAGCTGCCTGTTACGACCCTCTCGGGACGCAACGGGGTCCTTACTCTGATGTTGTTAGAGGAAGATATATGTATCCGTTCCCAAGCCAGTATTGGCTATCAAGGGATGAGATCCGTGACGCAAGTAACTTAAAGGGAGTAGGGAAAGAAAGCTAAGAACTTAATATTATAATTAACACCATCACCGTTTAAATATATAAAATAAATAAGTGCACAAAGGGGAGGGGTATTAACACTTTACAAGGGGATTAATCCTCAATCGATGTCTTCTACTGAAGACGCTGGTGCCATAACTCTCGGTGCCTTCTTCGTGGCCTCACGACGTGTCCTCTGAGAATGCCGAGCCTACCCGGGCCACAGGTCAGCCTAAACGCAGGTCCACTGGGGGCACCGTTGTGGAGGCCGTCAACCACACGTCCAGCTGGTCTGCTGGCAGTTACTGAGCCACCAAGGCTGGTACGGCCACTCCACAAACGATATAAGGGGTGCGCCCTAGACAGGAGTCTCGTGTGATATCCCAAATCACCCTCCTGTCCTCAATACCCCAGTGGATGATCGTCTCCAACAGTCGGTCCCGGGTAAATCCTTTCACTGCCACTCCAATGGCAGGCTAACACACCACAGTGTTCTTCCGGGGGGACGACGTCACAACAGCTGCAGCAAACTTCACAGTATGGAGACTGGCTGCCTCGGGTAGACTGACTCCACTTCCATCACAGTGGTCCCAGGTCGGCTCTGTAAGCAGACACGTCATCACTAACAGGGACACTAAAACACCACACTTACGGGCTCGGGCGCAAACACCTGACGTATCCAGTCCATAGATGGCGCTGTCGTCGGAGCACCACCTCACCAGAGGTCAGGAGCGGCTGTGTTAAGCGCTGAACCAGACTGGAAACTGGTCCTCGAGGCCAGTACACGCTGTCCTCAACAGGTGTCGTCGTCCGTTTGGCGGGGGTTTCGGGAGCTGACCCACAGATGGCGTGGTTGTCACTGCTCCAGGCTCGGACGTTGGATCCGGGTTCGTAACACTGCCCCTATCCCAGGCGGGGCGTTTAAATTATAGCGCTAGACACGAAATCATATATAAATGATGTGCGCGGTTTCGGTTTTGTCACTGATATCATTTATATATGATATGCGCGGTTTGAGGGTTAATGGAGGGCTCTTGATGGCGTATGGAAGATGGTGATGAGGGGGGGAGGAGGAGAGTTGTTCCTGTTTGGAAGGGGAGTCCCCTTCTATTATCACATCAGGCTGATGTTTTCTCTGGGGTACTCTCTCTCCTACGTTTTGCCTGAATACCACTAGGACCTGGTTGTGGTTCAGTGCTTGTTTGTCTCTACAAATTTTTCAAGAGACATTTGTTTTTCCCTTCATTTTAACATTTGTCTGTAATGATGCATCACAGTGTTATTGAATAGGTTAAGGCAACGACCTACTGCAGCTTGATTTGGGTGAGTCGTTTTAGCAGAGGTTTGCAATTCTTCCCATGCTGCACACATTTTCTTAATTGTTGAGGAAGAGACATTCTGTACTCTTGCTTCTGCTCTATGGTCATCCTTACATGGGTTTTCATATGTTGACCCTTACCACTGACTTTCCTGAGACTCATGGCGTGATATATAGTAATTACTTTAATGTTCAAAATGCAAAAAATCACTACAATAGCGGAATGTCTTATAGCCGCAATCGTCACTAAGCGGGCAGCTGTAGTAAACTGAGGCAGGTCGGCCGCGTGACCGGAAACCAAGCGCTTGGTCGACCCGAACGTGTACCAACAAATATCGGAAGTCGACGACACCATCGGATGTCAAGTCGCATTTTTGTATGAAATTAACATCGTAACTCAAAATTATCGTAAGTAGGGGCAATTGTATGTCAAGGTGCCACTGTGTATGTATATGTATACAGGCATACCTCAGTTTAAGAGTTTAATTGGTTCCTGGAGACGCCTCGTATTCCGAAAACTCGCATTCCGAAGCTAATTTCCCCATAAGAAATAAAGGGAAATGAATTAATCCGTTCCTGACTACCCCAAAAACCCCTCATCAAACTAAATTTTTATACCTAATTCATCTAAATAAACCTACAAAACTATGTTCAAGTTATTACTTACCTTGCTGTTGAATGCTGTAGGCGTATGGAAGATGGTGAGGAGGTGGGAGGAAGAGAGGAGTTACTGTTTGGAAGGGGAGTCCCCTTCCATTATCACATCAGGCAGTGAGGACTTCACTGGTATGCACACTCTGGCACATTTTGCCTGCATACCACTAGGACTTGCTTGTTTTACTAAGAATTTGTCTAATGACACTTGTTTTTCCCTACATTTTAACACTTGTCTGTAGTAAGACATCACATTATCATTTAAAAGGTCAATGCAACGGCCTGCTACAGCTTTATCTGGGTGAGTTTTTTCAACAAAACTTTGCAGTTCTTCCCATACTTCACACATTTTCTTAATCAAGAAGGGACATCCTCTACTGCCTCTACTCACAGCTATTTTCTTAGGTTGAACCTTACCAATGGCTTTCTTGAGACCCATGGCAAGATATATAATGACAACGTTTATGCTCAAATGGCCAAAAAAACGATAAAAAACTGTAAATCCTTGTGAAGAATTCATGTGGGATAGTCACTGGACACGAGACACTGGTAAACTGAGGCGCGATCGCCATGCCACCACGCGCCAGTCGGCCTGTACACGTATCAACAAACTCGCGTCCCGAGGTAACCCTCGCCTTCCGAGACATATTTTTGGAGTAAATCCTGCTCGTCTTCCGAAAAACTCGCATACAGGGACACTCGCATTCCGAGGTACCACTGTGTGTGTGTGTGTGTGTGTATATATATATATATATATATATATATATATATATATATATATATATATATATATATATACACACACACACACACACACACACACACACACACACACACACACACACACACACACACACACACACACACACACACAATGGGGAACTTCGAAATTTTTTTAATGAGTGTAATTGGACAGAATTGTTGCTAGGCAGGAAAGTAAATGAAATGTATGCCAAATTTTTAAAACTATACGAGGAAGGCACACAAACATTCATACCAAAACAGAGATGCAGGACCAGAAAACAGGATTGGTTCGACAGAAATTGTGAGAGGGCAAGAGACCAAAAGACACAAAAATGGAATCAGTATAGGAAGAGGCCAAACCCCCAAACATACCAGCGATACAAAGATGCGAGAAACAATTATACAGCAGTAAGGAGAGAGGCAGAAAGAAATTTTGAAAAAGGGATAGCAGATAAATGTAAAACAGAACCGGGCCTATTCTACAAATTCATAAACAACAAATTGCAGGTAAAGGATAATATCCAGAGGTTGAAAATGGGAAACAGATTCACGGAAAATGAAAGGGAAATGTGTGAAACATTAAATGAAAAGTTCCAAAGTGTGTTTGTACAAAATGAAATCTTCAGAGAACCAGACACAATAAGAATTCCAGAGAACAACATAGAGCGGATAGAGGTGTCTAGAGATGAAGTGGAAAATATGCTAAAGGAGCTCGGGAGGAACAAAGCAGCTGGCCCAGATGGCGTTTCACCATGGGTTCTGAGAGAATGTGCATCTGAGCTCAGCATTCCACTTCACCTGATCTTTCAGGCATCCCTGTGTACAGGAATCGTAGCAGACGTGTGGAAACAGGCTAACATAGTTCCAATCTACAAAAGTGGCAGCAGGGAAGACCCCCTCAATTATAGACCTGTATCATTGACAAGTGTAATAGTGAAAGTATTGGAAAAGGTAATCAAAACTAAATGGGTAGAACACCTGGAGAGAAATGATATAATATCAGACAGACAGTATGGTTTTCGATCAGGAAGATCCTGTGTATCGAATTTACTCAGTTTCTATGATCGGGCCACAGAGATATTACAGGAAAGAGATGGCTGGGTTGACTGCATCTGTCTGGACCTAAAAAAGGCTTTCGACAGAGTTCCACATAAGAGGTTGTTCTGGAAACTGGAAAATATTGGAGGGGTGACAGGTAAGCTTCTATCATGGATGAAAAATTTTCTGACTGATAGAAAAATGAGGGCAGTAATCAGAGGCAATGTATCGGAATGGAGAAATGTCACAAGTGGAGTACCACAGGGTTCAGTTCTTGCACCAGTGATGTTTATTGTGTACATAAATGATCTACCAGTTGGTATACAGAATTATATGAACATGTTTGCTGATGATGCTAAGATAATAGGAAGGATAAGAAATTTAGATGATTGTCATGCCCTTCAAGAAGACCTGGACAAAATAAGTATATGGAGCACCACTTGGCAAATGGAATTTAATGTTAATAAATGTCATGTTATGGAATGTGGAATAGGAGAACATAGACCCCACACAACCTATATATTATGTGAGAAATCTTTAAAGAATTCTGATAAAGAAAGAGATCTAGGAGTGGTTCTAGATAGAAAACTATCACCTGAGGACCACATTAAGAATATTGTGCAAGGAGCCTATGCAATGCTTTCTAACTTCAGAATTGCATTTAAATACATGGATGGCGATATACTAAAGAAATTGTTCATGACTTTTGTTAGGCCAAAGCTAGAATATGCAGCTGTTGTGTGGTGCCCATATCTTAAGAAGCACATCAACAAACTGGAAAAGGTGCAAAGACATGCTACTAAGTGGCTCCCAGAACTGAAGGGCAAGAGCTACGAGGAGAGGTTAGAAGCATTAAATATGCCAAAACTAGAAGACAGAAGAAAAAGAGGTGATATGATCACTACGTACAAAATAGTAACAGGAATTGATAAAATCGACAGGGAAGACTTCCTGAGACCTGGAACTTCAAGAACAAGAGGCCATAGATTTAAACTAGCTAAACACAGATGCCGAAGAAATATAAGAAAATTCACCTTCGCAAATAGAGTGGTAGACGGTTGGAACAAGTTAAGTGAGAAGGTGGTGGAGGCCAAGACCGTCAGTAGTTTCAAAGCGTTATATGACAAAGAGTGCTGGGAAGACGGGACACCACGAGCGTAGCTCTCATCCTGTAACTACACTTAGGTAATTACACTTAGGTAATTACACACACACACCCCATCCATAATCATTTTTGGATGTTTAGAGAAGGAAATTTCATCTAGGGTGGACCGAGCGGCAGAAGAGATGAAAATCATAGAGAAAATAGTAGGTTTAGGAGAAGGCTCAAAGGAAAATGTCAGTGATTTTAGAAGAATAGGAAAATATGAGAAAGAAAAGAACCGCCCCTTAAGGGTGACGTTTAATGGAGTGAAAAACATGATGGAAGTGCTAAGAAATGCCAGGAAACTGCAGAGTGATGAGGTTGGCAAATTTTGGTCAATAAGACAAGACCTCTCCAAGGAAGACAGAGAAAAGCTGAAAATGAACCTAATTGAGGCAAAACGTCTAAATGGGGATAGAAATGAAGAAGACAGAAATTCTTTTTTTTACAAAGTGACAGGGACTGGAAAGCTTGTGAAATGGTACATAAAAACAAAGCAACAAGATCAGTAGTGGAAGGGGGAGTAAAGAGCAAAGGAAAAGGGAACATGTTCCTGAAAATTGTATATACCAACATAGATGGAGTGAGGTCAAAAACTTTGGAGTTGCAAGATATAATCCTGCTTAGGGTCCCAGATATTGTTGCATTATCAGAGACGAAACTTGAAGGAAATATAATAAATGAAGTCATATTCCCAAGAGGCTATTCAGTTTGGAGACGTGACAGGAAAGCTAGGAAGGGAGGAGGAGTGGCTGTACTGGTGAAAAAACACCTGAAGGTAAAAGAGTTAATATTTGAAAACCCTCGAGATATTGACATATTGGCATTGCAGGTCTGGAATCAGGATGATAAGCTGATAATTGTAAATACCTACAGCCCACCAGCAAGCAACACATGGACAAAGGAAGAACTGGATGACAAACGAGAGGGCCTCATAATGGTCATGAGAGATATTATTGTACAAGCAGATAAAGATAAATCACGACTGTTGATACTGGGGGACTTCAACTTTAGAGCAATAGACTGGGAGGCCTATGAAGCAAGAACGGAGGACTTTTGGACATGCAGATTTGTGAACCTCATTCTGGAGACATTCTTGTATCAACACATAAAGCAAGCCACAAGAATGAGGGAAGGAGATGTACCGTCAGTACTGGATCTAGTATTCACCAGGAAAGAAGAAGAGATTTTTGACATCCAGTACCTTCCTCCCTTGGGAAAGAGTGATCATGTCCTGTTAGACATTAAATATGCTTTAAGATATCATCTAGAAGAAAATGGGGACATTGAAACAGTTGATAAACTCGATTTAAGGAGAGGCAACTATGGGGAACTTCGAAATTTTTTTAATGAGTGTAATTGGACAGAATTGTTGCTAGGCAGGGAAGTAAATGAAATGTATGCCAAATTTTTAAAACTATACGAGGAAGGCACACAAACATTCATACCAAAACAGAGATGCAGGGCCAGAAAACAGGATTGGTTCGACAGAAATTGTGAGAGGGCAAGAGACCAAAAGACACAAAAATGGAATCAGTATAGGAAGAGGCCAAACCCCCAAACATACCAGCGATACAAAGATGCGAGAAACAACTATACAGCAGTAAGGAGAGAGGCAGAAAGAAATTTTGAAAAAGGGATAGCAGATAAATGTAAAACAGAACCGGGCCTATTCTTCAAATTCATAAACAACAAATTGCAGGTAAAGGATAATATCCAGAGGTTGAAAATGGGAAACAGATTCACGGAAAATGAAAAGGAAATGTGTGAAACATTAAATGAAAAGTTCCAAAGTGTGTTTGTACAAAATGAAATCTTCAGAGAACCAGACACAATAAGAATTCCAGAGAACAACATAGAGCGGATAGAGGTGTCTAGAGATGAAGTGGAAAATATGCTCAAGGAGCTCGGTAAGAACAAAGCAGCTGGCCCAGATGGCGTTTCACCATGGGTTCTGAGAGAATGTGCATCTGAGCTCAGCATTCCACTTCACCTGATCTTTCAGGCATCCCTGTGTACAGGAATCGTAGCAGACGTGTGGAAACAGGCTAACATAGTTCCAATCTACAAAAGTGGCAGCAGGGAAGACCCCCTCAATTATAGACCTGTATCATTGACAAGTGTAATAGTGAAAGTATTGGAAAAGCTAATCAAAACTAAATGGGTAAAACACCTGGAGAGAAATGATATAATATCAGACAGACAGTATGGTTTTCGATCTGGAAGATCCTGTGTATCGAATTTACTCAGTTTCTATGATCGAGCCACAGAGATATTACAGGAAAGAGATGGTTGGGTTGACTGCATCTATCTGGACCTAAAAAAGGCTTTCGGCAGAGTTCCACATAAGAGGTTGTTTTGGAAACTGGAAAATATTGGAGGGGTGACAGGTAAGCTTCTAACATGGATGATATATTTTCTGACTGATAGAAAAATGAGGGCAGTAATCAGAGGCAATGTATCGGAATGGAGAAATGTCACAAGTGGAGTACCACAGGGCTCAGTTCTTGCACCAGTGATGTTTATTGTCTACATAAATGATCTACCAGTTGGTATACAGAATTATATGAACATGTTTGCTGATGATGCTAAGATAATAGGAAGGATAAGAAATTTAGATGACTGTCATGCCCTTCAAGGAGACCTGGACAAAATAAGTATATGGAGCACCACTTGGCAAATGGAATTTAATGTAAATAAATGTCATGTTATGGAATGTGGAATAGGAGAACATAGACCCCACACAACCTATATATTATGTGAGAAATCTTTAAAGAATTCTGATAAAGAAAGAGATCTAGGAGTGGTTCTAGATAGAAAACTTATCACCTGAGGACCACATAAAGAATATTGTGCAAGGAGCCTATGCTATGCTTTCTAACTTCAGAATTGCATTTAAATACATGGATGGCGATATACTAAAGAAATTGTTCATGACTTTTGTTAGGCCAAAGCTAGAATATGCAGCTGTTGTGTGGTGCCCATATCTTAAGAAGCACATCAACAAACTGGAAAAGGTGCAAAGACATGCTACTAAGTGGCTCCCAGAACTGAAGGGCAAGAGCTACGAGGAGAGGTTAGAAGCATTAAATATGCCAAAACTAGAAGACAGAAGAAAAAGAGGTGATATGATCACTACGTACAAAATAGTAACAGGAATTGATAAAATCGACAGGGAAGACTTCCTGAGACCTGGAACTTCAAGAACAAGAGGTCATAGATTTAAACTAGCTAAACACAGATGCCGAAGAAATATAAGAAAATTCACCTTCGCAAATAGAGTGGTAGACGGTTGGAACAAGTTAAGTGAGAAAATGGTGGAGGCCAAGACCGTCAGTAGTTTCAAAGCGTTATATGACAAAGAGTGCTGGGAAGACGGGACACCACGAGCGTAGCTCTCATCCTGTAACTACACTTAGGTAATTACACACACACCCTACCTACACCTTCAGAAGGAGTCTGAAGATGTATTAATTTACTCCTTCTGAAGATGTATTAATATACGAAAGTACTTAAGGAAATTCCTGTTTCATTTTTCCTCCGTGGTCTGACATTGTCACATTTTTAATCACGTGTTTATTTTCGTGATATACACACACATATATATATATATATATATATATATATATATATATATATATATATATATATATATATATATATATATATATATATATATATATATATATATGTCGTACCTAGTAGCCAGAACGCACTTCTCAGCCTACTATGCAAGGCCCGATTTGCCTAATAAGCCAAGTTTTCATGAATTAGTTGTTTTTCGACTACCTAACCTAACCTAACCTAACTTTTTCGGCTACCTAAGCTAACCTAACCTATAAAGATAGGTTAGGTTAGGTTAGGTAGGGTTGGTTAGGTTCCGTCATATATCTACGTTAATTTAACTCTAATAAAAAAAAGTTGACCTCATACATAATGAAATGGGTAGCTTTATCATTTCATAAGAAAAAAATTAGAAAAAATATATTAATTCAGGAAAACTTGGCTTATTAGGCAAATCGGGCCTTGCATAGTAGGCCAAAAAGTGAGTTCTGGCTACTAGGTACGACATATATATATATATATATATATATATATATGTCGTACCTAGTAGCCAGAATGCACTTCTCGGCCTACTATGCAAGGCCCGATTTGACTAATAAGCCAAGTTTTCCTGAATTAATATATTTTCTCTAATTTTTTTCTTATGAAATGATAAAGCTATCCATTTCATTACGTATGAGGTCAATTTTATTTTATTGGAGTTAAAATTAACGTAGATATATGACCGAACCTAACCAACCCTACCTAACCTAACCTAACCTAACCTATCTTTATAGGTTACGTTAGGTAGGTTTGGTAGTCGAAAAACAATTAATTCATGAAAACTTGGCTTATTAGGCAAATTGGGCCTTGCATAGTAGGCTGAGAAGTGCGTTCTGGCTACTAGGTACGACATATATATATATATATATATATATATATATATATATATATATATATATATATATATATATATATATATATATATATACACAGGATGTATATATCATGTGTTGGACCAGAGAAGGAATTGACAGAATATTGAGCAACAAGTGCTCCAGGAACAGGTGTTGTGCAAGAGTGGAGTCTAGGCAGCGACGTATGCGACGGCTGATAGCTCCACAGTGATGACATAGTTGCTGAGCCAATCCTCCGGAGGGAATCAGTCTGACACGACACGTCAAGGTGGTTGGACGTGCGAAGATGGGTCCTGTCAGTTTGACAGTTGTTTCCCGCTCCCGTGGATTTTACGCGTCACCCGAAGTCTGCCAGTACTCTGTGAGGTCTTCCTTCGTTCATGTGTTGGACCAGAGAGGGAATCGACGGGATATTGAGCAACAAGTGCTCCAGGACAGGTACTGTGCAAGAAGAAGTGAAGTCTGTGCAGTGACGTATGCGACGTCTGAGGCAGTTCACCCGTTTGTGACGGCGTAGTGGCTGAACCGAGCCACCGGGAAGCAGTGGAAGAAGAAAACTATTCGGGAATCCGAACGACTGCAGCCGAGACGTAGGCGGGCACCCGTAGCTGGGAGGAGAAGTCGACGGCCGGGAGACCGACTCCAACCCCACAAGAAGTCGAGGAGGAGCACGGACCTGCAGTGAAAAGGCACGGAGACGACGCGCTTACGGTGGGACGTTGATTGAGTTCCTGGAGGACACGACAGGTGTGTGTGGGGGCGTTCCCTACACGAGGCAGGAGCCAGGACCAGGAGCTACAACTCAACTCTCACCGGAGGATAGGTGGAAGTAGGTGATTCTAGTTTCCCTCCCAATTCCCCTTTAGTCAGCTATATTATTTAGCCTGAGTATTTTGTATGTCGTGAGCAAGGCTCACCTATGTCACAGTAAGGCACAAGTGTGCAGTGGGACTATAAAGAGTACTCACGATATTTATGATTATTATTGGTGTATGCAGGCACCCGGAGTAATTGATGAATTTACTGTGTTGATAATGTCTTTAATGAGACTTTAATATGATCATATAGTGAGAGAATATATATATATATATATAAATATGCCAGTATTTGGGAGTTAGGCTATGTGCCCAGTAACTATGTTATTACCATTATTGACGTCTATGACTCATCCACATATATATATATGTCTATGCTTGTGTATTGAATAATCATTCATGTGTGCAGTGATTAATTGTGTTATCGCCCACGGAAGGAATTACTGAGAACTCCAGTGATATATACTTGCATTCGCTATCATTAAATGAAGGGCAGTGTGTAATACCATGACAGTGAATTATTGTCACCTTTAATATAGAAATGTTTGATTGAGCCCAAGATCAGTGTAGCGAAGTATTTACGTGCTATTGTCGCAAATATTGTGTGTTCGATCTTCTAGTGATCTTTGAGAACTTAAAGAAATTGGCGCGTCACGCTACAAGCAAACAGATAAAATAACATTCGCGTGGGGGTAGTCGCCCAGCTGATTTTGACATTGACGAGAGGGGGAGTGTTGCCGGCTTGGTGAGTTCATATTATATGTGTGGGAACGAGCGACTCCCGCCTGAAACAGCTGTTTGCTTATTGATATAATCTTGTGATGTCTTTGAATGAGTTTTAAGTAAAATACAAAGTACATTGGTGTTTATATCATCCCCTCCATATTTCTTGTGGCTATGTAATACCTGAAAGCAGAGAGTGATAGAAGTAAATACCTGCCTGATATCAGATCTATTGAGTGTGTCCTTGCCACTGTTACCACAATTCAACAAAACCACTGACGTGTTACTGGACACCGAAAACACCAGTTGGCGACCTTGTGGTTAGTAGTAGAGCCCTATGACGGGGCGGGCATACAACAGTTAAGTGAACAAGTTGTGTTCCCACTCCTCGATCAGAGGCCAGTTGGGATTGACTGGGATACTCTCCTGGCGTACAGTGGCGCCGCGAGGATAGAGTGAAGACCCGCAGGGCTACGGTGAGTGACCTTGAGTGTACTGTTACTCGCCCCTTTCCCCTCTCATTGGAGGTGAACCCCGACATTGGCGACCTTGCCAGGATTAAGTACTTATACTGTTGCTCACCGATGAACCCCGACAGTATATATAGTGTAATAACACCACAAACAGTATTGTTGGGGGAGAAATTTTAGTGCGTCTGTGCTTGAACCAGTGAGGGAGGCAGCCGCCAGCTGACTGTGTGTGTTTAGTGACGTCTCTTATTGCCTGAACTCATCATACCAGCTTAGTTGTACAGTTGTGGTGAACAAAACATGTAGATACATATATAACATGTGTATATAGTGAATAAAAGCAAAAACTGTATGGTGGGAGGAAATTGTTGGCGAGTGAGCTGTTGTTGAAGGAGGGAGTGGTGGCAAGTGGCTGGCTGGCTGGTGTGGCGGCCACTCCTCGCTGCTTTTTGACTCACCATACCAACTTATTGGTTCGTTATGGTGAACAAAACATGCAGATACTTATATATAACCTGTGTATATAGTGTAATAACAGCAAAACAATGTTTATTGTTTTATGAACATAATAATTGAATCAGTAATATACACATCATAATTTTGAGTATAGCAATGATTCATCCCTTTTATTATATAAATATATCACACTAAACACTATTGAATAATACAGAGCACCACTTGATTTCCGAACTTTAGTTATCTGAAACTTCCAGTTTCCCGATTGGGGTTGGGGAGTCATGCTTGTTCGGGTAGGAAGGGGTCCACCAAGCGTCACGCCGGCCTGTGGTGCTAGGTAGGAGATGGTCCAGTTTTCCCACTGTGACTTTACAGATTCATGGCCAATTATTCCTATTATTTTGAATTGTCATGAGGCTGGAATGTTCATTCTGTGCTTTTGTTATACATATATTTTATTTTATTTATTTTATTTTATTTTATTTATATATATACAAGAAGGTACATTGGGTTTGTGAGAATACATTGGATAGTACAGTAATTACATTCTTGTAAAGCCACTAGTACGCGCAGCGTTTCGGGCAGGTCCTTAATCTAGCAGATAATGTACAATCAAGAAACATCTGTGCACCATTGTAACACTGTAAAGTGTTTGATTTAGTTAATTTAAAATATATATAGAATATGAGTCAGAGACAGGGATTTGGGAAGGCGCCAGTTGTCTGCCGGAGATCTCACACCTCTAAAGAGTTAATGACCCCAAGTGACCTGAGGTCAGATCATGTGAATTTCACCTTGCTTCTGCTAATCTCATAATTGGAGCCTGGTAGCCTTCAAACATGCCGACGTTTAAGGAGTGGCTTGGTAGAGAGCCGGAGGCTATTTACTTGTGGGCGGAGTTAGCTACTAGGTTCCCCCAATATATACTCGGAGAACTATCGATTCGAGAGCATTAAGCAATAGGAGACCAGCCAGCGGAGCAGAGCAGAGGCCAGCCGTCGAGATAGGCCGTCACCAGACGGGGGGTGACGCTGCTTGAAAATTGCAGACTCCCCCCCCCCCCCTCTCTATTCAACTTAGACTCAGTCCTCGGTGAGTGAACATTTAGGTGACTTGGTCGTGTTTTACAAGTGTTGTGTGATGATCAGGGGCAGTCAGTTGTAGTGTTCTCAGATTCTTGGAGGATGACTCACTTTGAATATTAATCTTTAACATTTTAATTGGATTGCTTAAGTTATGATACTTATCATGAAAAATATAATTGTTGAATTTATTATTTAAATGGACTTTATTTTGTTCCCTAGAGATTTTGAGTTGAGGTGAGAAAGCCTCTGTGGTTACTGGTTTCATGGTTTAGAATGAGTACATGATAAAGATGGGACCATACTAATAATGATCCCTTGATAACATCTTTGGTGAATATTGTGATACAGACAAGTTCCATTCCTTGTCTTGTATGTAATGATCATGAATGGATGGTGGCAGCATTTCGTCTTCTACTATCTACTTTCTACTTCTGCTATCTACTCTTCTACTTCTACCTATCTACACCTCTCCCTCCACCCCTCTCTGAACTCTCACTTTCAACTAATGACCCTCCTCGCTCCTCCCACCTCCCTACCTCTCACCCCAAACCCTCACTAATTACTTCACTATTCATTTCTTTCCTCTCGTTTTCTCTTATACATTTGTGGCAATGATTATGTATTCTAGAGTTCTCTCTGGAGTTTCGGGTAACTGATCAAGTGACGGCGCCTTGTAGTCTTAGCACCTAGGTAGTCAAATACCTAGGTTACAAGGTGTTGAACGAGAGAGGTTGCCTTAGAAACTCTGGGAGTGCTCTAGAATAGTTAGCTAACTGGGAACGGGATAACGGACTAGAGAGAGCTGTTTCCCCCGGCCTCGTTAGTTAACTGGGGGGTGGAATAATGGACAAGATAGAGCTATTTCCCCCACCCCCCGTCACACCATGTCGGCTCCAAATGCACGCATTGCGTCAGTGATTGCTGAATGGCGGGTGGATGGATGGGGGAGCTTAGGTGGGAGGCAGTTTGAGAGAGAGGGGGAGAATCAGTGAGAGGGGGGGAGAATTAGTGAGAAAGGGAGGGAGGGAGGGAGAGGGAGGTAGGGAGAGATACTAGGAGGTAGGCAGGAAGGGAGGGAAGTAGTGAGGGAGGATGGGAGAATTAGTGAGGGAGGATGGGAGAATTAGTGAGGGAGGGAAAGCCAGGCTGGCAGGCAGGCAGGCAGGCAGGCAGGCAGGCAGGCTGGCTGGCTGGCTGGCTGGCTGGCTGGCTGGCTGGCTGGCTGGCTGGCTGGCAGGCAGGCAGGCAGGCAGGCAGGCAGGCAGGCTGGCTGGCTGGCTGGCTGGCTGGCTGGCTGGCAGGCTGGCTGGCTGGCTGGCTGGCTGGCTGGCTGGCTGGCTGGCTGGCTGGCTGGCTGGCAGACAGGCAGGCAGGCAGGCAGGCTGGCTGGCAGGCAGGCAGGCAGGCAGGAAGGCCAGCTGGCAGGCTGACAGGCAGGCTGGCAGGCAAGCTGGCAGGCAGGCTGGCAGGCAGGCTAGCTGGCTAGCAGGCAGGAAGGCCAGCTGGCAGGCTGAGAGGCAGGCTGGCAGGCAGGCAGGCTGGCTGGCAGGCAGGCAGGCAGGCAGGCAGGCAGGCAGGCTGGCTGGCTGGCTGGCTGGCTGGCTGGCTGGCTGGCTGGCAGGCTGGCTGGCTGGCTGGCTGGCTGGCTGGCTGGCTGGCTGGCAGGCAGGCAGGCAGGCAGGCAGGCAGGCTGGCTGGCTGGCTGGCTGGCTGGCAGGCAGGCAGGCAGGCAGGCAGGCAGGCAGGCCAGCTGGCAGGCAAGCTGGCAGGCAGGCTGGCAGGCAGGCTAGCTGGCTGGCAGGCAGGAAGGCCAGCTGGCAGGCTGAGAGGCAGACTTGCAGGCAGGCAGGCTGGCTGGCTGGCTGGCTGGCTGGCTGGCTGGCAGGCAGGCAGGCAGGCAGGCAGGCTGGCTGGCAGGCAGGCAGGAAGGCCAGCTGGCAGGCTGACAGGCAGGCTGGCAGGCAAGCTGGCAGGCAGGCTGGCAGGCAGGCTAGCTGGCTAGCAGGCAGGAAGGCCAGCTGGCAGGCTGAGAGGCAGGCTGACAGGCAGGCAGGCTGGCTGGCAGGCAGGCAGGCAGGCAGGCAGGCAGGCAGGCAGGCAGGCAGGCAGGCAGGCAGGCAGGCAGGAAGGCCAGCTGGCAGGCTGACAGGCAGGCTGGCAGGCAAGCTGGCAGGCAGGCTGGCAGGCAGGCTAGCTGGCTAGCAGGCAGGAAGGCCAGCTGGCAGGCTGAGAGGCAGGCTGGCAGGCAGGCAGGCTGGCTGGCAGGCAGGCAGGCAGGCAGGCTGGCTGGCTGGCTGGCTGGCGGGCTGGCTGGCTGGCTGGCTGGCTGGCTGGCTGGCTGGCTGGCTGGCTGGCTGGCAGGCAGGCAGGCAGGCAGGCAGGCAGGCAGGCTGGCTGGCTGGCTGGCTGGCTGGCAGGCAGGCAGGCAGGCAGGCAGGCAGGCAGGCAGGCCAGCTGGCAGGCTGGCAGGCAAGCTGGCAGGCAGGCTGGCAGGCAGGCTAGCTGGCTGGCAGGCTAGCTGGCTGGCAGGCAGGAAGGCCAGCTGGCAGGCTGAGAGGCAGACTTGCAGGCAGGCAGGCTGGCTGGCTGGCTGGCTGGCTGGCTGGCTGGCTGGCAGGCAGGCAGGCAGGCAGGCAGGCAGGCTGGCTGGCAGGCAGGCAGGAAGGCCAGCTGGCAGGCTGACAGGCAGGCTGGCAGGCAAGCTGGCAGGCAGGCTGGCAGGCAGGCTAGCTGGCTAGCAGGCAGGAAGGCCAGCTGGCAGGCTGAGAGGCAGGCTGACAGGCAGGCAGGCTGGCTGGCAGGCAGGCAGGCAGGCAGGCAGGCAGGCAGGCAGGCAGGCAGGCAGGAAGGCAGGGATGGGTGTTGAGATGAGCCACGTGACCTTGAGAGAGAATGTATGAGGGGTGGAGGGTGGGGGAGGTGTGTCGATGGTGGGGGAGGGACAGGCTGACTCGGGTAAGCCTAACCACCCTCGACCCGTTAGCCAGATTTGTTTCTTAAATGTACATCATATATATTTTTGGTTACAGGTTTTGTTTAGTAATATTATTAGGATAATAAAAAGTTATAAAAATACTTATTTCATATATGCTTTATTGTATTAGATGGAGATTCTCTGACAATCTACTAAGTTAGCCACTTCGGGAGGAGGGAGGGCAGCAGCAGTGAGGGGTATACTCACATAGTTGTACTCATCTAGTTGTCATTGCAGGGTTGAGCTCTGGCTCTTTGGTCCTGCCACTCCTGAGGGAGAAGTGGATCAGGACTTCTCTAATTGGCGAGTGCAAACAAAATACTGTCGCATTCATGCTATGAACATGTCGATTTTTTCCCTTAGGATTTTTTTAAATTTTGTCTCTCTCCATTTTCCTCCATTTCTTGTTTACGAACTTACACGATAACCGATGGGTCTCATCCCCAAGGGGTTCAGAAACCAAGTGGTGCTCTGTATTACTACAAGAAAAAGAAAAAAAAGAAAGAATCAGAGACATTGAAATATTTTGGTAATAATACCTTTGTGGCAACTCGCCCCTGACAGCTCAGGTGAGGCTAACCACCTCCGACGACTGCTCTGTCAACTGTTACACTTTTCCAGGCTTCCTCGGCCTATTGCGGCCAAAATATGTCTCATACAATTTTTTTCCCTGTGCTTAGGGAACACAAATGAACAATTTTAGATTTTTTTTAGATATAGAAAAAATTTGTATAATTTTTTTTCTTGCACATGGGGGGTGTTAACCACTTAATTGCGCCAACCGAGTATTCTCGGTCAGTGGGAAACTGCGCCAACCGAGAAAACTCTCTTTGATTTTTTCGTACCCATTTTAAATGTGTGTGAGGTTGGTTGTGTACGAAATGGACCCTTAGGACCTCCAGTGAGAGGCAGCCATCTTGGAAAAAATTCCCAGAATGCCCTAGGGTTGCTGTTCGTTTAGTACTGAGTGAGCAACCATGGATGGCGCACGCGCCTCTGGCTCCCAAACACCTGTACGACATGGTGTTGAAAGATCATGCTCAGTTGGTGAATTTCAAACCTTATTATTTGAAGAACATAAGGTCATAATATTGGTGAAGCTAGGCACAATAAGGACCTAACAAAAAGGTCGGATGCAAGTGATACAGCACCTATGTGGACGATACAGAGAGCGTATCTAGTTGTAGCTCTGAGCGCCACCCTTGCCCACCTATGCTATCTCCAATTTATTTAGATGATACATAGATGAATCATTTTCTGTGTTCAATGATGATGTATCTGATACAAGTAGCATAGATGAACAGTGTTAACGGCTTCCATGGTGGTGTTTTCCATAGATATTTTCAAGAATAGGTGAATCTCTTCTTGACTGACGGACATTCTTTGAGGCTGGCTGAATCTCTTCCAAACTGTCGGACACTCTTTGAGGCTGGCTGAATCTCTTCCTATGTGGGACCTTACAAAATGATCCTTTCACGACTACCTTACAAATTTATCTTTTCCTGTAATCTTTTCAAGACTACCTTACGTTTTACAAGCTTGGCTACATACCACCTACAGGAACTAAAGCCAAGGGTGTACGTGAGTGCATTATTTGCAAACACACAGAACGAAGAAATAGGAAGCGAAAATCTAACTGTACCTGGTGCAATGAGAGCGAAGTCGCGCTGTGCACCATGGAATACTTCGTTGATTATTACTCGCTTCCAAAGTACTGAGTGTGTGTTACAGTGTGTTACTCTGTAAATAGTGTGTAAAACTGTACTTATTGTAATTTTAGTGAATTTTTAAGAAGTAATACTGCGACAATAAACATTTATTGTGGACACATTACACATGCATGTATCACAATTCCATGGAACATTATAAACGTTCTACTGTATACATGTTGTAAAGGACACAAATATGCATCATATACGATAAAAAACAAATAAAACCGCATTGGAAATACACAGAACAAATAATTGAAAATATATTTGTGGCAACACCCGATGCTTGAATAGCCCACGCGACCGTGTCTGGGTGTGTCACGCACGGGCGACCAGCCCCAGATGATGTCACAGCGCACCTTGTCCACGTCCCCACAGCAAAAGTAAGTGGAATTTGGTATTTATTTTTACATAGACATGTTCATGGAAGGGAATTTATAATTTTACGAAAAAAAATAAATTTGGGGAACACTTTATTTTATGTGCACAGGGGGAATTTCACAGTAAACTCTGCACAGCATGGTGGTTAAAGCCTTAAGGACTCCTTAGCAGCTTAAGGGTTATTTAACCCTTAAACTGTGCAACACTGCATATGAAGTTTTGAGTAACTGATGGAAAAGTGCGCATCACTGCATATGAAGTTTTGGAGTACTACACAAGATTTAACCACTGTACTGCGCCAAACGACAAATGCCATTCGCCCATTACTGCGCCAACTGACAAAAGTATTTTTTATTTTTTCGTACACGGTCGAAACGCGCTTGTGGTAGGTTGGGTACGAAATGGACTCTTGGGACCTCCAGTGAGAGGCAGCCATCTTGAAAAAAAATCCAAGAATGTCCTAGGGCTGCTGGCTGAGTTAGTACTGAGTGAGCAACCATGGGTGGCGCACTCGCTTCTGGTTCCCAAACACCTGTCCAGTGTGGTATTGAAAGATCGCTCTCTGTCGGTAAAATTCAGACTGTATTGCTTGAAGAACATAAGGGTTATGATATTGATGAAGCTAGGTGCAATAAGGACCTAACACAAAGGTCGGATGCAAATGATACAGCACCTATGAGAACGATACAGCGAGCGTATCCAGTTGTAGCTCTGAGCACCACCCTTGCCAACCTATGTGAGGGAAGAGTGGTGGTGGTGAGGGAATTGTGGTAGTGGTGAGGGAAGAGTGGTGGTGGTTAGAGAAGAGTGGGGGTGGTGAGGGAAGAGTGGGGGTGGTGAGGGAAGAGTGGTGGTGGTTAGAGAAGAGTGGTGGTGGTTAGAGAAGAGTGGTGGTGGTTAGAGAAGAGTGGTGGTGGTTAGAGAAGTGGTGGTGGTTAGGGAAGAGTGGGGGTAGTGAGGGAAGAGTGGTGGTGGTGAGGGAAGAGTGGGGGTGGTGAGGGAAGTTGTGGTGGTGGTGAAGGAAGAGTGGTGGTGGTGAGGGAAGAGTGGTGGTGGTGAGGGAAGAGTGGTGGTGGTGAGGGAAGAGTGGTGGTGGTGAGGGAAGAGTGGTGGTGGTGATGGAAGTTGTGGAGGTGGTGAAGGAAGAGTGGTGGTGGTGAGGGAAGAGTGGTGGTAGTGGTGAGGGAAGAGTGGGGGTGGTGAGGGAAGTTGTGGTGGTGGTGAAGGAAGAGTGGTGGTGGTGAGGGAAGAGTGGTGGTGGTGAGGGAAGAGTGGTGGTGGTGAAGGAAGTTGTGGTGGTGGTGAGGGAAGAGTGGGGGTAGTGAGGGAAGAGAGGTGGTGGTGAGGGAAGTAGTGGTGGTGGTGAGGGAAGTAGTGGTGGTGGTGAGGTAAGAGTGGTGGTGGTGAGGGAAGTAGTGGTGGTGGTGAGGGAAGAGTGGTGGTGGTGAGGGAAGTAGTGATGGTGGTGAGGGAAGTAGTGGTGGTGGTGAGGTAAGAGTGGTGGTGGTGAGGGAAGTGGTGGTGGTGGTGAGGGAAGAGTGGTGGTGGTGAGGGAAGAGTGGTGGTGGTGAGGGAAGTGGTGGTGGTGAGGGAAGAGTGGTGGTGGTGAGGGAAGTGGTGGTTGTGGTGAGGGAAGA
The DNA here is from genome assembly GCF_040958095.1 of Procambarus clarkii. Classification (NCBI taxonomy): domain Eukaryota; kingdom Metazoa; phylum Arthropoda; class Malacostraca; order Decapoda; family Cambaridae; genus Procambarus; species Procambarus clarkii. Next base: position 25,619,335 of record NC_091158.1, read on the forward strand.
GTGATGGGGGTGAGGGAAGAGTGGTGGTGGTGAGGGAAGTGGTGGTGGTGAGGGAAGAGTGGGGGTGGTGAGGGAAGAGTGGTGGTGGTGAGGGAAGTGGTGGTGGTGGTGAGGGAAGAGTTGTGGTGGTGAGGAAAGAGTGGTGGAGGTGAGGAAAGAGGGGGTGGTGGTGAGGGAAGAGTGGTGGTGGTGAGGGAAGTGGTGGTGGTGAGGAAAGAGTGGGGGTGGTGTGGGAAGAGTGGTGGTGGTGAGGAAAGAGTGGGGGTGGTGAGGGAAGAGTGGGGGGTTGTGAGGGAAGAGTGGTGGTGGTGAGGGAAGAGTGGTGGTGGTGAGGGAAGAGTGGTGGTGGTGAGGGAAGTGGAGGTAGTGGTGAGGGAAGATGTGGTGGTGGTGAGGGAAGAGTGGAGGTGGTGGTGAGGGAAGAGTGATGGTGTTGAGGGAAGAGTGGGGGTGGTGAGGGAAGAGTGGTAGTGATGAGGGAAGATGTGGTGGTGGTGAGGAAAGAGTGGGGGTGGTGAGGGAAGAGTGGGGGTGGTGAGGGAAGAGTGGGGGTGGTGAGGGAAGAGTGGAGGTGGTGAGGAAAGAGTGGGGGTGGTGAGGGAAGAGTGGTGGTGGTGAGGGAAGAGTTGTGGTGGTGAGGAAAGAGTGGTGGTGGTGAGAAAATCAAGGGGCCCAGAATGTGGAATGACCTTCCCAACCATGTTAAAGACTGTACCTCTCTCAACCAGTTTAAGTTAAAAACGAAGCTATACCTAATAAATTCCCTTAACCTACCTTACCCCTCTATTGTCAACCCATGTATGTTTTTTGTTTTTTTTTGTTTTTCAAATCAACGCTGTTTGAATGTAATTTTCTGTAATAATTTGTAATTGTATTTGTGCTGCTTTTTCAACAATGTTCCCCCCTCTTTTACCTCTATTTTTATTTGTACTCAACGCATTTTTTTCTTTTTACCCATTAGTTTTAAGCTTTAGTCATTAGTGTTTTTTCCTGCCCGAAACGCTTTGCGTAATAGTGGCTTTAGGCATTGTATGTACTAGCTCTATCTATAAAGCCAACAAACTTTGTAAAATCTCTTTATGTATGTACCTTTACCTAAATAAAAATTATTATTATTATTATTATTATAAAAGAGGGGTGGTGGTGAGGAAAGAGTGGGGGTGGTGAGGGAAGAGTGGTGGTGGTGAGGGAAGAGTGGTGGTGGTGAGGGAAGAGTGGTGGTGGTGAGGGAAGAGTGGTGGTGGTGAGGGAAGAGTGGTGGTGGTGAGGGAAGAGTGGTGGTGGTGAGGGAAGATGTGGTGGTGGTGAGGGAAGAGTGGAGGTGGTGGTGAGGGAAGAGTGGTGGTGGTGGTGAGGGAAGAGTGGTGGTGGTGGTGAGGGAAGAGTGGTGGTGGTGAGGGAAGAGTGGTGGTGGTGAGGAAAGAGTGGGGGTGGTGAGGGAAGAGTGGGGGTGGTGAGGGAAGAGTGGTGGTGGTGAGGAAAGAGTGGTGGTAGTGAGGGAAGAGTGGTGGTAGTGAGGGAAGAGTGGTGGTGGTGAGGAAAGAGTGGGGGTGGTGAGGGAAGAGTGGTGGTGGTGAGGGAAGAGTGGTGGTGGTAAGGAAAGAGTGGTGGTAGTGAGGGAAGAGTGGTGGTGGTGAGGAAAGAGTGGTGGTGGTGAGGAAAGGGTGGTGGTGGTGAGGAAAGAGTGGGGGTGGTGAGGGAAGAGTGGGGGTGGTTAGGGAAGTGGTGGTGGTAGTGAGGGAAGAGTGGTGGTGGTGAGGGAAGTGGGGGTGGTGAGGCAAGAGTGGTGGTGGTGAGGGAAGTGGGGGTGGTGAGGCAAGAGTGGTGGTGGTGAGGGAAGAGTGGGGGTGGTGAGGGAAGAGTGTGGGTGGTGAGGGAAGAGTGGGGGTGGTGTGGGACATTTGGGGCTTGAATCTAATTATTTAAATATTAATGTAGTAAATTAAATTACGAAGGACCACCCGCTTTTATAGTAAAGAGGGAAACTGAGAAATTATGATCATTTGATAATTCCTAGATGAACTAGTAACTATGGATAAAATACTAGAGAATAAGATCATAGAAATAATTAATGGGCTGTATAATTAAATGAATCAAACCTCAAACACCTACATTGGGGGGGTTATTACTGGAACTCAGTACGTCCAGGAACTAGTGTGTAATAATAGTAATCATAATAAACACATGTCAATCCAAAAACAGAGTTCTGCATGTAAATAATTCCAGATAATATATTAGAAGAATACAAAAGAATCTTAGCTTAATGACGATTCCTTAAAGTAAGTCACGACGCTCCCTCTGATTCTCCTAGGCTTGGCTGGATGACGAGTGGGATTGATTAACATGGGAGAGGGCAGCTAGGAGAATTCTTCTCACAGGCTGCAAAATGAATATTTACAGTAGCAACTAATTAGACTACTGGATTTCTATATCCAATAAATTACTATTAATAATGGTTAAGAGATAATGACCTGTGCTTTGGTGTTGGTATACGTCGTCACGACAAGCTACCCAGCTATAATTCTACACCCTATCAGATGCATCAAATAAGGATAAGATACTTAGCTAATATGGGCACTGTGTAAGTTTTAAGTTTGCCGAAATTCGCGTCCCAGGCTCTGGCTTCGCCTATCCTGGATAATGACGCGCTTCACTGGCCGGTCACGTGGAGGCACAAAGAACCAGATTTGATAGGTTCCTTGTATGACACTGACACCAGGCGAAGATATTGTCTGCAAGGCTCTTCATGCCTCACAGTGGCGACTTTCTTCGGGAGAATGAATAGCGTTTACCCGGATGGATGGGTGATGGCGTCTCCTTGTGAGCACTATGTGAGCAGGTCCGCTCGGGAGTGTGTCAACACGTGCACTGGCTTGCTCTCCTTCCCCGCTCTGCGTCTCGCGTTCATTAGACAAATTATTATCATGAATATTAGTATTTCTCGCAGTTGTGCTTGAAATGTTCGAGACAGGACGGGTTTATTATTTAGAAGAGTTAAATATTATTATTTGCCAGTTCAGTGATAGTAAACATATAATGGGGAGGAATTAATGTCTCTCCATGGCATTCACTTGTGACGTTAATTTTTACTACTAGATAACTGCTATGACTCTAACGCTCTATTCGGCTTTTAGTTGGAGGTCAATTTATCTGTAATTAATTATCACACAGAATGCCGTTGTTTATAGAGAATCAAGTTCAATTCTCAGATACATTGGATATAATGTGTTTATTGTAATGAAATCTGACGCAATACTGGCGTCGGGTGGCGTGAGAATTCTAGCCTATTGCACAGATGAAATTATTAGTACATGTGAATTCTACGTTGTGTTAATTTTACTTACCACAATGATTAGTAGAATTAGTAATAATTAATGAGAATACAACAGTGTTGTATTCGGTGTTGGAAATTTCCAACATAACTCCGGGGGGAGGATTCTAGGGTCGTAGTGTACTGTGGAGTACTGACCTATCCCGAAGTTGAGATTAATATTAGTATATTAGTAGGTTAATATGTTAGTACACACATAACGAACGTCCCGTATTTATCAAGGACTTAAAAGAAATCAAGTCTTGCTATTTACATGTCAAATGAAACATGTTATTTATAGCCTACACAATAATTAAAGAATTGCTCTTAGTTGAGAACTATAATAGGCTTGTAGTTTCCCTTAGTGGAAACATGTATTAAATATTGAAACATTAAATGATTAAGTTATCGGTAATCAGGAACTCTCTAAAGCTCACAATAAACTCAACAACTAGGGTCGCAGTGACATGTAATGGTGTATTACGTAGCTGCTGAATCGTAGGTAAACTCAGAATAAGTTCTTAAGAACTGATAACACTATTGTATGATTGATTATACAGTAAAATATTATTAGTCATTTAAGATCAAGGAGACTATGACACTACAGTAAGGTCACTGTCTAGGGTCGCTGTGACTTGTAACTATTGAGTTACTAGACAATATCATCACGCAGCATCATGATCACCTCAAATTCAAATGAGGAAATTGAATTTAATGTGCACTGCCGTGCAGTAGTCATTCTGACTGATGGTACAACTAATTTGCTAACTAGCTAAAATAATAGAAAAGTAGAGAACTGAAAAGTTTATTCATTAAATCAAGGAAAATTCTGAGTCGACAGTGAGATTAGTAGCCTAGTCATTCTGACTTATGAGCTAATTAAGTGGCAGCTCATAGGCTTGACACTGTAAACTTGTTAATACGAAATCACCTTTACATGAAATTGAGTTTATTGAATCAGTCTCTATAAGTATAGTCAACTGCAATTAATGGTGAGTACAGATTAGGCTAGTACTCAGTTGACACTAACTAAAGTCCCTAAACCTACCTAAATAAATGGTTTGAGTTTTTAACCTACCTAAGTAAGGGACTAAGCTAATTGTGAGCAAAAGTACTCGAATTAACATTGTGAGCAGTATTGAGCTCATTAACAGGTCGAGCTATATTAAACTCGTGATCATGGTGAGCTACAGTGAGCTCGTTAGCAGTGCTAACAGGGTGAGTTACAGTGAACTCGTCAACAGTGTTGACAGGGTGAGCTACAGTGAGCTCGTTAGCAGTGCTAACAGGGTGAGTTACAGTGAACTCGTCAACAGTGTTGACAGGGTGAGCTACAGTGAGCTCGTTAGCAGTGCTAACAGGGTGAGTTACAGTGAACTCGTCAACAGTGTTGACAGGGTGAGCTACAGTGAGCTCGTTAGCAGTGCTAACAGGATGAGTTACATTGAACTCGTCAACAGTGTTGACAGGGTGAGCTGCAGTGAGCTCGTTAACAGTTAACAGGGTGAGTTATATTGAACTCGTCAACATTGTTGACAGGGTGAGCTGCAGTGAGCTTGTTAACAGTTAACAGGGTGAGTTATATTGAACTCGTCAACAGTGTTGACAGGGTGAGCTGCAGTGAGCTCGTTAACAGTTAACAGGGTGAGTTCAGTGAACTCGTCAACAGTGTTGACAGGGTGAGCTGAAGTGAGCTCGTTAACAGTTAACAGGGTGAGTTCAGTGAACTCGAATCAACGAGGTGGAGTTTTTCATCATTCAATTATCATGGCGAGCAGTGCTCGTGGCATGGGGAACATTAAAGCGTTCGATTGTCATGGCGAGCAATATTAAGCTCGTACGCATGGGGTACAAGTACTCATATTATTACGTTAATTCTAAGGTGAGCTAGATTAAGCTCATGAAGCATGTTAATTAACAATGCTGATGTTTAACGATAATGCATTAAACATATTAGTTCTCTGTAAATTCGCTTACATATTAGTAAGTTTGCAAGTTTGTTCGTGCTGCGCTCCTACACTAAATAAGCAGAAACGAAAGAAAAACAACTCAAACAAATTGATGCAAGTATTTATCACTAACTCTTAGTGCAGAAAACATAGTATTAAGAAGGTTTTCTTGGCAAACCTTTAAGCGCAAGTATAGTGGACCAGTGGTCCTAGTGAATTTATTACTAAATTCAGGAAATGCCAGTGGCATTGAGTGCTAGATTCTCTAGCCTAACATTATTAATTACCTAGGGAGTACTAGATTCTCTAGCCCAACATTACAATTTACCTAGGAAGACTGAGTGTGGTCAATTACTACTTGTCGAGAATAATTCTAGGTCTGCAGTGAATTCAATAGTTTGGTCGCTGTGACTTGTACTTGTTTGAGTACGGACCATTGGTTTTCACTGAGAGCTATGAAACATCTCGGTGAGTATCAATTGCACTACATTCAATCTGAGTTTATTACTCAGCTGTGTTTCTCCTTTTAGCTTGCTGCTGGAGAATTGATTTACTGCTGACTAATTTATTATTGTTGGCAGGTTTAGGCTTGTTCACATTCAGAACTTTACCAGTAAGTAAGTAGCCACCTGCAGATTGGAGCATATTCATTCCCAATCGTTTAACATGTCCAGTTATGAACTGGTAATAGTAGTCGGCTCCTACTAGTACATCTACATTGTTAAGGCGGTCAGACGTTAACTTGTTGTCAGCCAAATTAATTTCACGTTCCTGCAGGAAGTGGGCTGTGTACCCCAGACCCTTAATATTTAAGTCTAAAGGTATTTGATCCACAACAATGGCTTGGACAGCTTTGGCATGACTACCTAGTCGTACAAGCGGTTGAACTACTATTATTCATGGGTTCCCATGAGGAACCCATGAATAATAGTAGTATTCGAGGAACCCATGAGTATTCATGGGTTCCTCGATTTATCATGAACCCTGACAAGTTTAATTTTACCTGTCCTATTGGTTGTAAATTAAGTGCCTCTGCTGCTCTTTGAGTAATGAAAGTTCTCTGGGAACCTTGATCAAATAGTCCACGTATGGTGATCTTGGTTCCTCTGTTCTTCACTTGAAGTTGGGCAGTAGGCAAGGCAGCATCCACTTGAGATGCTTGTGAAGTTACGCTGTACACATCTCGCACCTTGCAGCACTGTACTGGTGTAGATTCTCTACGTCCTATTCTAGGATTGACATAATTTGTCTTAACTAATTTGCACAGTACAGCATGATGCTTGCCCCTTCTACACCTATTGCAGGTGTTCAGTGGGGTTTCACAGCTGTTAACATTATGTGGTTTGAGACACCTAGTACATTTGTGTAACTGTTTGAGTCGTCTGACTCTTGTGTCTCTATTAGGAAAATTAGTACATTTGTACAGAGAATGTTTTTGATTGCAAAACAAACACATTCCCCATCCTACAGATCGTTTAGGGGTTACCGTTTTAGGTAAAACAGTATTTGCAGGTTGTGATGGTTTTGCTGTTTGCATTTGCTTGTTATTTATTCTCTTGTGAGTACTTGGTGTACTCTGGGGAACCATTAATAGGCTCTTAGGAGTGCTCTTTGGTCTCTTAGGAGCACCTGTGGGGCTCTTAGGCCTCACTGATGAATCAGTGTTTGACTGATTGTTGTTATATTGATTATTAGCACCTTTGTTACCTAGTGACAGTGTCACTTTAGGAGTTTCAGGTAAGGAAACTGATGTAGGTACAGTTTTGGTGCATTCAGATTTAGCATTAATTGCTAGGTCTGCTGTATGATTGCTCATATTGCGCAAACCTGTAAATATATCCTGCATGGACAGGGTATTACCATTCTGGTATACATATAATTTATTAAGTGTGTCACCAGACAATTTTCTTTGGATGATAATTTTAGTCATCCACTCAGTAGTTGGGTGATCCACCTCTTTACTGAAAGAATTCATCAGTGACTCAAGCTGGAAACTAAAGGCTTGTAAAGAGTCAACTGATTGTTCTGGTGAAGATAAATTTAATAATTGGTGCACAAGGTTTATAATAGTCTTCTCATTGTTAGCACTCACTTTAGAAGGCTGTTGTGAGCAATTGTGACCATTACTTGTGTTGCTTAAGGCTTCTTGCTTAGCCTCAGCTTTGATTACAGCTTCGACTGCTGCTGCAGCATTAGCTTTATCATTTTCTGGTTCAGATTCACTGATTATTGCAGCTTCACTTGTTTCATCTGCAGCTTCACTTGTTTCTCTGGGTTCTGGTGATAAGCTAGTTAATTCAGTAGCCTTATGTATTGAACTTATAGAATCCAGGGTACATTGAGAAGAGTGGTCTGAAAATTGGTCAGACTCAGTAAACAAATCATCACATGAAGCTGTATTAGATGAGAGGTTAGAAAATGAAGGTTGAACTTCAGTTGTGGATCCTGTGTAGTGATCAGTATTGATTAGAGGATTCTCCTCGTCTTGAGATAGTTCAGGTATTTCATCTGAACTGAGTGTTGACTCAGGTGTAGGTCCATTAATGATCGGCTCCACCCACTCGGGAATATCTTGTCCCGTAAGCCCCTACTTATATTGGTCTAACCTGGTTTGAACGTAATGTTCATAGTCATCAAGATCAGATTCTGTTAGACGTAAGTGGTCTGAGACAGTATGACCGACTTGGAGTAAATTCCTGTGGGACTCGATTACAGTCTTTACATGATCATAATTTTGAATGGCGTTCCTTATGGAACTTGCTAGTCTGTAGACGTCACCTGGGTCAGTTTCTACACAGAGATGACATTTCATAAGCAGATCTCCTAGTCGAACTTGAAGAGTTCTCAAGAATCTTGCATTCCTTTCTAGAGGATTCATTCTTGCGGTAAATTGAGCCTGATAGGGCTTATGTAGCTAGTGGTATAGCTATGTTGTCTGCTCCTTGATGTAGAGCAGGTATAAGTATTTACAGCCTGGTATTTCTTGAGGCTGGTTGTAATTTACCTCATTTAGAGGTTAGCTACCTACCTAATAATAAGCAACTAAGATTTGAGTGGTACCTTGGTCTCACTACAGGTGTTCCTCAGCTTAGCTCTTCTAAATCAGCCTCGGATGGGTAGTGGACTTACAGTAACACTCAAAGACATACGTAGAAATATACAATAAAATAATTACACTATAAATGGTTAATCCCACCCTTGATAGGGTCAGCACAAAATGAATAATATATGTCACTAACTAGCTCAAGCCTAGTCGTGAGAATTTCTACTTAAGAAACTACAACTATATTTAGTCTGTGCTTGTGCCAAATTCAACACAATCACAGCCTAAATTGCTACCTAATAAAGGTTGGCAAAGATTATATTGTGGTGCAGTAATGTGCAAATAATTGTGCTGTGTTTTTGGGTTTTTGTATTTTATATAATATACACTTGTGTAATTATGTGTATAAGAAATTAAATGAACACAAAGGAATTAATTGTGTTTAGCAAGTATTCTACTGCCGTAAATATTACCTAACTCCTAAATGTACTCCTAATGGTGGAATAAAATATTATCAGGGTTAGTAATGATTAACTAGTATGAGATCAGTAATTTATATTAGTATACTGGATCCCTAAATGTTAATGATCCACTGACTTGAGTGAATCAGTAATTATAACATGGATTCAGGCTATAATGGGCAGTCTGCTGACAGCCATATATTGAAACATTGGTATAGCCTAAATGGTTAACACTTAATTGGTGTTAGTGATTAATATAAGGTTATGAGCTGTTGCTCTTGGTGACCTAAAGATTCTACTTCAGTATGAAGTGTAGGTCTAAATGTTGTGGGTAATTGGCTATGACCCACTAAAACTACCTTATACATGAGGTGAAAGTAGCAATATGTTAGTGTGATCTAGACTAACTAATGTGTTACACTGTTAGTTGACACAATTAATTAAATAGTTAGTCTAGCTTATGTCACACAAGGATTAGTTATTAATGATTAATATTTTAATTATAAATTTAATGCCTATCCGGTTCGATAAGGGCCATAATGTGGGACATTTGGGGCTTGAATCTAATTATTTAAATATTAATGTAGTAAATTAAATTACGAAGGACCACCCGCTTTTATAGTAAAGAGGGAAACTGAGAAATTATGATCATTTGATAATTCCTAGATGAACTAGTAACTATGGATAAAATACTAGAGAATAAGATCATAAAAATAATTAATGGGCTGTATAATTAAATGAATCAAACCTCAAACACCTACATTGGGGGGTTATTACTGGAACTCACCCCCTCCCCGCTCAGCTCGTTGTCGCCGTGTGGGGGCTTAGTGGGCGGCTGCCGGAGTGTGATGCTCCTTGGGACAGTCCTCTGTCCTTTTCTAGCCTTGTGCTCCTGCTGCCGTCCTCTCCAATTCTGCTGGGCATCTTTTCCTTTTCCTTCTGTTTCGTTTTTCTCCCCCCTCTTCTCCTATCTGCTTGCCGTTTCCTACCGACCTTTTGCTCGTTCTGGTTCTTCCCTTGGACTTCTTCTATTTTGACGCCCGGGTGCTTGAGGAGGCATACTCATGCACCTGTAGAACTGCAGTACCCGACGTCGAGAGCGAGGGGAACCTTTTATTGTCAATCCCCACTTCGTCACTGAACCCGATCTCGACGGACTGTCGGTTTCTTAAGGTGGCGTTTGTGGGGTGTATACTCGCGACGCACCCCTAGGAGGCCCCGACAAGATCGGCGATAGCTTCTTGTTGGGTGTCCTGCCTCTAATTGTGGCTCCATGGTGGGTGTGGGGTGACACGAATTTCCCCGTTCCCATCGACTGCTACAGAGCACTAGCAAGTCTAATCATCACTGGTATGGGATCTACGAGTCTGTTACTGCTCGTATGCACATTATCCCACAATCCCAGATCACTGTACCTCTACCCACTGTACACAATGTCTTTCTCCCCTCCAAGCGACGACTTCGGCCGGATTCTGTGACGACCGCTGTCATAGGTGAAGCAGGAAGTGAAGCAGTTGAGTAGTCCAGCCACCACGGCGCCCTATACTCAATTTGGACGAATTGAGTACAGAGAAGCGTCTTGACAAGGTGGCAGCTAGGTTCAGAATGATGCTTACACCGACAGTTCCCGCGTCCTCCTCGAAATAAACAAATGAGAGGAAGGCATACAGCGGCCTACCCCTCTCATCCAATCAGCGACGGTGTAGCATAGCCCCTAGGGCAGCTTCAAGATGGCCGACCAACATGGCGGCTCAAGAAGTTTACTAAGATGGCGGCTGTTTCCATGACGACGACTCAAGTGGCTAGCGCGCGGGAGGCCCACAGCTCACCCACGCCTGCGGCCTAGCTGTTCCCGCGCAAAGTTGAGTCTCGCTTCATGCCATACAAGGAGATGATGCTATCAGCTCTAGCACTGTCCACAGACGTGTTACCCCGGCCAGGGTAGCATTTCTGGACTGCTGATGACTGGGGCTCTCACATGAGCCCAAACACTAGATGTTTCAGTTGCTGGTTACCAAACTTAAGTCCGCCCACTTAACAGGTGCACTTAACAAGTGTACTGGCTCCCACAGGCATAAGAACACTATTTTAAGTGAGCTGGTGAACCATCCCCTCACAACCACTCTTCCCTCACCACCCCAACTCTTTCCTCACCACCGCCACCTCTTCCCTAACCACCCCCACTCTTCCCTCACCACCACCACTCTTCCCTCAACACCACCACTCTTCCCTCACCACCACCACTTCCCTCACCACCACTCTTGCCTCACTACCCCCACTTCCCTCACCACCACCCCTCTTCCCTCACTACAACCACCACTTCCCTAACCACCCCCACTCTTCCCTCACCACTACCACCACTTCCCTCACAACCCCCCACTCTTCCCTCACCACCCCCAATCTTTCCTCACCACCACCACTCTTTCCTCACCACCACCACTCTTCCCTCACCACCACCACTCTTCCCTCACCACCATCACTCTTCCCTCACCACCACCTCCACTCTTCCCTCACCACCCCCAATCTTTCCTCACCACCACCACTCTTTCCTCACCACCACCACTCTTTCCTCACCACCACCACTCTTCCCTCACCACCACCACTCTTCCCTCACCACCACCACTCTTCCCTCACCACCATCACTCTTCCCTCACCACCACCTCCACTCTTCCCTCACCACCCCCAATCTTTCCTCACCACCACCACTCTTTCCTCACCACCACCACTCTTTCCTCACCACCACCACTCTTCCTCACCACCACCACTCTTTCCTCACCACCACCACTCTTCCCTCACCACCACCACTCTTCCCTCACCACCACCACTCTTCCCTCACCACCACCACTCTTTCCTCACCACCACCACCACTCTTTCCTCACCACCACCACTCTTCCCTCACCAACACCACAACTTCCCTCACCACCACCTCCACTCTTCCCTCACCACCACCACATCTTCCCTCACCATACCACCACTCTTCCCTCACAACCCCCCACTCTTCCCTCACCACCCCCACTCTTTCCTCACCACCACCACTCTTTCCTCACCACCACCACTCTTCCCTCACCACCACCACTCTTCCCTCACCACCATCACTCTTCCCTCACCACCACCTCCACTCTTCCCTCACCACCCCCAATCTTTCCTCACCACCACCACCACTCTTTCCTCACCACCACCACTCTTTCCTCACCACCACCACTCTTTCCTCACCACCACCACTCTTTCCTCACCACCACCACTCTTTCCTCACCACCACCACTCTTTCCTCACCACCACCACTCTTCCCTCACCACCACCACTTTTCCCTCACCACCACCACTCTTCCCTCACCACCACCACTCTTTCCTCACCACCACCACTCTTTCCTCACCACCACCACTCTTCCCTCACCAACACCACAACTTCCCTCACCACCACCTCCACTCTTCCCTCACCACCACCACATCTTCCCACACCACTACCACCACTTCCCTCACAACCCCCCACTCTTCCCTCACCACCCCCACTCTTTCCTCACCACCACCACTCTTTCCTCACTGCCACCACTCTTCCCTCACCACCACCACTCTTCCCTCACTACCATCACTCTTCCCTCACCACCACCTCCACTCTTCCCTCAACACCACCACATCTTCCCTCACCACTACCACCACTTCCCTCACCACCACCACTCTTCCCTCACCACCTCCACTATTCCCTCACCACCATCACATCTTCCCTCACCACTACCACAACTTCCGTCACCACCACCACTCTTCCCTCACCACCACCACTCTTCTCGCACCACCACCACTCTTCCCTCACCACCACCACACTTTCCTCACCAACACCACTCTTTCCTCACCAACACCACTCTTTCCTCACCACCACCACTCTTCCCTCACCACCACCACTCTTCCCTCACCACCATCATTCTTCCCTCACCACCACCTCCACTCTTCCCTCACCACCACCACATCTTCCCTCACCACTACCACCACTTTCCTCACCACCACCACATCTTCCCTCACCACCTCCACTATTCCCTCACCACTTCCACTATTCCCTCACCACCACCACTCTTCCCTCACCACCTCCACTATTCCCTCACCACCACCACTCTTCCCTCACCACCTCCACTCTTCCCTCACCACCACCACTCTTCCCTCACCACCATCACTCTTCCCTCACCACCACCTCCACTCTTCCCTCACCACCACCACATCTTCCCTCGCCACCACCACTCTTCCCTCGCCACCACCACTCTTTCCTCACCACCACCACTCTTTCCTCACCACCACCACTCTTTCCTCACCACCACCACTCTTTCCTCACCACCACCACTCTTTCCTCACCACCACCACTCTTCCCTCACCACCACCACTCTTCCCTCACCACCACTACTCTTTCCTCACCACCACCACTCTTCCCTCGCCACCACCACCACTTGCCTCACCACCACTACTCCTCCCTCACCACCACCACTCTTCCCTCACCACCACCACTCTTCCCTCACCACCCCCACTCTTTCCTCACCACCACCACTCTTTCCTCACCACCACCACTCTTTCCTCACCACCACCACTCTTCCCTCACTACCACCACCACTTCCCTAACCACCCCCACTCTTCCATCACCACCCCCACTCTTTCCTCACCACCACCACTCTTTCCTCACCACCACCACTCTTCCCTCAACACCACCACTTCCCTCACCACCACCACTCTTGCCTCACTACCCCCACTTCCCTCACCACCCCCACTCTTCCCTCACCACCCCCACTCTTTCCTCACCACCCCCACTCTTTCCTCACCCTCACAACTCTTCCCTCACCACAACCACCACTTCCCTCACCACCACCACTCTTCCCTCACCACAACCTCCACTCTTCCCTCACCACCACCACATCTTCCCTCACCACCACCACTCTTCCCTCACCACCACCACTCTTCCCTCACCACCACCACTCTTCCCTCACCACCACCACTCTTCCCTCACCACCACGCCCTCTTTCCTCACCCCCACCACTCTTTCCTCACCACCACAACTCTTCCCTCACCACCACCACCACTTCCCTCACCACCACCACTCTTTCCTCACCACCACCACTCTTCCCTCACCACAACCACTCTTCCCTCACCACCCCCACTCTTCCCTCACCACCTCCACTCTTCCCTCACCACCACCACTCTTGCCTCACTACCACCACCAGTTCCCTAACCACCACAACTCTTCCCTCACTACCACCACCACTTCCCTAACCACCACCACTCTTCCCTCACTACCACCACTCTTCCCTTACCACCACCACTCTTCCCTCACCACCACCACTCTTCCCTCACCACCACCACCACTCTTCCCTCACCACCACCACTCTTTCCTCACCACCCACCACTCTTCCCTCACCACCACCACTCTTCCCTCACCACCACCACTCTTCCCTCACCACACCCCACTCTTCCCTCACCACCACCACATCTTCCCTCACCACTACCACCACTCTTCCCTCACCACCACCACTCTTCCCTCACCACCACCACTCTTCCCTCACCACCCCCACTCTTTCCTCACCACCACCACTCTTCCCTCACCACCACCACTCTTCCCTCACCACCACCCACTCTTCCCTCACCACCACCACTCTTCCCTCACCACCACCACTCTTCCCTCACCACCACCACTCTTCCCTCACCACCACCACTCTTCCCTCACCACCACCCACTCTTTCCTCACCACCACCACTCTTTCCTCACCACCACCACTCTTCCCTCACCACCACCACCACTTCCCTCACCACCCCCACTCTTCCCTCACCACCACCACTCTTCCCTCACCACCACCACTCTTCCCTCACCACCACCACTCTTCCCTCACCACCTCCACTCTTTCCTCACCACCACCTCCACTCTTCCCTCACCACCACCACTCTTCCCTCACCACCACCACTCTTCCCTCACCACCACCACTCTTCCCTCACCACCTCCACTCTTTCCTCACCACCACCTCCACTCTTCCCTCACCACCACCACCACTTCCCTCACCACAACCACTCTTCCCTCACCACCACCACTCTTCCCTCACCACAACCTCCACGCTTCTCCTCACCACCACCACTCTTCCCTCACCACCACCACTCTTCCCTCACCACCACCACTCTTCCCTCACCACCACCACATCTTCCCTCACCACTACCACCACTCTTCCCTCACCACCCCCACTCTTCCCTCACCACCCCCACTCTTTCCTCACCACCACCACTCTTTCCTCACCACCACCACTCTTTCCTCACCACCACCACTCTTTCCTCACCACCACCACTCTTCCCTCACCACCACCACTTTTCCCTCACCACCACCACTCCTCCCTCACCACCACCACTTCCCTCACCACCACCACTTTTCCCTCACCACCACCACTCTTCCCTCACCACCACCACTCTTCCCTCACCACTACCACTCTTCCCTCACCACCACCACTCTTCCCTCACCACCACCCCCTCTTTCCTCACCACCACCACTCTTTCCTCACCACCACAACTCTTTCCTCACCACCACCACCACTTCCCTCACCACCACCACTTTTCCCTCACCACCACCACCACTTCCCTCACCACCACCACATCTTCCCTCACCACCCCCAATCTTCCCTCACCACCTCCACTCTTTCCTCACCACCACCTCCACTCTTCCCTCACCACCACCACTCTTCCCTCACCACCACCACTCTTCCCTCACCACCACCACTCTTCCCTCACCACCTCCACTCTTTCCTCACCACCTCCACTCTTCCCTCACCACCACCACCACTTCCCTCACCACCACCACTCTTCCCTCACCACCACCACTCTTCCCTCACCACCCCCACTCTTCCCTCACCACCACCACTCTTCCCTCACCACCACCACTCTTCCCTCACCACCACCACTCTTCCTCACCACCACCACTCTTCCCTCACCACCACCACTCTTCCCTCACCACCCCCACTCTTCCCTCACCACCCCCACTCTTTCCTCACCACCACCACTCTTCCTCACCACCACCACTCTTCCCTCACCACCACCACTCTTTCCTCACCACCACCACTCTTCCCTCACCACCACCACTCTTCCCTCACCACCACCACTCTTCCCTCACCACCACCACTCTTCCCTCACCACCACCACTCTTCCCTCACCACCACCACTCTTCCCTCACCACCACCACTCTTCCCTCACCACCACCACTCTTCCCTCACCACCACCACTCTTCCCTCACCACCACCACATCTTCCCTCACCACCACCACTCTTCCCTCACCACCACCACTCTTCCCTCACCACCACCACTCTTTCCTCACCACCACCACTCTTTCCCTCACCACCACCACTCTTTCCTCACCACCACCACTCTTCCCTCACCACCACCACTCTTCCCTCACCACCACCACTCTTCCCTCACCACCACCACTCTTCCCTCACCACCACCACTCTTCCCTCACCACCACCACTCTTCCCTCAACACCACCACTCTTCCCTCACCACCACCACTCTTCCCTCACCACCACCACTCTTCCCTCACCACCACCACTCTTCCCTCACCACCACCACTCTTCCCTCACCACCACCACTCTTCCCTCACCACCACCACTCTTCCCTCACCACCACCACTCTTCCCTCACCACCACCACTCTTCCTCACCACCACCACTCTTCCCTCACCACCACCACTCTTCCCTCACCACCACCACTCTTCCCTCACCACCACCACTCTTCCCTCACCACCACCACTCTTCCCTCACTACCACCACCACTCTTCCCTCACCACCACCACTCTTCCCTCACCACCACCACTCTTCCCTCACCACCACCACTCTTCCCTCACCACCACCACTCTTCCCTCACCACCCCCACTCTTTCCTCACCACCACCACTCTTTCCTCACCACCCACCACTCTTCCCTCACCACCACCACCACTTCCCTCACCACCACCACTCTTCCCTCACTACACCCCACTCTTCCCTCACCACCACCACTCTTCCCTCACCACTACCACCACTTCCCTCACCACCACCACTCTTCCCTCACCACCACCACTCTTCCCTCACCACCACCACTCTTCCCTCACCACCACCACTCTTTCCTCACCACCACCACTCTTTCCTCACCACCACCACTCTTCCCTCACCACCACCACCACTTCCCTCACCACCTCCACTCTTCCCTCACCACCCCCACTCTTCCCTCACTACTACCACCACTTCCCTCACCACCCCCACTCTTCCCTCACCACCACCACTCTTCCCTCACCACCACCACTCTTCCCTCACCACCACCACTCTTCCTTCACCACCCCCACTCCTCCCTCACCACCACCACTCTTGCTTCACTACCCCCCCTTCCCTCACCACCACCACTCTTCCCTCACTACCACCACCACTTCCATAACCACCCCCACTCTTCCCCCACTCTTCCCTCACCACCCCCACTCTTTCTTCACCACCACCACTCTTTCCTCACCACCACCACTCTTTCCTCACCACCACCACTCTTCCCTCACCACCACCACTCTTCCCTCACTACCACCACTCTTCCCTTACCACCACCACTCTTCCCTCACCACCCCCACTCTTCCCTCACCACCCCCACTCTTCCCTCACCACCACCACTCTTCCCTCACCACAACCTCCACTCTTCCCTCACCACCACCACATCTTCCCTCACCACTACCACTCTTCCCTCACCACCACCACTCTTCCCTCACCACCACCCCCTCTTTCCTCACCACCACCACTCTTTCCTCACCACCACAACTCTTTCCTCACCACCACCACCACTTCCCTCACCACCACCACATCTTCCCTCACCACCCCCAATCTTCCCTCACCACTACCACCACTTCCCTCACCACCCCCACTCTTCCCCTCACCACCACCACTCTTCCCTCACCACCCCCACTCTTCCCTCACCACCCCCACTCTTCCCTCACCACCACCACTCTTCCCTCAACACCACCACTCTTCCCTCACCACCACCACTCTTGCCTCACTACCCCCACTTCCCTCACCACCACCACTCTTCCCTCACTACCACCACCACTTCCCTAACCACCCCCCCCCCTCTTCCCTCACCACCCCCACTGTTTCCTCACCACCACCACCACTTCCCTAACCACCCCACTCTTTCCTCACCACTTTCCCTCTCTCTAGAAAGGAGACGAGAGAGATACCAAATAATATACACATGGAAAATACTGGAGGGTCAGGTCCCAAATCTACACAGTAAAATAACAACGTACTGGAGTGAACGATATGGAAGAAAATGCAAGATTGAACCAGTGAAGAGCAGAGGTGCCATAGGCACAATCAGAGAGCACTGTATAAACATCAGAGGTCCGCGGTTGTTCAGCGTCCTCTCAGCGGGCATAAGAAATATTGCCGGAACAACCGTGGACATCTTCAAGAGGAAACTGGACGGTTTTCTAAGAGAAGTTCCGGATCAGCCGGGCTGTGGTGGGTACGTGGCCCTGCGGGCCGCTCCAAGCAACAGCCTGGTGGACCAAACTCACACAAGTCAAGCCTGGCCTCAGGCCGGGCTTGGGGAGTAGAAGAACTCCCAGAACCCCATCAACCAGGTATCAACCAGGTATCAACCAGTGGAGGTGGTGGTGAGAGAAGAGTGGGGGTGGTGAGGGAAGAGTGGAGGTGGTGGTGAGGGAAGAGCGTTGGTGGTGAGGAAAGAGTGGGGGAGGTGAGGAAAGAGTGGGGGTGGTGAGGGAAGTGGTGGTAGTGGTGAGGGAAGATGTGGTGGTGGTGAGAGAAGCGTGGAGGTTGTGGTGAGGGAAGAGTGGTGGTGGTGAGGGAAGAGTGGTGGTGGTGAGGGAAGAGTGGTGGTGGTGAGGGAAGAGTGGTGGTGGTGAGGGAAGAGTGGTGGTGGTGAGGGAAGTGGTGGTGGTGGTGAGGGAAGAGTGGTGGTGGTGAGGGAAGAGTGGTGGTGGTGAGGGAAGAGTGGTGGTGGTGAGGGAAGAGTGGTGGTGGTGAGGGAAGAGTGGTGGTGGTGAGGGAAGAGTGGTGGTGGTGAGGGAAGAGTGGTGGTGGTGAGGGAAGAGTGGTGGTGGTGAGGGAAGAGTAGTGGTGGTGAGGGAAGAGTGGTGGTGGTGAGGGAAGAGTGGTGGTGGTGAGGGAAAAGTGGTGGTGGTGAGGGAAGAGTGGTGGTGGTGAGGGAGGAGTGGTGGTGGTGAGGGAAAAGTGGTGGTGGTGAGGGAAGAGTGGTGGTGGTGAGGGAAGAGTGGTGATGGTGAGGGAAGAGTGGTGGTGGTGAGGAAAGAGTGGTGGTGGTGAGGAAAGAGTGGTGGTGGTGAGGAAAGAGTAGTGGTGGTGAGGAAAGAGTGGTGCTGGTGAGGAAAGAGTGGTGGTGGTGAGGAAAGAGTGGTGGTGGTGAGGAAAGAGTGGTGGTGGTGAGGGAAGAGTGGTGGTGGTGAGGGAAGAGTGGTGGTGGTGAGGGAAAAGTGGTGGTGGTGAGGGAAGAGTGGTGGTGGTGAGGGAGGAGTGGTGGTGGTGAGGGGAAAGTGGTGGTGGTGAGGGAAGAGTGGTGGTGGTGAGGAAAGAGTGGTGGTGGTGAGGAAAGAGTGGTGGTGGTGAGGAAAGAGTGGGGGGTTGTGAGGGAAGTGGTGGTAGTGAGGGAAGAGTGGTGGTGGTGAGGGAAGAGTGGTGGTGGTGAGGGAAAAGTGGTGGTGGTGAGGGAAGAGTGGTGGTGGTGAGGGAGGAGTGGTGGTGGTGAGGGAAAAGTGGTGGTGGTGAGGGAAGAGTGGTGGTGGTGAGGGAAGAGTGGTGATGGTGAGGGAAGAGTGGTGGTGGTGAGGAAAGAGTGGTGGTGGTGAGGGAAGAGTGGTGGTGGTGAGGAAAGAGTGGTGGTGGTGAGGAAAGAGTGGTGGTGGTGAGGAAAGAGTAGTGGTGGTGAGGAAAGAGTGGTGCTGGTGAGGAAAGAGTGGTGGTGGTGAGGGAAGTGGTGGTGGTGGTGAGGGAAGAGTGGTGGTGGTGAGGGAAGAGTGGTGGTGGTGAGGGAAGAGTGGTGGTGGTGAGGGAAAAGTGGTGGTGGTGAGGGAAGAGTGGTGGTGGTGAGGGAGGAGTGGTGGTGGTGAGGGGAAAGTGGTGGTGGTGAGGGAAGAGTGGTGGTGGTGAGGAAAGAGTGGTGGTGGTGAGGAAAGAGTGGTGGTGGTGAGGAAAGAGTGGGGGGTTGTGAGGGAAGTGGTGGTAGTGGTGAGGGAAGATGTGGTGGTGGTGAGGGAAGAGTGGTGGTGGTGAGGGAAGAGTGGTGGTGGTGAGGGAAGAGTGGTGGTGGTGAGGGAAGAGTGGTGGTGGTGAGGGAAGAGTGGTGGTGGTGAGGGAAGAGTGGTGGTGGTGAGGGAAGAGTGGTGGTGGTGAGGGAAGAGTAGTGGTGGTGAGGGAAGAGTGGTGGTGGTGAGGGAAGAGTGGTGGTGGTGAGGGAAGAGTGGTGGTGGTGAGGGAAGAGTGGTGGTGGTGAGGGAAGAGTGGTGGTGGTGAGGGAAGAGTGGGGGTGGTGAGGGAAGAGTGGTGGTGGTGAGGGAAGAGTGGTGGTGGTGAGGGAAGAGTGGTGGTGGTGAGGAAAGAGTGGTGGTGGTGAGGAAAGAGTGGTGGTGGTGAGGAAAGAGTGGTGGTGGTGAGGGAAGAGTGGTGGTGGTGAGGAAAGAGTGGGGGTGGTGAGGGAAGACTGGGGGGTTGTGAGGGAAGTGGTGGTAGTGGTGAGGGAAGATGTGGTGGTGGTGAGGGAAGAGTGGAGGTGGTGGTGAGAGAAGAGTGGGGGTGGTGAGGGAAGAGTGGAGGTGGTGGTGAGGGAAGAGCGTTGGTGGTGAGGAAAGAGTGGGGGAGGTGAGGAAAGAGTGGGGTGGTGAGGGAAGAGTGGTGGTGGTGAGAGAAGCGTGGAGGTTGTGGTGAGGGAAGAGTGGTGGAGGTGAGGGAAGAGTGGTGGTGGTGAGGGAAGAGTGGGGGTGGTGAGGGAAGTGGTGGTGGTGGTGAGGGAAGAGTTGTGGTGGTGAGGAAAGAGTGGTGGTGGTGAGGAAAGAGGGGGTGGTGGTGAGGGAAGAGTGGTGGTGGTGAGGGAAGAGTGGAGGTGGTGGTGAGGAAAGAGTGGAGGTGGTGGTGAGGAAAGAGTGGAGGTGGTGGTGAGGAAAGAGTGGTGGTGGTGAGGGAAGAGTGGTGGTGGTGAGGGAAGAGTGGTGGTGGTGAGGGAAGAGTGGGGGTGGTGAGGGAAGTGGTGGTGGTGGTGAGGGAAGAGTTGTGGTGGTGAGGAAAGAGTGGTGGTGGTGAGGAAAGAGGGGGTGGTGGTGAGGGAAGAGTGGTGGTGGTGAGGGAAGAGTGGTGGTGGTGAGGGAAGTGGTGGTAGTGGTGAGGGAAGATTGGTGGTGGTGAGGAAAGAGTGGGGGTGGTGAGGGAAGAGTGGTGGTGGTGAGGGAAGAGTGGTGGTGGTGAGGAAAGAGTGGGGGTGGTGAGGGAAGAGTGGTGGTGGTGAGGGAAGAGTGGTGGTGGTGGTGAGGGAAGAGTGGTGGTGGTGAGGAAAGAGTGGGGGTGGTGAGGGAAGAGTGGTGGTGGTGAGGGAAGAGTGGTGGTGGTGAGGGAAGTGGTGGTAGTGGTGAGGGAATATGTGGTGGTGGTGAGGGAAGAGTGGAGGTTGTGGTGAGGGAAGAGTGGTGGTGGTGAGGGAAGTGGTGGTGGTGGTGAGGGAAGAGTGGTGGGGGTGAGGAAAGAGTGGTGGTGGTGAGGGAAGAGTGGTGGTGGTGAGGGAAGAGTGGTGGTGGTGAGGGAAGAGTGGTGGTGGTAAGGGAAGAGTGGTGGTAGTGAGGGAAGAGTGGTGGTGGTTAGGGAAGTGGTGGTGGTAGTGAGGGAAGAGTTGTGGTGGTTAGGGAAGTGGTGGTGGTAGTGAGGCAAGAGTGGGGGTGGTGAGGGAAGAGTGGGGGTGGTGAGGGAAGAGTGGGGGTGGTGAGGGAAGAGTGGTTGTGGTGAGGGAAGAGTGGTGGTGGTGAGGAAAGAGTGGTGGTGGTGAGGGAAGTGGTGGTGGTGGTGAGGGAAGAGTTGTGGTGGTGAGGAAAGAGTGGTGGTGGTGAGCAAAGAGTGGTGGTGGTGAGGAAAGAGTGGTGGTGGTGAGGGAAGTGGTGGTGGTGGTGAGGGAAGAGTGGTGGTGGTGAGGGAAGAGTGGTGGTGGTGAGGGAAGAGTGGTGGTGGTGAGGGAAAAGTGGTGGTGGTGAGGGAAGAGTGGTGGTGGTGAGGGAGGAGTGGTGGTGGTGAGGGAAAAGTGGTGGTGGTGAGGGAAGAGTGGTGGTGGTGAGGAAAGAGTGGTGGTGGTGAGGAAAGAGTGGTGGTGGTGAGGAAAGAATGGGGGTGGTGAGGGAAGACTGGGGGGTTGTGAGGGAAGTGGTGGTAGTGGTGAGGGAAGATGTGGTGGTGGTGAGGGAAGAGTCGTGGTGGTGAGGGAAGAGTGGTGGTGGTGAGGGAAGAGTGGTGGTGGTGAGGGAAGAGTGGTTGTGGTGAGGGAAGAGTGGTGGTGGTGAGGGAAGAGTGGTGGTGGTGAGGGAAGAGTAGTGGTGGTGAGGGAAGAGTGGTGGTGGTGAGGGAAGAGTGGTGGTGGTGAGGGAAGAGTGGTGGTTTGTCAGCTAGACAAATTGTGCAGACGATGTCACCTCCGTCACCCATATGGCTCCTCCCAGCATAATCCTTTTGCTGTTATTACACTATGTTACGGCCCTCTCGGGACGCAACGGGGTTCTTACTCTGATGTTGTTAGAGGAAGTTGCATTCGACCCCAAGCCAGTAGTGGCTTTCAAGGGATGTGATCCGTGACGCAAGTAACTTAAAGGGGGTAGGGAAAGAAAGTTAAGAACTTAAGACTATAATTGTTCCCATCACCAAATAAATAATATATAAAAGAGTGCACAGGGGGAGGGGTATTAACACTGTACAAGGGAAATACACAATTGTCTTCTGTTGAAGACTCTGGACACAGGCTCTCGGTGCTAAATCCTCGGTGCTTCTTCGTGGCCTCACAACGAATCCTCTGGGAAGCTGAGCCTACCCTGGCCACAGGTCAGCCAAAACACAGGTCCACTGGGGGCACCGCCGTGGAGGCCGTCAACCACAAATCCAACAGGTCTGCTGGCAGGTTCCGGACCCGCAACGCTGGTCAGGCCACTCCACGAACGATATTAGGGTAACGCCCTAGACAGGAGCCTCGTGTGATACCACCAATCACTCTCCTGTCCTCAGTACCCCAGTGGATAATCGTCTCCAGCAGTCGCTCCCGGGTAATCCTTCTACTGCCACTCCACTGGCAGGGTAACACCACAGTGTTCTTCCGGGGGACGACTTCACAGCCGCTGCAGCAAAGCACAAGGTATGGAGACGGCTGCCTTGGGTAGACTGACTCAACTTCCATCACAGCAGTCCCAGGTCGACTCTGTAAGCAGACACGTCATCAATAACAGGGACACCAAAACACCTCACTTACAGGCTCAGACACAAACGCCCGACATATCCACTCCATAGATGGCGTTGTAGTCTGAGCACCACCTCACCAGAGGTCAGCGGCGGCGGTGTAGAGTGCTGAACGGGACTGGAAACTGGCCCTCGTAGCTAGTACACGTCGTCCTCACCAGGTGTCGTCGTCCTTTTGGAGGGGTTTTCGGGAGCTGACCCACAGATGGCGCTGTCGTCACTGCTCCGTGCTCGGACGCTGGATCCGGGTTCGTAACACCTCCCCACCAAAAGGAATTTGGTTTGGGTTTCTATAAAAGAAGACAAACCAAATTAGTACGTGGATCTAGACGCGAGATAACGCATCAGCTACTACGTTGTCCACCCCTTTGATGTGTTCGATCTGGAGGGGATATTGTTGTAAATGTAGACTCCATCTGGTGAGCCTGAGGTTCTTTTGCCTAAACTGAGCCAGGAACTTTAGAGGGTTATGGTCGGTCCGTACTAATATAGGATGACCATTGCTTGTTAGATATACCTCAAAGTGCTGGACGGAATTAATTAAGGCCAATGTTTCTTTTTCTATGACCGAGTAATTAAGCTGGCTGGGGGTGAACTTCTTAGAATGATAGGCCACAGGATGATCCACCCCCTTCTCGTGCGTCTGGGATAAAACGGACCCCAGGCCATAGTCAGAAGCGTCGACCGTCAGGATAAATCTATCCTCAAAGCTCGGGGACCTGAGGATCGGAGAAGAGATTAGAATTGCTTTGAGACTCTCAAATGCCTTCTGGCAATTCTCATTCCACACTAATTTCACCCCCTTCTTCAACAGATTAGTCACGGGGGCGGCGATGGAGGAAAAATTAGGGACAAACTTACGATAGAAACCAGCCATACCAAGGAAACGCAAGATGTCCTTCCTGGTAGCTGGTGTAGGATACTGGACTATTGCCTCTATCTTGCTGGCCTTCGGCGCAATCCATCCTCCTCCAACCTTATGACCTAAGAAGATGACAGAGGTTCTGGCAAACTCAGATTTATGCAGGTTGACCACCAATCCTGACTGGAGCATGGCCTTGAAGAAATCCTCTATGTGACGCAGATGATCCTGCCAATCTACATCATCAATGTAGACTAAAGTGTTTTCCACGTCACGCAACACAGTACCCATCAGTCTCTGGAAAGTGGAGGCTGCGTTTTTCATCCCGAATGGTATCACCTGACATTCAAACAGCCCGTCGGGAGTCACAAATGCTGATATGGGTTTGGCCTTTTCCGTGAGGGGAACTTGCCAATAGCCTTTGAACAGGTCAAATTTAGTCAGGTAACGAGCTTTACCTATGGCATCCAGACATTCCTCTACCCTGGGTAGAGGGTAGGTATCTGCTACTGTGACCTTATTCACCTGGCGATAATCAATACAAAGACGGTATTTCTTACCAGGTTTGGGCACTAGTAGTATCGGGGATGACCATGGGCTCGAGCTCGGGGCTATTAGATGGTGTTTCAGCATGTAATCTACCTCCTCTTTCACCACCCGTTTCTTCAGTGGGTTGAGACGGTACGGGTGTTGCTTTATAGGTCGGACTCCTTCCTCCAGCTCGACATCATGCCTTAGGACCGATGTTAATCCTGGAACATCTTCGAAGATGGGTTTGTATTCCCGGATCATCTGCAGCAATGATGATTGATGTCCTTCGGCCACGTGTGTCAACTTCGCCTGCAAGTTTAACAGAATGTCTGAGTTAGTTAACACCTCCTCTTCCTCCTCAATGTCATCGTTTGTGGTTACTAAGGTTACGGGAAGTGTATCCCGGCCCTCGTATTTCTTGATCATATTAACATGAACCAGAGTTTCTCTCTTCCGGCGGTCTGGAGTACTAAGAAGGTAATTGAGATTAGTAACCTTCTTTACAACCGGGTAGGGACCTACGAATCTGGCGCTCAAACTCCCAGTTATTGTAGGAGTACATACCAAAACCAGATCTCCTACTTGGAACTCTCTTTGCTTGGTCCTCCTATCATACCTGCTCTTGATAGTTTTTTGGGTATTTTCCAAGGTTCTTGTAGCCATCTCCCAGGCTGAGAACAGCCGGCCTTTATTTGTAGACAACCAGTCCACAATGTCCTCGTTGGTTTCCCCGTCCAGCCAATGGTCTCGTGCCACCTCTAAGGGACCTCTTACTGAGTGACCAAAGATCATCTCGAATGGGGAGATTCCTAGGGACTCATTGGGCACTGATCTTACCGCAAATAGGAGGTAGGGCAGGTTTTTCAACCCACTTACTCTGCCTGTCGTAGCAAAACTTCTGAAGCATGCCCTTCAACGTCTGGTGAAAATGCTCCAAAGCTCCTTGAGACTCGGGATGGTAGGCACTAGAGGTAACCTGTCGGATTCCCAGGTCGGCGATCTGTTGGCGAAACAAATGGGACATGAAGTTAGATCCCTGGTCCGTCTGAATGGTCTTAGGAAGACCGTATCGTGAGATGAACCAGAGCAATTGTTTCACCAAGACCTTGGCAGTGACGGTCTTAAGGGGGATCGCTTCTGGGTACCTACTAACCCGATCTAGTATCGTTAACAAATACTGTACCCCTGAGGTAGCAGGCGGAAGTGGGCCTACTATATCCAAGATAAGGTGTTCGAAGGGTTCTCCTATTGATGGAATGGGGTACAAAGGGGCTTTAGGGACAGGCTGGTTCGCTTTCCCGGCCACCTGGCAGGCGTGGCAGGTTTTGCAGAAACGACGTACATCCTCCTTCATATGCGGCCAGTAGAAACACTTGGCTAGGCGTTGGAAAGTCTTAGAGCCGATACCGTAGTCCAGCAAATCTATTAGCATGGGCAGTTTCTAACAGCTTAGATCTGAACATGGCGGGGACGACTATCTGGTCACCTACCGCACTTGACTGGGGGTATTTCGGAGGAGACCGGCGACACAGTACATCACTTGACCACACATACAGATCCCCTCCTTTCATAGGAGAGTCTACGGTATCGGCCAACTTCCGTACCTGAGGGTCCTTCTTCTGTTCCTCTATCAGCTGGGCTCTAGTCCAGGGTTCAGGAACCGGCATCTGGACGGGCGGGACTGGTGTATGGCTACTCGTAACCTGTGGGATAGGAGGAGAGTCAAACAAAGTGTTTAGATCTAGTGGTGCATGGAGGTGCGCCTGAGACCTGGTTTGCACTGCTGCGATGGGACTGGTCTCTTCACGTCCTGGATTATCCACTACCAGGGGACAGTTGGGTAACAGTCCTAGGGCTAAGTCATTGGCTAATGTTAAGTCAATCCCCTCTATGGGAAGACTATCCACCACGGCCAACCGACACTCACCTTTGAAGTGTTGAGAGTCTAGATACACTTGTACCAATGGGGCAACGTACAAGGTGGAAGGGAATCCACCCAGGATTACCTTCTGCATCTCATTCGCCGATATACCTTCGGGTAATGATGTTTCCAGAATTAGAGACTGGGCCTCTCCACTGTCTCTAAGTATTACCACGGGCTTACTTGAAAGGCCACTGGCTACATGCCCTCGGGAGGTATATGGGGCGAACAATCCTTTCCTCTTCTCTAGGGTGGATGTCGGTGGTACTATACTGTCCATCAGCATGACTTCCCTACGGGGATTATTACCTGTACTGCCACGACACCTTGCAGCAATATGTCCTCTCTTGCCGCAGGTCCAACACAACACATCCCTTTTCGGACTAATCTTCCGAGGACTATCTGAGGTTGACTTGGCGACACTACGAGGGGCAGTTCTATCTTCCGGTTTATGTTTGGCTGGATATCTTGAATAGGTCTTCAGGACGTACCTAGCAGATGGCCTATGAGTCAGGATGTATTCCTCAGCCATTGTGGCTGCTGCACTCAAGGTCTCTACCTGCTGTTCCTCTAGGTACGTCTTCAGGTCTCCAGACAAACAATCCTTGAAGTCCTCTAGCAGTATAAGCTGCTCGAGGTCTTCTTTGGTCTCCACCTTCCGAGAGGCACACCATTCCTGAAAAAGTCACTCCTTGATGGTGGCGAATTCGGTGAAAGTGTGCTCTGAGGTCTTCTTCAGGTTTCTGAACTTTTGCCTGTAAGCCTCAGGTACCAATTGGTACGCCATGAGCACAACCTTCTTCACCTTGTCGTAATCGCCGGAGTCGTCAAGGGATAACGTAGAGTAGGCGATTTGGGCCTTCCCAGTCAAGACTGACTGTATCATGATGGCCCAATTCTCCCTTGGCCACTCCAAAGAGGCAGCGACTTTCTCGAAGGCTGCAAAGAACTTCGAAACTTCCCTCTCATTGAATTTGGGGACCATTTTGATGTTTCTTACCGGATCGAAACCGCTGGTGTCCGTTGTTGGCCTCCGACCACCGCCTAATCGTAATACTTCTAGTTCATGTTGTCTCTCTCTTTCCTCTCTGTCTCGTCGTTCTTGTCTGTCTCGTTCTTCTCTTTCTCTTTCTCGTTCTTCTCTTTCTCTTTCTCGCTCTTCTCTTTCTCGTTTCTCTTCTCTTTCTCGCTCTTCTCTTTCTCGTTTCTCTTCTCTTTCTCGCTCTTCTCTTTCTCGTTTCTCTTCTCTTTCCCGTTCCTCTCTTCTTTCTTCTCTTTCTAATTCTAAACACCTCATCGCCAATTCCTTTTCTTTCATCTCCATTTCTTTATCTTTTAATTCTCGTTCTAATTCTAACTTCTTCCACTCTATCTCGCGATTTATCTCTAGGGCACACATTTTGACTGTTAGGAAGCTGATATTAAGCTCACTTGCATCACTGTCAATGTCGCTGCCCTTATCTTCCTTTTCCGTGGAAGCTATTTCCTCACCTTCTTTTGTACTAGGAGCCTCGCCTTCCTGTTTCTCTTCTGCCTTCAAGTGCTGGTGAACCTTGGACAAGATCTCCACACGGGAATCACTGGCACGGATCTTGATCTCCAGGTAGGCGCTCACTAGTACCAGTTCCGGTTTGCTCAGATATTTTAATCTGGCAAGACAGTCCACTCTGTTCAGAAAAGCCTGAACATCGTCCAGATCATCGATGGTAGCTTTTTCTGCCATTGTCACAGATGGAACACTCAACTAGCACTTAACACACTGCTTACACGTTAGCACTTAACGCACCGAGCACTGTTCTACGTCAATATTGCACTTTATCGCACCTGGCGCCTCACTTGCCAATATTGCACGTAATTACTTCGAGCACCGCACTACACAATATTGCACTAAATCACAACGAACACTTCGCTCTACAATATTGCACTGAATCACTGAGCACCGCACTAGTCAATATTGCACTTAATCGCTTAGTCACAGCGAGCACCGCACTGCACAATATTGCACTTAGTCACTCTTGAGCACCGCACAGGACGTATAACGTCACAATCGTCACACAGGGGGAATTATATACAGGGATTACGCCACTTCACCACCCCTGTCAAACATACTTAACAAGGGGACGGATCCCGCTGGGGATGCCAATTATGTTACGGCCCTCTCGGGACGCAACGGGGTTCTTACTCTGATGTTGTTAGAGGAAGTTGTATCCGACCCCAAGCCAGTAGTGGCTTTCAAGAGATGTGATCCGTGACGCAAGTAACTTAAAGGGGGTAGGGAAAGAAAGTTAAGAACTTAAGACTATAATTGTTCCCATCACCAAATAAATAATATATAAAAGAGTGCACAGGGGAGGGGTATTAACACTGTACAAGGGAAATACACAATTGTCTTCTGTTGAAGACTCTGGACACAGGCTCTCGGTGCTAAATCCTCGGTGCTTCTTCGTGGCCTCACAACGAATCCTCTGGGAAGCTGAGCCTACCCTGGCCACAGGTCAGCCAAAACACAGGTCCACTGGGGGCACCGCCGTGGAGGCCGTCAACCACAAATCCAGCAGGTCTGCTGGCAGGTTCCGGACCCGCAACGCTGGTCAGGCCACTCCACGAACGATATTAGGGTAACGCCCTAGACAGGAGCCTCGTGTGATACCACCAATCACTCTCCTGTCCTCAGTACCCCAGTGGATAATCGTCTCCAGCAGTCGCTCCCGGGTAATCCTTCTACTGCCACTCCACTGGCAGGGTAACACCACAGTGTTCTTCCGGGGGACGACTTCACAGCTGCTGCAGCAAAGCACAAGGTATGGAGACGGCTGCCTTGGGTAGACTGACTCAACTTCCATCACAGCAGTCCCAGGTCGACTCTGTAAGCAGACACGTCATCAATAACAGGGACACCAAAACACCTCACTTACAGGCTCAGACACAAACGTCCGACATATCCACTCCATAGATGGCGTTGTAGTCTGAGCACCACCTCACCAGAGGTCAGCGGCGGCGGTGTAGAGTGCTGAACGGGACTGGAAACTGGCCCTCGTAGCTAGTACACGTCGTCCTCACCAGGTGTCGTCGTCCTTTTGGAGGGGTTTTTGGGAGCTGACCCACAGATGGCGCGGTCGTCACTGCTCCGTGCTCGGACGCTGGATCCGGGTTCGTAACACACTAGTACACACATTATATATAAGTATCTACATTTGTGTTCACCATAGTGAACCACTGACCTGGTATGGTGAATGCAAACAATAACAGCTAGCCACACAGTCAGTAAACGATGCTGTCTCTCTCCATCTCTCAGCATCAATCCTCCCACAGCGCTAATTATTACAACAATCCTGCTATTATCACAACCCTGGTTATTTATATCACAGTCATGGGTCATCTGTAATATTGTCATCGCTAAATAATAACAATTATATATTTATTTTGACATTTTTCGGCGATGCTGTGGTCACAAGCTGAACAGCAATGCTGATCGCTCATGCTGCGTGCGCCGGCCTTGGTTGCTCCAACAGTACTGTGCCTCTCACACCTGAGAATATTGCCCACGATTTTTTTTTTAAATGGCATCTGTTTACAAGAGCCCTGAGGAAGCTACTGTGAACCCCGTGTAGCCGCGGGCCATTTGAATCTGGCCTGGCACCCTATGGCGTATATATACGCCATGCGCACCATGGGACATGTTACTCAGGGCGTATATATACGCCATGCGCAGTTTAAGGGTTAACGGTCAGTGGGCCGGGTAATTGACGTGTTTCAGGAAGTCAAAGTAATTAACCTCGATCCTTGTTTGATCGACTCACACGAAGGCTACATTGTTCCATTAACGTAACGTCGTTATTTATCTGGCCGGAAGTACCGGCACTTGATTGACTCGTGGGAGGAGTAACGTCATTTTAGAATAACGTAAACGTGGGGCTAATTACTGTTATTAGCCACCTGAATTGGTCTGAGTATGGAAGGCTTAGACGGAATTCATACCATAATGTAAATTGCTGAGCCAGTGTGAAAGGTTGCGTATTTTAATTGTTTAATTATTGATCTTGAGGATAGTAATTAATTACTCTAAAGGTAATCACGAGTGATTACCGTTCTCTTAGCACTTTGGACATTGTACATCAGAGTTTACCATCGCTGAGTGATTAGTAACCGATTAACGTAAATTAACGTAACTAGTAAAGATTAATCAGCTGTCTGGTAGTACAGGGATTAATGGGATTTTCTCACTGAATGCTCGACGGGTAGAGTGTTGTGTAATTTCCGCGTTACTAGTGACAGTTGTAAGTGTTATTAATTTAACGTAAATGTTACCTTGTTATTAACATAAATGCTATCCAGTTATTAACGTAAATCAATTGTTAATGATTGTTGATCGTCCGTGGGACGGAGTGTTAACGTAAGGATTAATTTGAGGAAGGGTTGCTGGAGTTGCCAGTGAACCCATTAGTTATTGTTGTCATTGAAAGACTACTGATTTGATTGCATTGCAACCGCCATTGCAGGTGTAGACTGCACTGAGGCGTAGAACAGTTAGGAGGTTACTGGAGACGTGTTTCAGAACCTACTGTGTCATTTGTTGTAATTGTGATTATAGATCTGTTAGTTCTTGTTTCTTGTTGATTCCTCTGTGGTCACGCTTATGTTCGAGTTAGTTCATTATGCAGTCCGAGGGGCTGGTGTCTAGCTGTCATTGATAGTGTCACAGGAAGGATTTTGAGTAACGTCATTGACATTTCTTTTTGTTTTGTTGTAGTAGTTAGTACTTTATTGAATAAACTAAGTTGTTATGGTTAACACTGTCTTTTCGTTACACCCCACACATTATTATTGTTATGCAAGTGTTCTTCACACTCGACTAATAAAATTGAGACTGATTCTGAGCTTTAGACCAAATATACGGCACCACACAACAATTCACTTCGCCATTCGCTAGATTCACTTCGGCGAATGGCGAAGGTCGTCGGCCTAGTGGAGGGGATTTCAATTTTCATTGGGGTCTCGGCGTTTGCTCGCGCCTAGTCAATTATTCATACATGGTTCGAAAGTGAGGAATGAGCTGCTTACTACACTGGTGTGTTAGCTAAGCAAGTCCTTCCTCAGGCGACCTAATTGAATATCACGACAGGAATAAAGGTTAAAGAATAAAGAAAATTCTTAGAAATTTTCCGAGCTAAATTCCTTATACCAATTACATTTTATTCCATCTCACAAAACTCTCACAGTGGTGGTGAGGGAAGAGATGGTGGTGATGAGGGAAGTGGGGGTAGTGAGGGAAGAGTGATGGTGGTGAGGGAAGAGTGGTGGTGAGGGAAGAGTGGTGGTGAGGGAAGTGATGGTGGTTAGGGAAGAGTGGGGGTGAGGGAGGGAGGGAGGTGTTTGGTTAATATGGTTCACTTGTTGTGTGGTCCACTTGTCCATTTGTGTGAGCCAACTTTTCATATGAAGGAATTATTAATTGTAACCTATGATTGAATGTAAAAGTTTTCCACCACTCTGTGAACTCTGCCCCATCATTGTAAGCAAAAATCCGCTCATCCCCCGCTTTGGCGAACCAGAGTACGCTGAACCGAGTGAGTAAATCCGGCCTGAAAAGTGTGCGACCTAGCTGGAGATGCGACGAATCGGGGTACGTTGAATCGAGGTTGTACTGTAATGTGATATTTAATGAAAATGAGTTCCAGCTCCTGTGCTATGGAAAAAATAAAATTTATAAATGGAAACCATATGTAAAAATTAAATCAAATCACACTATAGAATGAAAAAGCAATGTAAAGGATCTAGGAGTAATCATGTCAAAAGACCTTACCTTTACAGAACACAATAAAGTAGCTGTCATGACTTTTAAGAAAAATGACCGGTTGGATAACAAGGACACTAGAAACAAGGGATGGTTACCAATGATGATACCTGTACTTTTCAAGACACTAGTGATTGCTAGGGTGAAATATTGTTGCACTCTAACAGCCCCATTCAGAGCCGGAGAAATTGCTGACCTAGAGAGCGTGCAAACATCCTTTACTGTTAAAATCCACTCTATAAGTCATCTTAATTATTGGGACTGATTAAAAGTTTTAAATCTGCATTCTCTAGAGCGCTGGCAAGAGAGATACATAATAATCTTCATGTGGAAGATATAGAGGGACTGGTTCCAAATCTGTACACAGAAATAACATCCCATGAGACTAGTAAGCATGGCAGGATGTGCAAAATATCCCTGTTGAAAAGCAGAGGTGCAATAGGTACTCTGATGGAGAACTCTATCGACATCAAGGGCCCAAGACTTTTCAACACTCTCCTGTTACACATAAGGAGCCTAACTGGCTGGCCTCGCACAATGTTTAAGAGAGAACTTGACAAACACCTCCAAAGAATATCTGATCAACCAAGCTGTGATCCATACGTCAGGCTGGGAGCAGCTGCGTCCAACAGCCTGGTTGACCAGCCGACCAGCCAGGAAACCTGGTCGGAAACTGGGCCGCAAGGCTGTTGATCCTTAGAAGCTACACAAGGTAAGTACAGTAGACAAGGTAGACTTTGGGCTCCTTTAGGGCCTTCTAGGGTGTTGGCCTCAAGTTCCTTGTTGGATTTCATTTGGTCTTGGTGCATCTGATTATTTTTGGAATTTGCTGTGAGACTAAATTTTGCTTGCCTAGTGCCCTCCACTTCAACTTTTTTTTCCAATGGGTAAACCATTATTAATTATGAAATAAATATAAATTATTTGTCACACGGCTGAAATTTTAAAAGGTATGACTGAAAATGAAAACAGAATCTAAATTTTTGTGTTGAAATGTATAATTTTTGTGAATTCTCAGCTATGACTTGGTTAAAGTTGAGTTTGTTTGAACAGGTTGTGTATGCGGTAGAGAAGCAGGAAAATGGTGCTGCAGGTCTTACGATCACCCCATGTTAAGTGTTTGCATTCATCATGGAGGGCTTGCATAACCAGAAAATATTTTGTCACAACAACCTACAAGCAAGGAGAGCAGGTAACTTCTACCACACCACCTTTAACCCTTTAGCAACAGTGCTGCATGGCCTTAAAATATGACATTTCCGCTGTGTGTTGAAAATAAATTCTTTGCAAACAAATTATTTTCTCTTATATTGTTAAAAGCAGTGTCTGATCACAGGAAAATAAAAAACCAGCGTTGAATGTAATGAAACGTCATTTTCTGGGCAAGACCTGGAGGCTTCGCAGAACTATCCAGACTGATATTGCTAATATTAGACTTTGGCATCAGTCAGTGTGAAAGAAGTTCATAGGCCTACTGGGGACCATGAGCCAGAACCTGGCCCCCTCAGAGAGGCACGAGGAGCAATGGCTTATAGAAAGCTCCAAATGGTTGGAAGCATTTCTATGTCTGCCATCGACTGAGTCCAGAGAGGAGGTGAGCATCCAAAAACAAACCCCCTATTCTGGTTAAGAAATTGCGACTAAAAGCCGAACTAGTGGACAGAACTCCCCAAACAAAAAACAAGCAAACGAGCATGACGTCACCACGTCACTGCGCCTCTTTCTGTGCAGCTCTCCCCCTCCCTGGGAGGGGGGGAGGGGGAGCACCAGACCCACCTTGCCAGCTATCTAAAACCTCAGTTCTGAGGCTGGACATCAAAAACATGCGAAAAAACGCTGACTCGAGGGAGGGAGGGTCGCCAGGGAGCCTCCGGGTCTCACCCACAAAATAGCGTTTCATTACATTCAACGCTGGTTTCCTGAGGGGAGCCCTGTCAGCTCCCTGGAGCTAACTACTCAAAGACAAGGACAAAAAATGGACAAACCTGGGAGGTAGAAACGCTCGAACCTGAAAGCAAGACAACTGGCAACACCAAACGACCCTGCGAACGACCCGGGAGACCCGAACTCTGGAACAGGGATGAAGGGAACCCAGGCCAGCCCAAAGCGCGTCTAGGGCCACAGAGACCGCGGCATGCAGGTAAAGAAAATAACAAAAGAGCCACACCCAAACACAAAAAGAAGTACCCCCGGCCAACCAAACGAGCAGCAACAAACCCCAGGGACCCCTCTGGAAAACAGCTGTCCGAACCTCACCAGAAAAGAATAGGCGGCTGCAATGAACAAACTGATCACAGAAACCAAAAGAGCAGAAACCACGGAGAAAAAACTGTAACTGAAGGGGCCACAACAAATCGAAGGGAAGAGAAAGAGAGGACCCTATCCAAAACCAGGATGGCTCAGGCAGCTCATGAGCAGGCCAGAGGTGAACAACGCCCAAGACAGCTCACAAAATGGTGCAGAAGGAACACCAAAACCGAACGCAAGCCGCAACGGCTCCGCTATGTGTCAAGACGATGGTCCCAAACCTCCTTGAGAGAAGGACAAGACCACGTCAACAAAAAGTGCAGGATACCTATAAAGAGTCAAAAAGAAAAGGAAGGACCGCCAGCAAAACCCCATACCGCCACCGAGACAAAGCACGCAGGTGGAACACCATCAATGAAGCCACCTGATCACCAAACAGATAGTGAAAGACTCGAGTCAAAATTACCAGACTTGAAGACTGAACTAGCTCTGGTACGGACTGGACTGATCAGTTGAAAGAGGCGGAGCCGTGGGAAAATCCCTGGATTCGGACACTGAGTAAGCAGCACCCGAAACCAAGGCTGGCAAGGAAGCAGAAGGAATGTCTGCCAGGGAACCAGGAACCAAGAACCAGGAAAGAACCAACCCGGGCGAGCAGACGTGCCCCGCCTGGGAGGATCCCCCCCTCCCGGGGACCCCTAATGGACCAACAAGGCTGATATTGGATGAGAAGCCGCCGCTTGCCGAAGAGCCGAACCACAGACTCCACAAACATCAAGGACAAAATGGCCTAAAGAAAACCTAAGAGCCAGGGCACAGGCAGAGGCCAACGAGGAAGCGAGCACCACGAGCTGACACGAGAGACACGAAGCGAAAAACAGCAACACTGCAACCCGCAGGAGCAGCGCCACAAGCTCTAGCAGGGCTGAACGATGCATGCGATGCCGAGTGATAGATGAGGAGAACTACCCAGGACGTGTACTGCACAACATAAAAAATGTTCCGTCCAGAAAAGGAACAAAAAGAAAAGGCCGTAGCCAGGTCTGTAATCTTAGCTCTCCCTGTCCCAACGAAAAGGAACTGAAGGGGCAGGAATGGGTGATTGGAAATCTACATCCACCAGCAGACATTGCAACACAGAAGCTGGTAGTGACATCCAAGAAGATGAAAGAACACAGTTCTATAGTTGAACACTGGGGCTGTCCAATCTCAGAGAACTGAAACATCACACAGTTCAACCTAGCACCACCACTAGCATAGCTAATAAGCCCATACTAAGATGCACAACAATGTGTAGTATAGAGATAGGAAATATGGAAACATGCAATGAAAAGACCCTAATTATAGGTAGACCCCTAGTACAGGTAGCTAGGGACAAGAGAGTATAATCCATTTGATTAACTAATAAGACCTAGGAAGTAAGTGGTAACGGAATGTACACGATCAAGTAAATACACAGACACTCCAATGTACATACAAGGGTGCAGCTAGGCACTGAACGACAGTCAATGAATGAGTGTCCAGAGAGCATTGACCGAGTCAACAAATGAGTGTCCAGAAAGCATTGACTGAGTCAATGAATGGTGCCCAGATAGCATCGATATAAGCACAAACTAAGGTCACGTTAAGATGCATGCAAATGGGCCAAGCAACACCACAAACAATACAGAACACTCATCCAAAAATCGAGAACCAGCACCCGGCTGACAGTGGCGTCAGACTGTATACTCTCACCTGTAGAGCGTAAACACTATTGTGTCACGACACAGCTGAGCCGTGTAACATTCCAGGAGCATCGCTAGAGGGTTATGTCCAGGGTAGTGCTCACTGTAGGAGATTAGGTGTAGTGTAGAGGTGGAGGCAGCGCCACTCCGAGCCACTCCACACCTAGTGGAGTGGAGAAAAGAACTAGGTGTTTTCCCCATATACAAAACTCAGAACACCCCCAGTATTGAGGGGGCTATGACTGGAGAGAGAAAATGAGCGAGTGTGGCGTATGACCCGAGATAAAGGTTGCGGAACACCAACACATGTTCACACCTCCCATAAACAAATTGATCATCTTTGGGCTATACGCAGAACTCATATGGACCTAGGAGACTCTTCACTCCCGCCGGGGAGGGAGCCTACAAGGTTTATTAACCCTTAAATGGCACATGGCTATATACCATTTGACACCCACAGGCGCATACAAAAAAAAAATATATATTTTTTCTTCCTAACCTGTTAATTTGTGTTCATTGATCATAGGAAAAATAATAAAAAAATCGTAAGTGGCATATATTGCCCGCTATAAGGCGGGGAAGTCTGGCAAAAAACAGGCGGTGACTCAGCGTGCGTCCCAGGCGGTCTGTTGATCGCCAGCTGTCAGGCCGGAGTTGCCACAAAGAGATAATTACCTAATTATTTCAATGTCTCTGATTTTTCGTAGTTTTTTTGCTGTAATATTATTCAATAGTGTGTAGTGTGATATATTTATATAATAAAATGAGTGAATCATCGCTGTACTCAAAAATATGGTGTGCATTTTGTTGATTCAATTATGTTCATCAAACAGTGAACAAATACTTTGTCGGTTATTACACTATATACACAGGTTATATAAAAGTATCTGCATGTTTTGTTCACCATAACGAACCACTAAGTTGTTATTATGAGTCAAAAAGTAACGAGGAGTGACCGCCGTGTACCAGCCAGCCACTCACGCCCTCCCTCAAGTCACCTGACTCACCCACATTCTCCTCCCACAATACTGTTTTTGCTTTTATTAACTATATACAGATGCTATATATAAGTATCTACATTCGTGTTCACCATAACGAACCACTAAGTTGGTATGCTGAGTGGCAGTGGCAGTGGCAGCCTGCCACTGGCTGCCACTCCCTCACCTCATCTGACTTGCCACCATTCTCCACCCACCATACTGTTTTTGCTTTTATATACAGACGTTATATATAAGTATTTACATGTTTTGTTCACCATAACTGTACATCTAAGCTTGTATGGTGAGTAAAGGCACAAAGACGTAGGACCTCACACAGTCAGCTGGCTGCCGCCCTCAAGGCCAGACGCACTAATATTTCTCCTCCGACAATACTGTTTGTGGTGTTGTTACGCTATATACACACATTATATATAAATATCTACCTGTTTTATTCACCATACTTGTACAAGTAAAGTGGTATGGTGCCCAAAGACCATCGTGGTAATCAGTAAACAACATGATAAATCGTGCAGATGACGCCACCGCCCTCACTAAAATGGCGGCTCCCAACCTACTCCTCCTGCTGTTTATACTCTCTATACACACGTTATATATAAGTATCTACATTTGTGTTCACCATAGCGAACCACTAAGCTGGTATGGTGAGTGCAGTCAATAAAAGGTGGCCACACACAGTCAGAAGACATCGCCACCACCCTCCCTCCCACAGCATTACTCCTCCCTCCATGGCGCACAGCGCTAAATATCACCACAATCCTGCTATTATCAGAACCCTGGTCAGTTTTATCACAGTCAGGGTTCTTCTGTAATAATATCATGGCTACATAATAGCATGAACAAGCATATTATGGCATTTTTAAGTGATGCTGTGGTCATAAGCTGAACAGCAATGCTGTGAGCTCATGCTGCGTGCATCAGGCTTGGTAGCTCACTCAATACTGAGGCCCCTAACACCCGAGAATTTGGCCCACGGTTTTGTTTAAAAATGGTGTCTGTTTACAAGAGCCCTGATGAAGGTGTGGTAAACCCCGTGTATCCGCAGGCCGTTTAAATCTTGCGTAGTACTCCAAAGCATCACATGATGTGATGCACAATTTACTGTAAGTCGGTCAAAGCATCATATGATGCGATGCGCAATTTAAGGGTTAAACGATCATTATAAATGCCAAGACAGATTACCGAGATAAGAAAATAATTAGATACAACAGGGAAAGACAATAAGTAGTACGGAAGAGTACCAACGAGGTCCATAAAGACCCAGAGGTAAACCTCACCAGAAATCGACAGATGTTCCAATAATATGGCAAGTACAAAGATCCACCCGAACCTTCGAGACCCCTGATAATCAAGCACAAAATCACAGAGGCCCATATGGGCCATGGCCACGCAGGATCCTGATATGAAGCGAACAAGATCGTGACATGATGTACATGTCCTAGATAGAATGTTGAGAAAGTGGATAAAAGTACTCACAGAAATGATGGGACTGACGGACCTGAAGGTACCAAACCTGGGAAGGGGCAGACACAAAACCAACTCGTACGCAGAGGGGGGGAAAGAAAACCCCACTCCTAGCACCTGCAAGCCTCGCTCCGAGGGCACAATAACCAACAGGAAGCAGAATTTAGGCAAGCAATTAGGAAAGAACTGGTTACCAACAGTAAACTAGTACAAAACACTGCAGATAAGAGTAAGTCCATAATAATTTTTGGATGTTTAGAAAAGGAAATTTCATCTAGGGTGGACCAAGCAGCAGAAGAGATAAAAATCATAGAGAAAAGAGTAGGTTTTGGAGAAGGCTCAAAGGAAAATGTCAGTGATTTTAGAAGGATTGGAAAATATGAGAAAAACAAGAACCGCCCCTTAACCCTCAAACCGCTAGGGGCCCAAATGGAATTCACACCCACAGGCGCAACAAAAAAAAAAAATCCAAAAAATTCTTTCGTCTTATAGAAGTGTTCATTTTTGTTCCCTGATCACGGAAAAAATAACAAAAAAATCGTAGGTGGCATATTTTAGCCGCAATAGGGTAGGGACGTGTGGCAAAAAAGGGGCGTTGGCAGAGCCTTCGCCAGACGAGGTCTACTCCGCCCGAGCTGTCAGACGGCAGTTGCCACAAATATATTATTACCTAATTATTTCAATGTCTCTGATTGATTTTTTCTTATAGTTTTTTTGCAGTAATATTATTCCATACAGTGAATTGTGGTATATTTATATTATAAAATGTGTGAACCATCGCTGTACTCAAAATTATGGTGTGCATATTAGTGATTCAATTATTATGTTCATAAAACAATAAACAAATAGTTTTGCTGTTGTTACACTATATACACAGGTTATATATAAGTATTTGCATGTTTTGTACACCATAACGAACTACTAAGCTGGTCTTGTGAGTCAAAAAGCAACGAGGAGTGAAACACCAAACACCAGCGAGCCACTCACTGCCACTCCCTCCCTCAACACCACCTCACTCACCCTCATTCACCTCCCACAATACTCTTTTGTATTTATTCACTATACACAGACGTTATATATACATATTTACATGTTTTGTTCACCATAACTGTACATCTAAGCTTGTATGGTGAGTAAAGGCCATAAGACGTAGCTACTCACACAGTCAGCTGATCGGCGGCCGCCCTCACACTAATATTGGCCAGACACACTAATATTTGTCCTCCAACAATATTGTTTGTGGTGTTATTACGCTATATACACACATTATATATAAGTATC
Source organism: Procambarus clarkii (assembly GCF_040958095.1). Classification (NCBI taxonomy): domain Eukaryota; kingdom Metazoa; phylum Arthropoda; class Malacostraca; order Decapoda; family Cambaridae; genus Procambarus; species Procambarus clarkii. The sequence goes on from NC_091158.1 coordinate 25,659,379, forward strand.
TACCTGTTTTATTCACTATACCTGAACAAATAAGCTGGTATGGTGCCCAAAGACCATAGTGGCCATCAGTAAACACCATGCCAAGTCGTGCAGACGACGCTCCTTCCTCACCAAAATGGTGGCTCCCAACCTTCTCCTCTCGCTGTTATTTCACACTATACACACGTTATATATAAGTATCTACATTTGTGTTCACCATGGCGAACCACTAAGCTGGTATGGTGAGTGCAGTCAATAAATGGTGGCCACACACAGTCAGAAGACGACGCCACAACCCTCCCTCCCACAGCCTTACTCCTCCCTCCATGGAGCACAGCGCTAAATATCACCACAATCCTGCTATTATCAGAATTCTGGTCAGTTTTATCACAGTCAGGGGGCTTCAGTAATACTATCACTGCTAAATAATAGCAGTATCATATATATTATGGTATTTGTAGGCGATGCTGTGGTCACAAGCTGAACAGCGGTGCTGTGAGCTCGTGCTGCGTGCGCCAGCCTTGGTGGCTTGCTCAATACTGACGCTGTAACACCCAAGAATGTTGGCCTGGATTTTTTTTCTAGGTGGCATTTGGCAACTATCGGTTGTGGCTGTACTATAGCTGCCCCTATGCCAGGCGGGGCTTTAAATTATAGCGCTAGACACGAAATCATATATAAATGATGTGTGCGGTTTCGGTTTTGTCACTGATATCATTAATATATGATATGCGCGGTTTGAGGGTTAACATGCTCGGGGTTTAATATCCTGTCATCCCCACAGGCGCATGTCATTTTGAAAAAAAAAAATTATTTTTTCTTCCTAACCTGTTAATTTGTGTTCACTGATCACGGGAAAAATAATAAAAAAAATCGTAAGTGGCATATATTGCCCGCTATAGGGCGGGGAAGTCTGGCAAATTATAGGCGTTGACTCAGCGTGCGTCCCAGGCGGTCTGTTGCTCGCAAGCTGTCAGGCCGGAGTTGCCACAAAGAGATAATTACCTAATTATTTCAATGTCTCTGATTGATTTTTCATACTTTTTTTGCTGTAATATTATTCAATAGTGTGTAGTTTGATATATTTATATAATAAAATGAGTGAATCATTGCTGTACTCAAAAATATGGTGTGCATATTGTTGATTCAATTATGTTCATCAATCAGTGAACAAATACTTTGTCGGTTATTACATTCTAAGCACAGGTTATATATAAGTATCTGCATGTTTTGTTCACTATAACGAACCACTAAGTAGCTATTATGAGTCAAAAAGTAACGAGGAGTGACCGCCGTTTACCAGCCAGCATCTCCCGCCCTCCCTCCAGTCATCTGACTCACCCACATTCTCCTCCCACAATAATGTTTTTGCTATAATTCACTATATACAGACGTTATATATAAGTATCTACATGTTTTGTTCACCATAACTGTACATCTAAGCTTGTATGGTGAGTAAAGGCACAAAGATGTCGCTACTCACACAGTCAGCTGATCGGCGGCCGCCCTTAAGGCCAGACGCACTAATATTTCTCCTCCAACAATACTGTGTGGTGTTATTATGCTATATACACACATTATATATAAATATCTACCTGTTTTATTCACCATACTTGTACAAATAAACTGGTATGGTGCCCAAAGACCATCGTGGTAACCAGTAAACAACACCGTCGTCTGCACGGTGGCGTCGTGCAGATGACGCCACCGCCCTCACCAAAATGGCGGCTCCCAACCTTCTCTTGCTGTTTATACCCTCTATTCACACGTTATATATAAGTATCTACATTTGTGTTCACCATAGCGAACCACTAAGCAGGTATGCTGAGTGCAGTCAATAAAAGGTGGCCACACACAGTCAAAAGACATCGCCACCACCCTCCCTCCCACAGCATTACTCCTCCCTCCATGGCGCACAGCGCTAAATATCACCACAATCCTGCTATTATCAGAACCCTGGTCAGTTTTATCACAGTCAGGGTTCTTCTGTAATAATATCATTGCTACCTAATAGCATGAACAAGTATAATTTAGGCCAATAGCACCCGGGAGTTTGGCCCACGATTTTAAAAAAAAATGGTGTCTGTTTACAAGAGCCCTGATGAAGGTGTGGTGAACCCCGTGTATCCGCGGGCTGTTTAAATCTTGCGTAGTACTCCAACACATCATATGACGTGATGCGCAGTTGACTGGAACAACATCCAGCACGTCATATGGCGTGATGCGCACTTTAAGGGTTAAGGGTGAATTTAATGGAGTGAAAAACATGATGGAAGTGCTTAGAAATGCCAGGAAATTGCAGAGTGATGAGGTTGGCAAACTTTGGTCAATAAAACAAGACCTCTCAAAGGAGGACAGAGATAAGCTGAAAGTGAACCTCATTGAAGCAAAACATCTAAATGGGGATAGAAATGAAGAAGACAGAATTTCTTTTTTCTACAAAGTGTCAAGGGACTGGAAAACTTATGAAATGGTACATAAAAACAAGTCAACAAAATCATTAGTGGAAGGGGGAGTAAAGAGCAAAGGGAAAGGGAACATGTTCCTGAAAATTTTATATACCAACGTAGATGGAGTGAGGTCAAAAACTTTGGAGTTGCAAGATATAATTCAGCTTAAGGTCCCAGATATTGTTGCATTATCGGAGACGAAACTTGAAGCAAATATATTAAATGAAGCCGTATTCCCAAGGGGCTATTCAGTTTGGAGACGTGACAGGAAAACTAGGAAGGAAGGAGGAGTGGCTGTACTGGTGAAAAAAGACCTGAAGGTAAGAGTGATAATATTTGAAAACCCTCAAGATATTGACATAATGGCATTGCAGGTCTAGAATCAGGATGATAAGCTGATAATTTTAAATGCCTACAGCCCACCAGCAAGCAACACATGGACAAAGGAAGAACTGGATGACAAATGAGAGGGCCTCATAATGGTCATGGGAGATATTATTGTACAGGCAGATAAAGATAAATCACGACTGTTAATACTGGGGGACTTCAACTTTAAAGCAATAGACTGGGGAGGCCTATGAAGCAAGAACGGAGGACTTTTGGACATGCAGATTTGTGAATCTCATTCTGGAGACATTCTTGTATCAACACATCCGGGGCCTGTATATCCAGTGGATAGCATGCAGGACTCGTAATTCTGTGGCGCAGGTTTGATTCCTGCACCAGGCAGAAACAAATGGGCAGAGTTTCATTCACCCTGAATGCCCCTGTTACCTAGTAGTAAATAGGTACCTTGGAGTTAGTCAGCTGTCACAGATTGCTTCCTGGGGGTGTGTAATTACCTAAGTGTAATTACCTAAGTGTAGTTACAGGATGAGAGCTACGCTCGTGGTGTCCCGTCTTCCCAGCACTCTTTGTCATATAACGCTTTGAAACTACTGACGGTCTTGGCCTCCACCACCTTCTCACCTAACTTGTTCCAACCGTCTACCACTCTGTTTGCGAAAGTGAGTTTTCTTATATTTCTTCGGCATCTGTGTTTAGCTAGTTTAAATCTATGACCTCTTGTTCTTAAAGTTCCAGGTCTCAGAAAACCTTCCCTATCGATTTTATCAATTCCTGTTACTATTTTGTATGTAGTGATCATATCACCTCTTTTTCTTCTGTCTTCTAGTTTTGTCATATTTAATGCCTCTAACCTCTCCTCATAGCTCTTGCCCTTCAGTTCTGGGAGCCACTTAGTAGCATGTCTACACCTTTTCCAGTTTGTTGATGTGCTTCTTAAGATATGGGCGCCACACAACCGCTGCATATTCTAGCTTTGGCCTAACAAAAGTCGTGAACAATTTTTTTAGCATATCGCCATCCATGTATTTAAAAGCAATTCTGAAGTTAGAAAGCATAGCATAGGCTCCTTGCACAATATTCTTTATGTGGTCCTCAGGTGATAGTTTTCTATCTAGAACCACCCCTAGATCTCTTTCTTTATCAGAATTCTTTAAAGATTTCTCACATAATATATAGGTTGAGTGGGGTCTATGTTCTCCTATTCCACATTCCATAACATGACATTTATTAACATTAAATTCCATTTGACAAGTGGTGCTCCATATACTTATTTTGTCCAGGTCTTTTTGAAGGGCATGACAATCATCTAAATTTCTTATCCTTCCTATTATCTTAGGGGTGGGTGGGTGCATCAGCAAACATGTTTATATAATTTTGTATACCAACTGGTAAATCATTTATGTAGACAATAAACATCACTGGTGCAAGAACTGAACCCTGTGGTACTCCACTTGTGATATTTCTCCAGTCCGATACATTGCCTCTGATTACTGCCCTCATTTTTCTATCAGTCAGAAAATTTTTCATCCATGATAGAAGCTTACCTGTCACCCCTCCAATATTTTCCAGTTTCCAGAACAACCTCTTATGTGGAACTCTGTCAAAAGCCTTTTTTAGGTCCAGATAGATGCAGTCAACCCAACCATCTCTTTCTTGTAATATCTCTGTGGCTCGATCATAGAAATTGAGTAAATTTGATACGCAGGATCTTCCAGAGCAAAAACCATACTGTCTGTCTAATATTATATCACTTCTCTCCAGGTGTTCTACCCATTTAGTTTTGATTAGTTTTTCCAATACTTTCACTATTACACTTGTCAATGATGCAGGTCTGTAATTGAGGGGGTCTTCACTGCTGCCACTTTTGTAGATTGGAACTATGTTAGCCTGTTTTCACACGTCTGCTAAAGCATCATATGATGCGATGCGCAATTTAAGGGTTAAATACTGTATGCTTTAAAATATCATCTAGGAGAAAATGGGGACATTGAAACAGTTGATAAACTCGATTTCAAAAGAGGTTACTATGGGGAACTTTGACATTTTTTAAAGAGTGTAATTGGACAGACTTGTTGCTAGGCAAAGAAGTAAATGAAATGTATGCCAAATTTTGCAAAATATACGATGAAGGCACACAAACATTCATGCCAAAACAGAGATGCAGGACCAGAAAACAGGATTGGTTCAACAGAAATTGCGAGAGGGCCAGAGACCTAACCAGACTATTTCCTGGTTAAAAAGTGCTAAGTCTTCTAAAGTGCAAAAGAACTCCCCCATAAAGCAAACAAATAATTAAAACTCCATCCAACTAACTTCCCGCTTGTTAGTACCACTAACTTGAGCCAGTCTGGGTAAGTCAGACCACCCCCAGTCAGTTTTTTGATGCCGTGCAGAATGGTCACTGTCGTTCTGGCTCCATGTTCCCATTTTCTTTGGTGTTTTCACCCTTGTGGTGGTGTTATAAACTGATGTGTGCGAGTAGCAAGGAGTTTTTGAGTAGTGGAGTAGCATGCGTAAGTACTGCCCTTGGGTCTCAGAGTTATATGCCTTGGGGTGGGTTGGGTTCACTTCCCGTTAGTGGACTTCCTCACTTGAAGTTGTCTTCACCCTTGGGGTGTGTCGGGGGCTTTTGGCTTTCCATCTTGCCCTGGGTAGAGATGTGTTTGTTTTCTGGTGGAGCACACTGTGGCTGACGGAGTCTGTTTTTCAACTATTGATGGTGGGCCAATGTTTCTCTCAGACTGCTTATTTGCTGTTGTGAAGTTTCAGAGGTTTTGTTGTGCTTTAATGTTCACTGGCACTTTTTGCCTTTTTTGGTGCAGGAGTTCTGCTTTTCACCTGATTAGGTATAGCCTAGGGTGTAGTGGTGGTCCTCCTCTGTTGCCCCCGAGGCTTTTCTGCGGCTGCTTGCGGTTGGATTGCCTGCACTGACAGGGTTTACTGGTTTAACTGGTCTCAGTACCTGGGCTTCCTGTAGAGCTCATTCATCCTACAGGCCCTGGGGAAAACCGCAGCGGGCTCGGTTGTACAATAGTACCTCTTCTGAGTCTGCTCTCACCTTGTGCGAATTTGAAGGTTGCTTGTCGCCCCTGCCTCTGGATGACAGTCATCCATTCTGCCTCCACCCTGCTGCCTGCTGGGTTGGGTGACACCTCCGACTCAGGAGTCGTGCGGGACTTGTTCCTTGCTTGTGCTTCATTTCACTCATTCCCCCATCAGATATTCTGAGGGATTGCGCAGCATTGCTCGGCATAGCTGTTCCTCTGTTTTGCAATGTGCCAGGTTGTGTACCCGTTTGGAAGCCCTGGAGCTGCTGCACTGTACTAAGGAATGCTAGAAAATTGCAAAGGGATGAGGATGGGAAAGGGTGGTCGTTAAGACGAGATCTTTCAAAAGAAGATAGAGAGAAGCTGAAACTGAACCTCGCCGAGGCAAAACATTTAAATGAGAGCAGGAATGAAGAAGAAATAAATTCTTTTTTCTACAAAGTGATAGGGGTAGGCAAACCAGTAAAGTGGTACATAAAGGCAAACCAACAAAATCAATAGAGAGAGGGGGAGTGAAGAATAAGGAGAGGGGGAACAAGTTCCTGAAGATTGCATACACCAACATAGATGGAGTGAGATCGAAGATACTGGAGTTAAGTGATGTAATACAGCTGCAGACACCAGACATTGTTGCACTCACGGAGACAAAACTTGAAGATGTAATTTTAAATGAGGTCATATTCCCAAGGGGCTACTCAATTTGGAGACGGGACAGAAAAATTAGGAAAGGCGGTGGCGTTGCTGTGCTGGTAAAAGAACACCTAAAGGTGAAGGAAATAATGACTGCCAATCCACAAGAAGTTGACATAATAGCACTAGAGATCTGCTATGAGGATGATAAACTAATGATGATAAATGCATATAGTCCACCGCCAAGCAGCACATGGTCAAAGGAGGAGCTAGATAGTAAACGTCAAGGTCTTATAACAATAATGAGAGAGATTATAGCGAGAGCGGATAACGATAGATCACGACTGTTGATAGTCGGTGACTTCAACTTGAAATCCATAGACTGGGAAGCATATGAAGCTAAAACAGAAGATTTTTGGACCTGTAAATTTGTAGACCTCATCCTGGAAACATTCTTGTATCAACATGTTAAACAAGCTACGAGGATGAGGGAAGGGGACGTTCCCTCCATGCTAGATTTGATATTTACCAGGAAGGAGGAAGAGATATTTGACATTCAGTACCTTCCTCCCTTGGGTAAAAGTGACCATGTCTTTTTGGGAATAAAGTATGCAATGCATTATAAGCTGGAAGAAAATAAGGAGGTTGAAGCAGTTGAAAAACCAGACTTCAGGAGAGGACATTATGGTGACCTTAGAAATTTTTTTAGTGAGTATAATTGGACAGACTTGATGCTAGGCAAGGAAGTGAATGAGATGTATGGCAAGTTTTGTGAAATATATGATAAAGGCACAAAAAAATTTATACCAAAACAGAGATGCAGAACTAGGAAACAGGATTGGTTCAATAGAAATTGCGAGAGGGCTAGAGACCGAAAGACACAAAAATGGAATCAATACAGGAAGAGGCCGAACCCCCAAACATACCAGCGATACAAAGATGCGAGAAACAACTACACGGCAGTGAGGAGAGAGGCAGAAAGAAATTTTGAAAAAGGGATTGCGGACAAATGTAAAACAGAACCAGGTCTATTCTATAAATTCATAAACAACAAATTGCAGGTAAAGGATAATATTCAGAGGTTGAAAATGGGAAATAGATTCACAGAAGATGAAAAGGAAATGTGTGAAACACTAAACGAAAAGTTCCAAAGTGTGTTTGTACAAAATGAAATCTTTAGGGAACCAGATACAATAAGAATTCCAGAGAACAACATTGAACACATAGAGGTGTCTAGAGACGAAGTGGAAAAAATGCTCAAGGAGCTCGGTAAGAACAAAGCAGCTGGCCCAGATGGCGTTTCACCATGGGTTCTGAGAGAATGTGCATCTGAGCTCAGCATTCCACTTCACCTGATCTTTCAGGCATCCCTGTGTACAGGAATCGTAGCAGACGGGTGGAAACAGGCTAACATAGTTCCAATCTACAAAAGTGGCAGCAGGGAAGACCCCCTCAATTATAGACCTGTATCATTGACAAGTGTAATAGTGAAAGTATTGGAAAAACTAATCAAAACTAAATGGGTAGAACACCTAGAGAGAAATGATATAATATCAGACAGACAGTATGGTTTTCGATCTGGAAGATCCTGTGTATCGAATTTACTCAGTTTCTATGATCGAGCCACAGAGATATTACAGGAAAGAGATGGTTGGGTTGACTGCATCTATCTGGACCTAAAAAAGGCTTTCGACAGAGTTCCACATAAGAGGTTGTTCTGGAAACTGGAAAATATTGGAGGGGTGACAGGTAAGCTTCTATCATGGATGAAAAATTTTCTGACTGATAGAAAAATGAGGGCAGTAATCAGAGGCAATGTATCAGAATGGAGAAATGTCACAAGTGGAGTACCACAGGGTTCAGTTCTTGCACCAGTGATGTTTATTGTGTACATAAATGATCTACCAGTTGGTATACAGAATTATATGAACATGTTTGCTGATGATGCTAAGATAATAGGAAGGATAAGAAATTTAGATGACTGTCATGCCCTTCAAGAAGACCTGGACAAAATAAGTATATGGAGCACCACTTGGCAAATGGAATTTAATGTTAATAAATGTCATGTTATGGAATGTGGAATAGGAGAACATAGACCCCACACAACCTATATATTATGTGAGAAATCTTTAAAGAATTCTGATAAAGAAAGAGATCTAGGAGTGGTTCTAGATAGAAAACTATCACCTGAGGACCACATAAAGAATATTGTGCAAGGAGCCTATGCTATGCTTTCTAACTTCAGAATTGCATTTAAATACATGGATGGCGATATACTAAAGAAATTGTTCATGACTTTTGTTAGGCCAAAGCTAGAATATGCAGCTGTTGTGTGGTGCCCATATCTTAAGAAGCACATCAACAAACTGGAAAAGGTGCAAAGACATGCTACTAAGTGGCTCCCAGAACTGAAGGGCAAGAGCTACGAGGAGAGGTTAGAAGCATTAAATATGCCAAAACTAGAAGACAGAAGAAAAAGAGGTGATATGATCACTACATACAAAATAGTTACAGGAATTGATAAAATCGACAGGGAAGACTTCCTGAGACCTGGAATTTCAAGAACAAGAGGTCATAGATTTAAACTAGCTAAACACAGATGCCGAAGAAATATAAGAAAATTCACCTTCGCAAATAGAGTGGTAGACGGTTGGAACAAGTTAAGTGAGAAGGTGGTGGAGGCCAAGACCGTCAGTAGTTTCAAAGCGTTATATGACAAAGAGTGCTGGGAAGACGGGACACCACGAGCGTAGCTCTCATCCTGTAACTACACTTAGGTAATTACACTTAGGTAATTACTTGGGTTTCAGGGCATTGGCTTTTGGGGGGTTGGATCTTGGTCCCTTCGGCCTGGTTCCGTCTTAGACCCCCTTTTCCTTCACTTGTTTCCACCTTGATGATGGATCCGGCTTTCTTTGAGTTCAGTTCTCTTCCTGGCTGACAGACTGTCCCTTCTTTTCGATTGGGGCTTGGCGTGGCTTTTGACGTACTGCACACTTGAGTGGCGGGAGGTATCTCTGTATTGCAGTTGTTTTTTTTTGGGGGGGGGGAGGCTCTAGAGTCTCTCTCTAGAGTTTCTCAATGAGTGGCTCTTCGCATTCTCATGCAGTTGGCCTAGTGCAGCTTCATACTCGGGTTCCCACTATTTCGACTGCTTTGGTGGCTGATGATTGCAGACCCACGGCAACTTGGCCTCTGTCTTTGGATTGATTTTCAGAATTTCTTGGCTCGGGTCTTCGTCTCGGCTCCTTTTGCGTCGTCTTCCTTACTGCAGATGTTTGCACCCCTCCTTCGGGAGGCGTTTTCACCTCCTGTCTCGCATGTTGACAGACTGTGCTGGCTCTTTCTGTGGATTCAACTTGGGGCCCCTGGCTCTTCTGTTGGTTTTTGCTGTTTTGGTCTCTTTTTGTTTCCCGAGGATTATGTGGGTTCTGTTTGCGGCTTCTGCTAATTACCGACTTCGAATTTGTTGGTTCTCTTGGGGGGGGGGAAGGGGTTGCTCCCGGCCATTCCGGACAGGTCATGCCAGGGTTCGGGCTTTGTTTGTCGGGGTAGGCTTGTGGTGCCGTTGAGTCAATGGTGTCCCCAGTGCCTTCTTCGTCTGGTCAGTACGGAGTTCGCTCTGCACCTAAGTCAAGCTCTTGAATTTCACTTCGGGCCTTTTGTGGGAGACTCCCCCTGGATAGGTGTCCCCCCCCCCTCCCCTGCATTGCAGGCTGACTCTTTTTGCCCACACCTGGTCCAACGATTCATGAGTTTTTCAGGTCGCTTCTTGTGGCTTTTGGTGGTGTTGGGCGGACTTTCCTACGTTCGGAGGGTTGGGTCTGGGTGGAGGAGGGGAAGGCCTCTTCCCCATTCACCCATCTAGTCATCCTGCAGTGGGCTCGCTTGCTCGTGGTCGAAACGACCACATCTCTCTGGTGGGTTTACTGCCTGTTGAAAGTTCCAATATAGTGGTGTTGCGAGAGGGTACATACTCTGGTACATTCTGAACTTTTCTCATCTGATCCGGTTGTTTCTTTGCCTCCTCCTTTCGGATAACTCCGTTGTAACAGATCTGGCTCGTTCTTGATCCAGGCACTTGGATAATTTCCCTGGACCTCATGGATGCGTATTGGCAACCTTGCCCCCCTTATCTATCTGGGTTTTTTGGATTGGTTCGGTTTTTGGTGGGGCAACAGGCTTACCGTTTCCAGTCTCCCTTTCGGGCTAAATCTGGCACATCACCGGAGCCGGTCGGCTGAGCGGACAGCACGCTGGAATTGTGATCCTGTGGTCCTGGGTTCGATCCCAGGCGCCGGTGAGAAACAATGGGCAGAGTTTCTTTCACCCTATGCCCCTGTTACCAAGCAGTAAAATAGGTACCTAGGTGTTAGTCAGCTATCACGGGCTGCTTCCTGGGGGTGGAGGCCTGGTCGAGGACCAGGCCGCGGGGACACTAAAAAAAAAGCCCCGAAATCATCTCAAGATAACCTCACATTTGATGTGTTTGACTCAGGTAAAGGTGGACTGTCTTTGTCTGCCAAGTCTTCGGGTTTTGGTATTATCTTAGCATCAACAGCAAACATGTTCGTATAATTCTGTATTCGATCTGGTAGATCATTTATGTAGACAGTAAAATTTACCGGTGCAAGAACTGAACCTTGTGGTACTCCACTTGTGACATTGTCCAGTCCAATACATTGCCTCTGATCACTGCCCTCATTTTTCTATCAGTTAGAAAATTTTTCATCAATGTTAAAAGCTTACCTGTCACTCCTCCAATATGTTCCAGTTTCCAGAACAGCCTCTTAAGTGAAACTCTGTCAAAAGCCTTTTTTAGGTCCAGATAGATGCAGTCAACCCAACCATCTCTTTCCTGTAAAATCTCTGTGGCTCGATCATAAAAACTGAGTAAATTCGTTACACAGGATCTTCCAGATCGAATACCATACTGATTGTCTGATATTATATCGTTTTTCTCTAGGTGTTCTACCCATTTTGTTTTAATTATTTTTCCAATATTTTGACTATTACACTTGTCAATGATACAGGTCTATCATTGAGGGGGTCTTCCCATTGCCACGTTTGTAGATTGGAACTATTTTAGCCTTTTTCCACACATCTACAACTCCTGTACACAGGGATGCCTGAAAAATCAGGTGAAGTGGAATGCTGAGCTCAGGTGCACATTCTCTCAGAACCCATGGTGAAACTCCATCTGGACCAACTGCTTTGTTTTTACATAGCTCTTTGAGCGTTTTTCTTTCACTTCATCTCTAGCCACCTCTATGTGCTCTATGTTGTTCTCTGGAGTTATTATTGTGTCTGGTTCCCTGAAGATTTCATTTTGCACAAACACACTTTGGAACTTTTTGTTAAATGTTTCACACATTTCCTTTTCATTTTCCATGAATCTGTTTCCCATTTTCAACCTCTGAATTTTATCCTTTACCTGCAGTTTGTTGTTTATGAATTTATAGAATAGGCCTGGTTCTGTTTTACATTTGTCTGCTATCTCTTTCAACAAAAATTTCTGCCTCTCCTTACTGCCGTGTAGTTGTGTTTCGCATCTTTGTATTGCTGGTATGTTTGGGGGTTTGGCCTCTTCCTATAGTGATTCCATTTTTGTGTCTTTTGGTCTCTGGCCCTCTCGCAATTTCTGTTGAATCAATCCTGTCTCCTAGTTCTGCATCTCTGTTTTGGTATAAATATTGTTGTGCGTTTATAATATATTTCATAAAACTTGACATACTGTACATCTCATTTACTTCATGTTCTAACAGCACGTCTTTCCAGTCAAATTCCTTAAAGAAATGTCCGAGTTCCCCATAATATCCTCTCCTGAAATCAGGTTTTTCAATTGCTTCAACTTCATTTTCATCCAGGTTATAATGCATTGCATACTTTATTCCCAAAAAGACCTGGTCACATTTACCCAAGGGAGGAAGATACTGAATGCCAAATATATCTTCCACTTTCCTGGTAAATATCAAATCTAGCATGGAGGGAACATTCCCTTTCCTCATCCTTGTAGCTTATTAACATGTTGAAAAACTGAATGCTTCCAGGATGAGATTTTCAAATCTACAAGTCCAAAAATCCTCTGTTCTAGCTTCATATACCTCTCAGTCTATGGATTTCATGTTGAAGTCGCCGACTTCCAACAGTCGTGATCTATCTTTATCCACTCTCGCTATAATCTCTCATTATTGTTATAAAACCCTCTCGTTTATTATCCAGCTCCTCCTTTGTCCAAGTGTTGCATGGTGGTAGACTATATGCATTTATGATCATTAGTTTATCATCCTGATTGCATATCTCTAGTGCTATTATGTCAACTTCTCATGGATTGGTAATCATTGTTTCATTTACCTTTAGGTGTTCTTTCACCAGCACAGCAACGGCACTGCCTTTCCGAATTTTTCTGTCCTGTCTCCAAACTGAGTAGCCCCTTGGGAATATGACCTCATTTAAAATATCATCTTCAAGTCTTGTCTCCGGGAGTGCAACAATGTCTGGTGTCTGCAGCTGTATTACATCACTTAACTCCAGTATCTTCGATCTCACTCCATCTATGTTTGTGTATGCAATTTTCAGGAAAATGTTACCCTCACCTTATTCATCACTCCCCCTCTCTCTAGTGATTTTGTTGGTTTGTCTTTTTGTATCATTTTACAGATCTGCCTGCCCCTATCACTTTGTAGAAAAAAGAATTGATTTCTTCTTCATACCTGCTCTCATTTAGACGTTTCCCTCTACGAGGTTCAGTTTCAGTTTGTCTCTGTCTTCTTTTGAAAGATCTCGTCTTAACCACCACATTTTCCCATCCTCATCACTTTGTAATTTTCTGGTATTCCTTAGTATTTCTTCCATCTGTTTGGCACCATTTAGGGTGATCCTCAAGGGTCAATCTTTCCCTTTTACATACATGTTAATTCTCCTGTAGTCGCAGACATTCTCTATGGTCGTAAGACCTTTCCCTAGTTCAACAATTTTATATACTACTTTCTCTTCTTCTGCAACTCCTTCTGACCTGGATGTTATCTCCTTTTCTTTACAACCAAAAATTATCAGGGACTTACTTCGATCGACTGTGTTTTGCTCCAATTTTGGATTTGATGGCAGTTCCTTTCTGACTTCCTGCCTAATGTTTGTTTAAAGCTCGTGGCTGCATTGTTTAGCTTAATTTACTGCTTCTTCTATTTTTTCCTTCTCCTTGGCCACTTGTGCATAGGTGAGTTGCATACCCTTGCACTGTTCTATTCCTTGTGTAACTTCGTCCATCTGTACTGACAAAAGCTGTTTTTCCTGTTGGATTTTCTTACCTTATCTATTGTAGTCATTTATGTTTAAATTTGCTTTATCTTCTTGCAAAGTTATTTTCAATTGTTTATTTTCCTCTTACATGGTTTTGCAATTTGTTTCCAATTGAATCTTGTCCTTGTATTAGGTCTTTCACTTTCTGCTCAAGACCTAATATTTTGCTACTCAAGTGGTCATTACTTTCTTTCAATTTGCTGATTATTTCTACATGATAGTTAACTATAATATCTAATATGGCCAGCTTGTTGTGTAGACTGTTTATATCAATGCTTTCCTAATTGAAACTACCAAACTCTAGCTCTGTTTTGTTTTTCATCTTGCTGGCGGCCATCTTGAATTTTGTCGTCGGCACTTTTAACACTAGGACAACTTTTTCTTATCCAATTTTTACACTTCGTCTGGCACAGTGTTATCTCATCAATTTTCCCAAAGCATTACACCTTTATGGTCCTTGGGACACCACTCACTATCATCAACCTGTTCTACAATACTTAGGATTGTTGAAATATCCTGGAGCTCCACTGATGCAGGTAAGATGCAAGGAGTGTGTGTGTGACTACTGTGTACGTGGCACCGTTTCCTGACTGCGAGGTTCTCACGGTAGATGCTTTTCGGCGAGACTGGTCATGGCGGGGGTTCCTGTGTGTCTTCTGGCTCACCTGGAATCCTATCTGGGAAGACCCCTTATTTTCATCCCATGGTGGCCGGCCCAGCCTTGGTTTCAGGCGCTACTTGCTCGATGTCCAAACCCGGGTGTTTTTCCAGAGCTCCGCATCTTTCAGCAGGTTGGTCCGTTAAGGTTCTTTCTGGTTTGACCTTCTCCGCATTACACATCTGGTCTTTCTGACGCGTGTGTATCACCATTTTTATGGTGATCACCTGGAATCATTTTTATGATGATCATTTTTATGGTGATCAGGTGGCTAAATTGCTGGTGTCCCACCTGCGGTCTTCTTCTGCCATTTTTATTTCTCTTCGTAGGGTTTCGTCTGGGTCGGACAACGTTGTTTGGTCATTTTTCTCTTGACTTTTTCTGGCTCGGCATCTTTTGCTTCTTCTTTTCATGCGAGGTTGGTGGAGCCTCTGCTGTTTGTGTTCGGGGTGGATGTCACTTCTTCTCCATTACGCAAGCTTTCTCATGCATTTTTTTCACCTCCGGCCTGCTCATGAGCTGCCTTAACCTCCTTGATTTTTGGACTGGGTTCTTTCCTTTCTTTTATCACCTCAGTTTTGTGGTGGCCCCTTTGGTTCTTGATTGTTTTTGGTTAGCAGTGTTTTTGTTCTTTTGGTTCTGTTGGTAGTTTTGTTAATTTGCTGCAGACTCCTTTCCTGGCAAAGATTGAGATGGCAGGCTTCTGGAGGGGTCCAATAGTTGTGGATCTTTGCAGCTTTGTGTTGCTTTGGGGCTTCCCCATCTGTTAGACCCCCCTCACCCCCTGCAGGGGCCTAACAAGAAAGGGGTTAATGGGACAAAGTTTTGCTTGTTTATTTGCTTTATGGGGGGAGTTCTTTTGCATTTTGGAGCTTTGGAAGATGTAGGTAGCACGTTTCAACTAAGCAGTAATTAATTTTGATTCGCCTACCTTTCTGGGTGCCTTCCCTGGTCGATTGCAAGAGAACATACTTTACATGTAAAGTGCTCATGGGCTCATTGCTCCCTGTGCCTCTTTGAGAGAGCCAGATTCTGTCTCATAATCCCTGGTAGGTATACAAAAAACTCTGCCACTAATGACATTCAAGTAGTATGGCATCTGATCAGTAAGATAGCTTCAGGGAGCTTCTGGAGCTCTCACAGAAACTGGCGTTTCATTACATTCAATGCTGATTTTTTTCCGGGGTATCCTTGAGACTGTGACTGTGTGTACTTCAGTGTTTTCTTGCAATTTGGGAGGGGTCAACCCTTAACCCTTAAGCCGCAGAAGGAGCCCAAGTTGCCGCGAATTTATTTTCACAGCATTATTTACAGTATCTATGGTGTATTTTACAACCATTTACTGCTCCCCGAAGCTATCCCCAGGCTGATAGGGATAGTCCTAACTTTTGGCATCAGTCGATGTGGGTGGAGTTCTAGGCCTACCGGGGATCACGGCCAGAACCTGGCCCCCTCAGAGAGGCACAAGGAGCAATGGTCCATAGAAATGCACATGTGATTCTGGAGCATTCTACATCTGCCATCGACCGGGACAAGTCCCCAGAAAGGTAAGCTCCTCAAAAAAACCCCTATTCTGGTGAAACCAATGAAAATAACATCACAAGTGGACAGAACTCCCCCAATTGAAAATGAGCAAACGAGCATGACATAATACGAGCTGCGCCACATGTCTGCGCAGCTCCCTTCTCTCCGGGAGGGGGAAGGTGGAACCCCAGACCCTCGAGCTGGCGATCCACACCTCAGTTCCTCGGCTAATGGGATAAGGCTTGGCTGTTGTGACTCCAGATTCTTATTTTGCTGTGCCTGGGTTCAGTACTTCTTTTGGATGGTGTGCGAGCTAGGAGTATTATTCCTAGGTACTCGGGCTTCATGCACTTAGGGCTCTCTTCCCTAAGTGCCCTGTAAGTACTGTCCTAGGGGTTTGGGGTTACCTTCCACAAGTTACCTTGGGTCTACCTCTGTTGGTCTTTTGCTGCTTGGCGATTGACCGCCCCGAGTGTTTTGAGGAGTTTCCTCCCTAGTTTGCCCTGGGGTAAGTGGTAGTTTTTGCAATGATAGGGGTGTGGGGTATTGCGTAGCTAGTTTTCACCTATAACAGCGAACGGCTCTGTTCCCTCTGGGTACACTGTCCTCTTGTGAGGTTTTTCTTTTCTTTTTCTTTTTTGTCTGGCTGGGGGGGAGGGATCTGCCTTGGTGTTCCACCCCCTTTATATTAGAATTGTTTTTGTTGGTGGTACCCCCCTGCTTCGCCCTCGTGACTGGAGATGTCCCGAAGGTTCAGCTTTAGCAGTGTTGGTTGGTAGCTTGGGCGCCGGTTAGCAATACTCTACCTGGGATAACCCTTAGCAGATCCAGTCTAGGGGCTCTGGAAACCCCATGGGGGTGCTCGGGTCCAATGGATGTGACCCCTGAGTCTCCTCTCGCTTTTTGTGAGTTTGAAGGTTGCTCTGTCCCCTTGTCTCAAGGCGATGCTCATTGTTTTTGCCTCCGTCATGCTGCCTGCTGGGTTGGTGACACATTCGACCCGAGTCCTGCGAACTTTGTTGCTTGTTTGTGACTCAGTTCACCCAGTCTGATGATAATATTCAGGAGCAGGCAGCTAGCGCATTGCAAGATAGGCTTAGGTTGCTGCAGCGCGCTAGGTTGGTTGCTTCTCCAGATGCCCCAAGGCTACCCTGTCTTATTTATTGGGACCCAGACCTGGGGGGTGTTGGTCGCTTCATAGTTAGTTCCATCCACGCCCCCTCGTTCTTCCTCTGCTATGGTTCATTCGGTTCCTCCCTTTCCCTGCTTCTGGCTCCTAAGCGTCTGAGGGCTTCATGGTCAGGGCAGGGTTTAGAGGTTTCCAAGACTCTGGCAGTTTCGGGGGTTGCCTCTTCCAGGGTGGCTGCGGAGACATTCCAGTCAGTTCCTCCAGCCATACCTGGTTGATACATGGTTGATGGGGTTCTGGGAGTTCTTCTACTCCTCAAGCCCGGCCCGAGGTCAGGCTTGACTTGTGAGAGTTTGGTCCACTAGGCTGTTGCTTGGAGCGGCCCGCAGGCCCACATACCCACCACAGCCCGATTGGTCCGGCACTCCTTGGAGGAATAAATCTAGTTTCCTCCTGAAGATGTCCACGGTTGTTCCGGCAATATTTCTTATGCTTGCTGGGAGGACGTTGAACAACCGCGGACCTCTGATGTTTATACAGTGTTCTCTGATTGTGCCTATGGCACCTCGGCTCTTCACTGGTTCTATTCTACATTTTCTTCCATATCGTTCACTCCAGTACGTTGTTATTTTACTGTGTAGATTTGGTACTTGGCCCTCCAGTATCTTCCAGGTGTATATTATTTTATATCTCTCTCGTCTTCTTTCTAGTGAGTACATTTGGAGGGCTTTGAGACGATCCCAATAATTTAGGTGCTTTATTGCATCTATGCGTGCCGTATATGTTCTCTGTATTCCCTCTACAGTATTTCAGCAATTTCTCCTGCTCTGAAGGAGGAAGTGAGTACTGAGCAGTACTCGAGACGGGACAACACAAGTGACTTGAAGAGTACAACCATTGTGATGGGATCCCTGGATTTGAAAGTTCTCGTAATCCATCCTATCATTTTTCTGGCTGTCGCAATATTTGCTTGGTTATGCTCCTTAAACGTTAGGTCGTCAGACATTATTATTCCCAAATCCTTTACATGCTGTTTTCCTACTATGGGTACATTTGATTGTGTTTTGTACTCTGTATTATGTTTAAGGTCCTCATTTTTACCGTACCTGAGTACCTGGAATTTATCACTGTTAAACATCATGTTATTTTCTGATGCCCAGTCGAAAACTTTATTAATATCAGCTTGAAGTTTTTCAGTGTCTTCAGCCGAGATAATTTTCATATTGATTTTTGTGTCATCTGCAAAGGATGATACGAAGCTGTGACTTGTATTTTTGTCTATATCTGATATGAGAATAAGGAAAAGCAGCGGTGCAAGGACTGTACCCTGAGGTACAGAGCTTTTAACTGCACTTGGACTAGATTTTATATGGTTGACCATTACTCGCTGAGTCCTGTTTGACAGAAAACTGAGTATCCAGCATCCTACTTTACCGGTTATTCCCATTGACTTCATTTTGTGTGCTATCACGCCATGGTCACATTTATCGAAAGCCGTGTATATCACATCAGCATTCTGTTTTTCTTCTAATGCCTCAGTGACTTTGTCGTAGTGCTCAAGTAGCTGTGAGAGGCACGATCTTCCCACTCGAAATCCATGTTGGCCTGGGTTGTGAAGGTCATTGGTCTCCATGAAATTGGTGACCTGACTCCTAATCACTCTCTCAAATACTTTTATGATGTGCGATGTTAGTGCAACTGGTCTATAATTCTTTGCCAATGCTTTGCTCCCTCCCTTGTGTAGAGGGGCTATGTCTGCTACTTTAAGTGCATCTGGTATCTCCCCCGTGTCCAAGCTCTTCCTCCACACTATACTGAGGGCCTGTGCTACTGGCACTTTGCATTTCTTTATAGATATTAAATTCCATGAGTCTGGACCTGGGGCCGAGTGCATGGGCATGTTTTCAATTTCTCTTTCAAAATTTAGTGCGCTCGTGTTGATATCAGTTATATTTACAGGGCTTTGAATATCCCGCATAAAGAAATTGTCTGGATCTTCCACTTTCATGTTGTTTATTGGAGTGCTAAACATGTCCTCATACTGCTTTTTTAGGATTTCCCTAATTTCTTTGTCATCCTCCGTGTATGAACCTTCACTTGTACAAATAGGTCCAATACTGGCAGTGGTTTTTGCTTTTGATTTCGCATATGTGAAGAAATATTTTGGATTTTTCTTTATTTCCCGAATTGCTTTCTGTTCTAACTGCCTTTCTTCAGTTTCATATGAGTGTTTCAATTTCCGCTCGATTTCTTCAATCTCCCTATTTAAATTATTCCTTCTTTGATGGGAAATTCGTGTCTGCATAAGCAGTTCCGTTATTTTTTTCCTGCGTTTATAGTGTCGTCTGCGTTCTCTTTCTACGTTAGATCTCTTTCTGGCTTTCCTCAAAGGAACATGTTTCAGACAGACTTGATACGCTTCAGAAGTCAGTTTTTCTATTCCTTCTGTAGGACTTGTATTACTTAGAACAGTTTCCCATGGAATGTTTGTAAGTTCCCTGTTTATTATCTCCCAGTCTATCCTTTTATTATTAAAATTGAATTTACTGAATAGCCCCTCTTGCTTTATCAACGTTTTAGGTCTATTCTGAGTATTGATGGTCGTTTGCACTTCAATGAGTTTGTGATCTGAGTATGTAGTATCTGATATCGTAATGTCTCTGATAATGTCTTCATTGTTCGTAAAGACCAGATCTAAAATATTTTCATTTCTCGTTGGCTCCGATATCTGCTGATTGAGTGAAAATTTGTCACAGAATCTAAGTAGTTCTCTAATCTGTGGTTGGTTAGGTCCCGATAGATTTCCTGGTATAATATTATTGTTTGCTATTCTCCACCTGAGACTAGTCAAGTTGAAGTCACCTAGGAAGATAATATCAGGTATCGGGTTCTCCAAATAATCAAGGCTATTCTCTATTTTGTTTATCTGTTCCTCAGCCGTTGCATCTGGCGGTTTGTATATTAGAATAATCACTAAATTTATTTTCTCTATTTTTAATCCCAGTACCTCTACCACCTCATTTGTAACGTTTAGGAGCTCTGAGCATACAAGGTCTTCCCTAATATACAGACCCACTCCTCCATGTGACCTAATTTTCCTATCACACCTGTATAGGTTATATCCTGGAATCCAGATCTCACTGTCCAACAATTTCCCTGCATGGGTTTCTGTGTAAGCTCCAAATACTGCATTTGACTCCGTGAGAGGTCATTTATGAACTGTACTTTGTTGTTTGTTCTTGTTTTCAGTCCTTATATGTTGGCAAAGATGAATGAGGTTACTCTATTAGTGATAGTTTGAATGGGAGACTTTTTCGGCAAGCCCATTATGCGTGGACATAATGAGTTTGTTCTGACCAGTACTGATTGTTGTCGGGCAGTTGTCTGTCGTAGTTGTAGTTCCCTTTCGGTGGGTAATTGTATCTGTAATTCTGGAATGCAAGTGGATCTGGCAACCAGTTCCATACACTCTCCATGCTCCTCCTTTTGAATTCTCTTTCGGTCTGGTATAAAAAATTTATAGAGTTTCCAACAAATTCATTATCCTGCTTGCCGCTCTTTATGTAGCGTTCCGTGCCTTTCACGTGAAAGTGTGGGTAGCTGAGGTCATAGCATTTTCTGTGCTCCAGTGAGATTTGGCACATGTCAGGATGGAAAAACCTACATATTGATCCAAATCGACACTCATCTTTCCTAAGCATATTTAAACATTTTTTGGGATGTTGGTAACTGCATTCTAATCCTTTCTTATTACCAGCATATCTATGTCTGCATATGCCCTTTGCATAAAATTTGCATAAGTCTGTCCTTCTGTTCTGAATTGCTCTATCGGGAACCGTCGTAGTGTCTGTACCTATCGAGCTGTCAGTGCTGTCTGTTACACTTTCTAGTTTACTGTCATCTACATCCGGGCCTATTGAGTCAGAGTTTACAACTTGGTGAGTTTCAGCCTCAGTTTCATCCCTGACTATAGCCTCCGCCCCTGGTATATTAGAATTGTTGTTGTTCCTTTCCCACTCCTTCTGGATGGCTGGTAGGCTTCCAATGAATGATGTTTTCCGATCATGCATCATGTTATCTAGAAGGTTTTTTAGGATATTCCAAGCTGGCAGGTCATTTTTACACACCCAGAGCAAGTGACCAGCTCTCAGTGCCGTAGTGTTACTCATAGCTTTGGTTTCTGACCAGTGGGCCCATCCTCTTCCTGCTATTCCATCTGCCCCATCTTTCTCTTGTGAGGCTGGGGCTTTGGAGGATGACTCAGCCCTGGGGCCTAACGTGGGGGTTTCCAGGGTTGGGGAGGAGCTCTCTTGGGGGCCTTGGGCCCCCAAGAGAGCTTACTGTTACAAGGAGTGGGGTTTTCATTTTCTCCCCATACTTGGATTTGGGTTCGGCTCCTCCCCGGGTTCAGTTCCATGTCCCTGCGGATCCTTCGGTTCCTTCCATCCAGAGGTTTTTGGCTTCTCGCATCTCTCCGGCTGAGGTGCGGGTGGCCATTGTGGCTTACCTCCTGCGCGACCCGGATTATGCCTTTATAATGAATCCGTCTTCTTTCAGGTTTGGGTCTCCGTCTCCATACTGGATTCATTATGAGGTTCTGTAGTCATCCTGGCTAGCGGACTGCTCTATGTTTTCACTGGATGCTTGGGACACCTTCTTTCGTACCCGCACGCTTGAGTGGCGTGAGGCATTGACTGTGGTCCAGGTTTACCTGGGGGAGACTTTACACACCATAATATGTGCCTCTTCGCTCTGGCACTTCTGAGGGTTGCTGGTGTGGTTCAGCTTCATGTCCAGGTCCCCTCCTTTTCAGCAGCGCTTGTGGCTGAGGACTTGCACGCATGAGGTTCGTTGGCTTCAGTCCCGTGTTTATTTTCCCTAATTGAGCTGTCTTCGGATTGGCTTACGGAGGATGTAGAGGCACTTGGGGGCCGTTCCTGGCGCCTTGGCCTCAGCTGCTCATGCGTCGTCTGCACTTTTGAAGCTGTTTACGCCAATCCTGCGGGATGTGCTGTTGCGTTTTTTCATTGTGAGTCTCGCATGTCGGCAGGTAGTGCTCGCTTCCTCCTTGGAATCCGCTTGGGCCCCTGGCTCTTAGATTGTCTTCGTCCTTTTGTCCTTTGTTGTTTGTTGCTTCTGCAGTCGAACAGTATATGCAGGTGGTCTCTTCCAGCTGCCGCTCGATGTCTGACCTGTTGGTTCTCTGGGGGTCCAGGGTGGGTTCTTCCCGGAGGGTTTGTACCAGGGCCCACAGTTTTGCCCATCGAGGTGGGCCACAGGCACCAGTTTCAGAGCAGGTGCAACCTTCAGTCCCAGCTGTGCCTAGTTGGCGCGGTGCTCGCTCTGTGAACAGGTCGGGTTCTTGAAAGGGGCGTTAGCCCTTTTGCAGTTCGCTTTATTGACAGGGCGATGGGGAGGAGGCTTGCTCTGTTTGCTCATGCCTGGTCCCACGATTCATAGGCTTTTCAGGTCGTTTCTTGCGGCCTTCGGTGGCGTTGGGTGGCTTCTCCTCCGTCGGGGTGTTCGAGGCTGGCCCTCCCTGCCTCTCCTCCTCAATGCCTCCCTCTATTAATCCCTGCACCCACTCCCTCCCTCTCTCCCTCAGGTTGGTATCCAAAAATATTTAGTTTACGACTCTGGACGATTGAGGTCAGTGGCTTGTTTCCATGTGAGGGCCCACCGATGGCAAAACAAACCCAATACCGACCTATGGTTAAATCGACTTCTAGACCATTATATGAAGCTCCAGATACTGGTCTCCCAAATTGATCGATGGAACCGGCAGATCGGTAAATAAGAGGTCGTTAAATTGAGTGGATACTGAAGTTTCCTGGGGGTTCTTTTGGCACTTTTTGTCTCTTCGTAGAATGTCTTCAATTTCTGATTGGGTTGTTTCAGGACCTTCATCTTATGCCAAATACTGTCATCTCATATCATACGGCAGCCCATCCTCCAAAAATGGGGAGGTAAATGTAACAGCACAAATTAGTTCAATTATGTACTATTCATAGCAGTCAGGAATTGTACTTATTTTCACTTAGTATTAAATCGTACTGTCAAATATATTGTGAATATTTGAGTTTTCCTGAAAAGCTGAATAGAAAACAACGACCTCACCTAACCGTCTTAGTGTTTGAAGATAAGCATTTTATTGTTTCTTAATTATAATTAGTACTTAACCTATAGCTATATTGATTTTACAATTTTATAAAACTAATAAAACAAAACTAAAATATATCAATAAATTGTAAAGTAACTCGGGATATTTTCAAATTTTGTATAAAATTTCTATTGTTTAATAAAACTGAAAAATAAATTCCTGATATTTAAAACTTGTGTATAGCGAATTGAACTTGAAAACTTCATCCTAAAATTTTAAGTGTCTCAACAGAAAACGAGGAGAATAAATGGGGAGGTAAATGTAACAGCCCCATAAGTGCAATTATGTACTACGTATGACAGTAAGGAAATGTGCTTATTACACTTAGTATTAAACCGTACTGTCAATTCGGAGGATGGGCTGCATACGGCGCTGGAGGAGCTGCTTCAATTTGCGCTTGGGGCAGATGTTACTTCTCACTCTGTTCTATCTGTTCTATAAGATATCTCATGCACACCCAGAAAATGGCATTTCATTACATTCAACGATGGTTTTTTGGGTGTGTGGAACAGATTACAGGTAATTCAATTTCACATTATTTCTTATGGATAAATTCATTTCAGTTTACAAATTTTTGGGTTATGAACCATCTCTGGGAACGGATTAAATTCGAAAACTGAGGTTTCACTTTATATGATGTACTCAGTTCAGCGACATTTACTCAAATTGTATATATACAATTTGTGCAGCATGGAGTTAATTGAAAGTGTTTCACTGTAAACATTTGTCATATGTATTTGAACTAAGTTGTTTCCTTCTTTGCTCACACAGATTACAGTAGAAGGAAGAGAATATCAGACAGACCACATGACTAATGTCACCCCGCATCTCCTCTCTCTCGTTGGAAGAAGTCTCCACATGCAAAAATATCATCCCCTGAACCACATCAGCCAGCGAATAGTGCATTACATGTACCAGAGATACGTCTCATCCCGTGGCAACCCGCTCTTTTCTGTTCACAACAACATCCATCCGGTTGTAACTACTCATCAAAATTTTGACTCTTTGCTCATTCCCAAAAATCATGTTAGTAGACAGAAATCTGACAACTATTACATTAATGAAGGTCACCTTCTGCGCGCTCACACAAGTGCTCATCAAGTAAGTGTTTAGATAGAAATTTCTCATGTTTTATTACCTAAGTGTGGTTACAGGATTAGAGCTATGCTCCTGGTGTCCCATCTTCCCATTACTTTTTGTTATATGACACTTTAAAACTTAAGATGGTTTTTCCCTCACCACCTTGTTCCAACCATCTACCACTCCTGTTTGCAAAAGTACATTTTTTAATGTTTTTGTCAGCCTTGTTTCCTTCCGTTGAACCTATGTTCTCTTATTCCTGAAGTTGCAATTTTCTAAAAAACTGTTGTCAGTTTTGTTGATTCCTATTACTATTTGTAGTGATAATATCACTTCTTTTAATGTATCTTCTGGCCTTAGTATATTTAATGCCTCTAACCTCTCTTCGTAGCTCTTGTTTTCAGTTCCGGAATCCATTAATCTGCATGTCTTTTTCACCTTTTCAAGTTTATCGATGTGCTTCTTGAGGTATGGATACCATACCACCGCTGCATATTCCATCTTTGGTCCCTTACCTTTAGGTTACCTTGAGGGTTAACTTGAGGCCTCTTCATTGCTGGACTGGTCAACCAGGCTGTTGGATGCGGCTGCTCGCAGCCTGACGTATGAGTGACAGCCTTGGTTGATCAGACATGGATGGTCTAACAAAAGTTGTGAATAATTTCTTTATCCACTGCACTGCGCAACCTTCTTTGAGACGCTAGGTCAGTGGTGCGCAATGCGCCCCAGGGCGCTCGTAGGTATAATGTGCGATTCAAAACTGTTGGGTACAAAATGGATGGCTGAGGCCTCCAGTGATTGTCTGCTGTTTTGAAAAAAATCTCAGCATGCCCCAGGGCCCGGGGGACCCTCAGTTTCAAGGAAGCAACCATGTCTGACACATCGTCTATGAGCTCCCAGTCCACGGTCAGCCGCTGTGCTGCAAAATGACTCTCAGAGGAGGAAATATGGAACATATTGCATGATGAACTGCTTGTTGATGATTTTGTCTACAGTCCAGAAAAAGACGTAACACAGAGGCCTGACAAGTGAGGGGGGGAAGAATGAGTTGCACGATGTCAAGAGAGAGTGTACTGTATGCGCGCCTCGCCCCAGCCTCCCACGCCGCCCTGGGTCAACATTGCTAGAGTTACCATCACCATCTGTGTCACCTGACGTGAGTTTATTTGGTGATACTACATGTAATGAGTCATATTTGAGCTTCAGTGACGACATAGGCTCAGATACAAGCAGTATTGTCGAACCGAGTGCAAGCGGCTATGTTGTTACTAGGTGAGGTTTTGCTTCTCCAGCACCTCACTGAGGCAAGCGCCAGCGTGTCACGCGGCCCGAGGAAAATGACGACAGTGCGCCCTCGATATCAGGTGTTCATGGTAAGCCTTTACTACGCAGAAGAGCCACAGGTGTTGGCACCTGTAATTACCTAAGTGTAGTTACAGGATGAGAGCTACGCTCGTGGTGTCCCGTCTTCTCAGCACTCTGTCATATAACGCTTTGAAACTACTGACGGTTTTGGCCTCCACCACCACCTCACCTAACTTGTTCCAACTGTCTGCCACTCTGTTTGCAAAAGTGAATTTTCTTATATTTCTTCGGCATCTTAGTTAATTAGTTTAAATCTATGACCTCTTGCTGGTGCTCACCAGCACCATGACCTCTTTCTGGGCTGGTGGTGCTCGTGCTCGTGCTGGTGCTGCCCATGGTGTTGGCGTCAAAACCAAAAACACAGGTGTACTCTTCTGGCATGATTGTGAGAATTTTGTCCCACAAATTCCAACATTTAAAGATACCGATGTTGGTATGACACCCATATTCCAATATACTGATGATGATATGATTGAAATTTATTATTTTATGTCATATTTCGATCAGGAATTGTGGACCATCTCGTTGCAGAGATGAATGGATATGTTCAGGAACTCATTGACTCTGGAATTTTACCTGCTTCTCGATTGACACGTTGGAAAGACACAGCTAATGAGGAAATATGTGTTTTTAGCATTGTGCATGATGATGAGGCATTCAGATAAACTCATGATCCAGGATTATTGGAGCAAAGACAGCCTTGTTCCATCCCCCGTGTTCAACAGGTACATGTCACGTGATAGGTTCCTGCTGCTTCTCAGGTGCCTGCACCTTGAGAACAATGCTAGTGAAGACAGCCACATCAGACTGTGGAAAGTGTGGAAGATATTTAGTGATATGAGAGGAAAGTTCTGTGACTATTTTGTACCAGGACAGAATGTCGTGATGATGAATCACTAGTCCTCTCAAGGGATGACTGGTGTTCAAGAAGTACATTCCATCAAATTGGCATTGATTTGGACTCAAGTTTTTCGTGCTATGTGACTGCGAAACTGGTATAGTCATGGACATGATACTGTATTCGGGTACAGACGTTGACATACCAGGTCAAGATCTACATGGGTTCTCAGGCAATGCCGTTAAAACACTCGTGGAATCATTGCTGAACACGCAGCATATCCTGTACACTGACAACTACCACACCAGCCCCTTGCTCACCAGATTCCTCCTTGACCACAACACTGGCATATGTGGCCCTGTCAAGGCCAACAGGAGGGAAATGCCAGTGTCTGGCATTGGTATTGCAGTGGGTGAATGCCAGCTGCGAAAGTGTGAACAAATGTTATCAGTGTGCTGGAGGGACAGACGCGAGGTGAATATGTTGACGACTTCACACCAGAGCCATGTTGGACAGTGGCAGAGTGAACTTTACAACAAGACTGCCAATGTGTAAACCTGAGGTGTCATTGACTATAATGTAAATATGCGGCTAGTTGATAAATGTGACATGATGGTTGGTGCTGTGTGTGCGAAAATCTGTGAAGTGAAGGAAGAAATTATTTTTCCACCTCATTGACATTGCAGTGCTGAACTGTTTCAACATGTATCTCCAGAAATCTGACAAGAGCCCCCCCCCCCCAATATGTACATTCAGTGTTGCTCTAGTGTCACAACTACTGAAGTATGAGGGGGAGGGCTGTATTGCAACATGTGGGGTGGCAGCAACAATGCCTCACGCAGTTCCTGACAGACTCAGGAGTAAAGAATACCTTTCTGTACACAAGCTTGGTTATATGCCAGGCACAGGCACATGGGACAAGGGTAAATGTGCCTGCATTGTTTACAAGAACATACAACGTAGGGAACGCAAGTGAAGATCCATCTGCACCTGGTGTGTTGAGTGCAAAGTTCCCCTATGCCCCGTTGACTGCTTCGCTGATTATCCATCCCGTTCTCGCACTTTCTTTAAGTCAATATTGACTTATTAAATAAGTGCATATGTGACATACTAATTTATTGTGAATATTTTAGTTTACCTTGAAAAGCTTCATAGAAAACACCGACCTTACCTAACCTTCTTAGTATGTTAAGATAAGCATCTTATTGCTTCGTAATTACAATTATTACTTAACCTATTATAGGTATAGGTTAAGTATTAATTGTAATTACGAAGCAATAAGATGCTTACCTTAACCCTTAAAGTGTGCATCACGTCATATGATGTGTTGGACGTTGTTCCAGTCAACTGCGCTTCACGTCATACGACGTGTTGGAGTACTACGCAAGATTTAAACGGCCCGCGGATACACGGGATTCACCACACCTTCATCAGGGCTCTTGTAAACAGACGGCATTTTTTTTAAAAATCGTGGGCCAAACTCCCGGGTGTTATTGGCCTCAGTATTGAGTGAGCAACCAAGCCTGACGCACGCAGCATGAGCTAACAGCACTACTGTTCAGCTTGTGACCACAGCATCGCCTAAAAATGCCAAAATATACTTGTTCATGCTATTATGTAGCGATATTATTACAGAAGACCCCTGACTGATAAAACTGACCAGGGTTCTGATAATAGCAGGATCGTGGTGATATTTAGTGCTGTGCGCCATGGAGGGAGGAGTAATGCTGTGGGAGGGAGGGTGGTGGCAATGTCTTCTGACTGTGTGTGTCCACCTGTTATTGAGTGCACTCACCATACCAGCTTAGTGGTTCGCTATGGTGAACACAAATGTAGATATTTATATATAACATGTGTGTGTATAGAGGGTATAAACAGCAAGAGAAGGTTGGGAGCCGCCATTTTGGTGAGGGCAGTGGCGTCGTCTGCATGACGCCACCGTGCAGACTACGGTGTTATTTACTGGTTACCACGATGGTCTTTGGGCACCTTACCAGTTTATTTGTACAAGTATGGTGAATAAAACAGGTAGATATTTATATATAATGTGTGTATATAGCATAATAACACCACACAGTATTGTTGGAGGAGAAATATTAGTGCATCTGGCCTTGAGGGCGGCAGCCATCAGCTGACTGAGTGAGGTCCTACGTCTTTGTGCCTTTACTCACCATACAAGCTTAGATGTACAGTTATGGTGAACAAAACATGTAGATACTTATATATAATGTCTGTATATAGTGAATAAAAGCAAAAACAGTATGGTGGGAGGAGAATGTGGGCGAGCGAGGTGTTGAGGGAGGACGTGAGTGGCTAGCTGGTACATGGCGGTCACTCCTTGTTACTTTTTGACTCATAATACCAACTTAGTGGTTCGTTATGGTGAACAAAACATGCAGATACTTATATATAACCTGTGTATATAGTGTAATAACCGACAAAGTATTTGTTCCCTGTTTGATGAACATAATTGAATCAACAATATGCACACCATATTTTTGAGTACAGCGATGATTCACTCATTTAATTATATAAATATATCACACTACACACTATTGAATAATATTACAGCAAAAAAACTACGAAAAATCAATCAGAGACATTGAAATAATTAGGTAATTATCTCTTTGTGGCAACTCCGGCCTGACAGCTGGCGAGCAACAGACCGCCTGGGACGCACGCTGAGTCAGCGCCTATTTTTTGGCAGACTTCCCCGCCCTATAGCGGGCAATACCTGTATATGCCACTTACGATTTTTTTATTATTTTTCCCGTGATCAGTGAACACAAATTAACAGGTTAGGAAGAAAAAATATATATTTTTTTTTTTTTCAAAATTACATGCGCCTGTAGGGAAGAAAGGATATTATACCCCTAGCATGTTAAGGGTTAACATACTAAGAAGGTTAGGTAAGGTCGGTGTTTTCTATGAAGCTTTTCAAGGTAAACTAAAATATTCACAATAAATTAGTATGTCACATATGCATGTATTTAACACTTTCGCGCCCCCTGGGATGGTAAAAAAAAAGCAGTATGTGCGCGCGGCGTTTTTGCCGCGTAAGCGTAAAAACAAAAATGTGTATACTCTTTTTACTCTCCTGACCTTAGTTCTCGAGCTACGTATTTCATTTTGGTACCAACGTGTTTGCAATAAAATTCTCTAGAAGAACATCAGTAAAAAAAGTCACGAAACGTATAGGGATACCAGCACCAAATAAATAACTACGAAGATGACTCGCCGTGAGCTCCCAACAGCAACAAAATGTTTTTACTCTTGGGATTGTTATCACCTCCACACTTGTCCTACAGCGTTAATTTTGGTATCAATGGACTCGCAATGAAATTCCCAACACGGTGATATGAATATAAACGTAGAATAATGATTGCGGCCCACCCGCAAGAGTGTGGGAAGTGGTGAAATTGTTACCCGGTATCGGTGACGGGACGACACATGTGCGATACGGCGCTTTGAAAGTTTATACTTATTTCACTGTCCTGACATTATTATTCTATGTATGTCATTCATTTTTGTATCTATGTGTTTGCAATAGAATGTTCTATGAGCCCGTAGGTAAAAAAGATCAACAAAGCGTAAGATAGAATAGCCCCAAATATAAAACAACGCTGGAACGTATCAGTGAGCGTCAAACACACACGAAATGTTTTTACTTTTGTTATGTTTGTCAAGTTTATACTTGTTGCACACAGTTATTTTTGGTTGTACATTGATCGGAATAAAATTCCCTAAACAGACATATGCATATAATACATGATATGGGGAAAGCATTACCAGTATAAACGGCTAAAGTCACCCACCTGCAACCCGTTTGGGACACTCATGCAGACACACGCTACACCCAAAAAAAAATCTATGAAGGTTCGAGTCTACTTATGGCAGTTTATGTGATACAGTGTTCATTCTGGTATCAAAATACAAAATACATTACCAGTATAAACGGCTAAAATCACCCATCTGCAACCCGTTTGGGACACTCGTGCAGACACACGCTACACCCAAAAAAAAATCTATGAAGGTTCGAGTCTACTTATGGCAGTTTATGTGATACGGTGTTCATTCTGGTATCAAAATACTCTTTTCAGTTTGTAGTTCATGCGATTTTCAGAATCAACTGAATCGCTGGAGGTTCAACATTTGAGTCAGAGTCATCTGACAAAACCGTCTCGTCAAATGGCAGTGTGCCAGACATCTCGGGTTCTGATTCGGTTGCTGCTTCAGCTTGAGGTGTTAAAGTGAACAAAGGCCGCCTCACACCAGATGGTCCAGGAGTTTGCATGGCGTCAGCATAGGCAGGACCTGTGTCATCATTTATGTCTGGAGCGTGCCGCAAGTGTTGAGATACTGTTGCTGTTTGAGGCCAATCTTCCGGGTCCCAGCACAATAGGGCCCAATTTGCCACCTCGTGGAACTGTAGCAATGTTAGCTTTTTCTGGGGGGAGCCCCGTCGTCTCCCCAGAGCTTTACCGGCTGATATGCTAATGTCAGACTTTGGCATCAGTCATGTGTATGGAGTTCTAGGGCCTACCGGGGACCACGAGCCAGAACCTGGCCCCCTCAGAGAGGCAAGGGGAGCAATGGCCTATAGAAACCCCCGTGTGGTTGGAAGCATTCTATGTCTGCCATCGACCGGGTCAAGCATCCAGAAAGGTAAGCATTCCAAAACAAACCCCTATTCTGGTGAAAATTGCTACCTAAAGCCGAACTAGTGGATAGAACTCTTCAACAGAAAACAAGGAAACTAGCATGACGTCATACGTCACCGCGCCGCTGTCTGCGCAGCTCCCCCCTCCCCGGGAGGGGGAAGGGGGAGCCCCAGACCTCCCACGCCGGCTATCCACCCATCAGTTCTTCGGCTGATGCTATAGGCACCGGTTATGTGCTCCGGCTCCAGTGGTTGTTTCAGCACTGTACCTAAAGTGTGGTGTCTGTTTTCTAGGTGGTGCGTGAGCCGGGAGTGTTTCTCCAGTACTCGGGCTGCATGCGCCTAGGGTTCCCTTCCCTAGGTGCCCTGTAAGTACTGCCCTTGGGGCCACCTTCCACAAGTTCCTTGGGTCCTGCCCCTGCTTGGCCGTTTACTGCTTGGTTTTCGGCCGCTCTTTGTGTGCTCGGGTGTTCTGTCTCCCTTGTTCGCCTTAGAGTAAGGGGCAGTTTTTGCACTGGTGGGGCGCAGGGTACTGTGCAGCTTGTCTTTACCAATCATAGCGGCCGGCTCTGTTCCGCTTGGGTACGCTGTCCTCTTGCGGGGTTTTCTTTTTCTTTTTGTTTATCTACCTGGTGGGGGGGGGTCTGCCTTCGTTCTTGCCCCTTGTGTCCCTTGTGTTCTGTGTATTTTCTGGTGGTACCCCCTCCTAGGTCCCCGTGAGTGTACACGTCCCGGGGGTTCAGCTCTTTGAAAGTTGTTTGGTAGCTTTGGGTGCCGGTTAGCAGTACCCTGCCTGGGATTACCTGAGCGCGAGTCCTCTTATAGTAAACGCTCGGGACCCTGGGAAACCCCTGGGGGCGCGCGGGTCCGATGGATGTGACCCCAGAGTCCCCCCTCGCTTCCAGCGAGTTTGAGGGTTGCTCTCACCCTTTGTCTCTGGGTGACTCTCTGTTTTGCCTCCGTCTACTGCCTGTGGGGTCGGTGACACCTTCGACCCGGAGTCCTGCGAGTTTGGTTGCTCATTGGGGCTCGGTTACCCGGTTGTGCTGACAAAGCGGGTGCGGGCAGCAGGGGCGTTGCACTTGAGCCTTGGTGGTGGCAACGTTCTCGTGGTTTCCTCCCCGGGAGCCCCGGGGCTGCCCCGTTATAGTTCGTTTTGGGACTTGGGGGTGTTGGTTGCTTCGGTTCTATCCACGCCCCCTTGTCTTTCCCCTGGTTCACCCTTCCTGCCTGCATCCGGTTCCTTACCGTCTGTAGGTTCGGGGCGGGGTTTTTAATGGTGTTGAGACGCGGGCAGTCTTGGGGAATTCCCCTTCCGGGGTAGTGATGGGGGCATTTGAGCCTGTTCCTCCAGCCGTGTTGTATGAGTCTGCCAGTGGGCTCCCTTCCTTAGTGTTTTCACGGCTACCCCGGTTTTCTGGTACGGCCGGGGCTTTGGGGGAACGGCTCGGCCCCGGGGCCTGTCGTGTAGGTTCCTGGGGCTGGGGAGGGGCTGACTTGGGGGGCCTTGGCCCCGTTGGGCCCCGTGGGGGTTTTTATCCCCCTCTAGGCGGGGCTTGTGGTTACGCGGAGTGGGGTCTTTCCTCCCCACTCGCCGTACGTGCTGTTGGGCGTCGGCCCCTCCCCGGGCTCGGTTCCTTGGCCTTTGAGTCGGTTGGTTCCGTCCTGTGGGTGGATGTTTCCTCCCACCCCTTTTTGGGACGGCGTTTTCGTCATGTTTCCCCGTTCGATGGGGTTCTGCTTGACTTCTGATCTCGGGTGCGCCTGCGCCTTCGTGTGCCTTCGGGACTAGTGTTGGCTTCTGTGTTCTCGAGGGTACGGGAAGGTTTTTCGCTACTTCCCGCATTATTGGAACGTCTGTCGGCTCCTCGTCCTTGTTGCCCTGTTGGGCTACTTGTTGCCCTGTTGGGCTACTTGTCGCCCTGTTGGGCTGCTTGTTGCCCTGTTGGGCTGCTTGTCGCCCGGTTGGGCTGCTTGTCGCCCGGTTGGGCTGCTTGTCGCCCGGTTGGGCTGCTTGTCGCCCGGTTGGGCTGCTTGTCGCCCGGTTGGGCTGCTTGTGGCCCGGTTGGGCTGCTTGTGGCCCGGTTGGGCTGCTTGTGGCCCGGTTGGGCTGCTTGTGGCCCGGTTGGGCTGCTTGTGGCCCGGTTGGGCTGCTTGTGGCCCGGTTGGACTGCTTGTGGCCCGGTTGGGCTGCTTGTCGCCCGGTTGGGCTGCTTGTCGCCCGGTTGGGCAACTTGTCGCCCGGTTGGGTTCCTTTTTGGGCTCTTTGCTTCTTTGGCCAGTTTTATTGTTCCTGCTTCCTCTTTTGGCTACTTTTCTCGTGCAGTAGTCCTGGCTGGCGCCTTCCCACAGAGAGGGTGTGCGGTTCGGCCAGCGTGTTATGCGCATGCGCCGTGGAGTTTGTTTTGGTCTGGGCGGTGTTTCAGTGCTGGTGTTTTGCACCCTTTTTGCTATAGTGCTTCGTCTCTCGTTCTTCTCCCTGGTTGCGGTATGTGTCCCTTCGCGCCGGGGGTGTCCTGGTTCCCAGTTGTGGGGAGGCCACCGCGGTTTTCCCTGTGTCATGGGTGTAGACCGCCTCCTTCGGCTCTCCCTGCTCTCCTGCGGGTCCGGCAGGGTCCGGCTCTGGCGTCTTCACCTGGCGGTGCTCCCAGGTTCTTCTGGGCACGGTTGCGTCGTGTCAAGTTCGTGCCACCATTCGCCAGGTGAGTTTCTGCGGTCTGGCGTCTTTTGGCCGGGCGCTGGATGCGGTGTTGTTTATATACCTGTCTTTATTTAGGTATATTTTTG
This sequence comes from Procambarus clarkii, assembly GCF_040958095.1. Lineage (NCBI taxonomy): Eukaryota > Metazoa > Arthropoda > Malacostraca > Decapoda > Cambaridae > Procambarus > Procambarus clarkii. The sequence goes on from NC_091158.1 coordinate 25,693,333, forward strand.
TACGACTGAGACCGTTCGCACACCAGTGACTGTCCCTTTTTCAACCCTTCCTGTCCCCCTCATGTGCATGTCCAACCCATGCTGGAGTCATTCAGGGGACCCTCCTTTTTTACTGTTGTGAGGTGTGGGGGTTGTAGGGTTGGTTCTGTACTCATCTGGTAGGCTCCTGGCTGTGCTTGCAGGTTTTGAGCTCTGGCTCTTGGGTCCCGCCTATCTGGTAGAACTTGCGGGATAGTACCAGTGGAGTGCAGTGGTGCTGTTGGCACATTTGGGGAACACTGTATTACCATCAGAGGTCTGCTTGTTACACGACCTACTTGCGAGCATAAGCTTTCTTGCTGGTTCGTCTGTGGACTTCCAGGGCGCACTAGCCTGTTTTCGTATGGCTGTTCCGGCCCGTCCTGGTTGTGGGGGTATGTGGGCCGGTGGACTGCTCCTAGCAGCTGCCTGGTGGGCCACCCTCTGGCCGGTCTAGCCTGGCCTTGGGCCTTTGCAGAAGGGTGTTGCTATTTACATGTTGCATGTTGCAGTGGTGCCTGCTGCTGCTGCTGCACGTGTGCATTGGTACCGTGTTTCACGGTGGCGTGTCCTTGTTCCTGTGTCCGGTTGTGTAGTGGCACTTTGCTGCCGTTTTGTGCCTGGGGATTGCGTGGGTTTTTTTTCTGTCCCTGCCTGATTGTCCACCCCTGGTTGTTCTCCTGGGGTTTTTGTGCTTCTGCTCTTTCTTCCTGCCTCCTCTGCAGCAGGGATGTTCTGCGTGTGTTCTTAGGCGTTGGTCAGCCTGTGTCCTGTGATGTGCTTCTTTGTCTCGGTCTTTTGCAGATGTTCGTACCCCTTGGTTCGGGTACTGTTCTGGCGGCGACCCTTCCACCTTCTTTGGTTTCCTAGCTTGCCCTGCCGGTTGTTTTTTTTTGGGGGTCTTGTGATGTCTCGCGTCGGACCCGTCGTTTCTGAACTCCTGGCGGGCTTGCATGCTTTGGGGAGTTTTTCTGTTCAGCAGACATTCCATCTCCTTGTACCTGGGTTTCGGTGGTCGCACCCGAGATCTTCCCGCGGCTCTGCCTTTTTCCTGGGCTCGGAGGGGCCTTGTCGGGGCTGCTTATGTTCTGCCTCGCGGTCTCGCCTCCGGTTGGTGGTCGGGTGGCTTCGTGGTAGGTGTCCCACCTGCGTGCTTCTCTTGGCGGCAGTATGGGGTATTTTGGCGGTCCTTCCTTTTCCTGTCCCTTCTTAGGTGGTTACTCTTGTTGGCTTGGTTTACTCTCGGCTTGGTTTTCTGGTGGGGGTTGGGGGCCGTCGTCTTGCCACATACTGTCGCCTCTTTTCGTGCGGCGCGGGCGGAGCCGCTTCAGCTTGCTTTCGGTCTTGGTGTTGCTTCTGCACCGTTAGTCAGCTGTCTTGTGCGTCGTTTCACCTCCGGCCTGTTCGTGCGCCGCTTGCACCATCCTGGTCTCTGGTCAGCGTGCTCTGTCTTCTCCTCGGTTGGAAGTGCCCCTTCGGTTCCGGTGTGTTTTTTCATCGGCTCTTTCCTTTGTACCATTGCCTCTGGGGGTCGGGTCGCTGAGTTTTCTTGCTCCTTTGGTTTTAGCGTTTTGGTTGTTTGGTGGCAGCAGTCTCCATCTTTTCTGGCGCGGGGTGGGGCTGCTGCATTCTGGAGGGGTCCAGGGTTTGTTGGTGCTTCGTTGGTCGGGCCGGGGGTGTGTCGTTTTTGTGTTCAGTGGCGGCCCTCCGCTGTTGTTTGCGTGCCACGGCGTTTGGGTCCGGAGCGCGTTTTGCGTTGATCCGGTTCTGTTCTTCCCGGTTCGCGGGTGATAGTGTCCCGGGTGGTCAGCCGTGTTCTTGCGGCTAAGCTGCCTGGGTTCTTCCCTCATGCCTGTGGCGTTCATGGCTTCGCTGCTCTCGCTGCCGTCTGGGCGACGTGGCCTTGCGGTCTTTCGGGCATGGATTTTTGGTGTTCGTGCAGGGGCCTTGCTGCTCGTGGTTCTCTTGTTGTTCTCGGGATTTTCGGGGCTGTGGCGCCTTGGGTTGGCGTTTGCTGTCGGCTGTCTCGCCTCCTTGGGGGGTGCGTGGTGTCCGCCTCCCGGTTCTGTCCCTTTGACCTTCCTCTGTGGGTAGTTAGCTCCGGGGAGCCAACGGGGCTCCCCCCAGAAAACCAGCATTGAATGTAATGAAACGCCATTTTCTGGGTGAGATCCGGAGGCTCCCTGGCATCCCTCCCTCCCTCCGGTCTGCGTTTTTCGCGTGTTTTGACATCCAGCCTCAGAACTGATGGGTGGATAGCCGGTATAGCGAGCGCATCCAATTGTATCTCTGAGCGTCACCCTTGCAATCCTATGCTATTTATTTAGATGATACTTAGATGAATCGTTTTCTGCGTTCAGTGATGAAGCATCTGATACAAATAGCATAGATGAACAGTGTTAGCGGCTTCCATGGTGGTGTTTTCCATAGATATTTTCAAGAATACCTGAATCTCTTCCCAACTGACGGACACTCTTGAGGCTAGCGGAATCTCTTCTTGACTGACGGACACTCTTGAGGTAAACTGAATCTCTTCCTGTGTGGGGCCATACAAAGCGATCTTTTCAAGACTACCTTACAAATTGATCTTTTCCTATAATCTTTTCAATACTACCTTATGCTTTACAAGCTTGGTTATATACAACCTACAAGTTCTAAAGCCAAGGATGTACGTAAGTGAGTTATTTGCAAGCACACAGAATGAAGAAACAGGAAGCAAAAATTTATCTGTACTTGGTGCACTGGGAGCGAAGTCGCGCTGTGTACCATGGGCTACTTCGTTGATTATTACTCACTTCCGAAGTACTAAGTGTGTAATACAGTGTGTTACTGTGTAAATAGTGTGTGAAACTGTACATATTGTAATTTTAGTGATTTTTTAACAGGTAATAATGCGACAATAAACATTTATTGTGGACACATTACTGACACATGTATCACAGTTCCATGGAACATTATGAACGTTGTACTGTATACATATTGTAAAGGACACAAATATGCATCATATACGATAAAAAAATAAATAAAACCGCATTGGAAATACATAAAACAAATAATTGAAAATGTATTTGTGGCAACACCCGGTGCTTGAATGGCCCGCGCGACCGTGTCTGGGCGAGTCAAGCACAGGCGACCAGGTCCTGATGACGTCACAGCGCATCTTGTCCCCGTCCCTACAACCAAAGTAAGTGGAATTTGGTACTTATTTTTACATAGACATATTCATGGAAGGGAATTTATCATTTTACGAAAAAAAAAGAATTTTTGGGGAACACTTCATTTCAAGCGCACCGGGTGAATTTCTCAATAAACTCCGCGCAGCACGGTGGTTAACCCTTCAATTGCGTTTCGCATCATATGACGCTTTGACCGACTTGCAGTAAATTGCGCATCGCATCATGTAATGCTTTGGAGTACTACGCAAGATTTAAACGGCCCGCGGATACACGGGGTTCACCACACCTTCATCAGGGCTCTTGTAAACAGACGCCATTTTTTAAAAAAATCGTGGGCCAAACTCCCGGGTGTTAGGGGCCTCAGTATTGAGTCAGCTACCAAGCCTGACGCACGCAGCATGAACTCACAGCACTGCTGTTCAGCTTGTGACCACAGCATCGCCTAAAAATGCCAAAATATACTTGTTCATGCTATTATGTAGCAATGATATTATTACAGAAGACCCCTGACTGTGATAAAACTGACCAGGGTTCTGATAATAGCAGGATTGTGGTGATATTTGGCGCTGTGTGAGGGAGGATGGTGGCGTTGTCTTCTGAGTATGTGTGGCCACCTTTTATTGACTGCACTCACCATACCAGCTTAGTGGTTCGCTATGGTGAACACAAATGTAAATACTTATATATAATGTGTGTATAGTGTGAGATAACAGCGAGAGTAGGAGGTTGGGAGCCGCCATTTTGGTGAGGGAGGAGCGTCGTCTGCAGGACTTACCATGTTGTTTACTGATGACCACGATGGTCTTTGGGCACCATACCAGTTTACTTGTACAAGTATGGTGAATAAAACAGGTAGATATTTATATATAATGTGTGTATATAGCATAATAACACCACAAACAGTATTGTTGGAGTAGAAATATTAGTGCGTCTGGCCTTGAGGGCGGCAGCCATCAGCTGACTGTGAGGTCCTACGTCTTTGTGCCTTTACTCACCATACAAGCTTAGATGTACAGTTATGGTGAACAAAACATGTAAATACTTATATATAACGTCTGTATATAAAAGCAAAAACAGTATGGTGGGTGGAGAATGGTGGCAAGTCAGGTGAGGTGAGGTGAAGGAGGGAGGGAGTGGCAGCCAGTGGCAGCCAGTCACTGCCTGCCACTGCCACTGCCACTCAGCATACCAACTTAGTGGTTCGTTATGGTGAACACGAATGTAGATATTTATATATAGTGTCTGCATATAGTGAATAAAAGCAAAAACAGTATGGTGGGAGGAGAATGTGGGCGAGCGAGGTGTTGAGGGAGGACGTGAGTGGCTAGCTGGTACATGGCGGTCACTCCTCGTTACTTTTTGACTCATAATACCAACTTAGTGGTTTGTCATGGTGAACAAAACATGCAGATACTTATATATAACCTGTGTATATAGTGTAATAACCGACAAAGTATTTGTTCACTGTTTGATGAACATAATTGAATCAACAATATGCACACCATATTTTTGAGTACAGCGATGATTCACTCATTTTATTATATAAATATATCACACTACACACTATTGAATAATATTACAGCAAAAAAACTACGAAAAATCAATCAGAGACATTGAAATAATTAGGTAATTATCTCTTTGTGGAAACTCCGGCCTGACAGCTGGCGAGCAACAGACCGCCTGGGACGCACGCTGAGTCAGCGCCTATTTTTTGGCAGACTTCCCCGCCCTATAGCGGGCAATATATGCCACTTACGATTTTTCTATTATTTTTCCCGTGATCAGTGAACACAAATTAACAGGTTAGGAAGAAAAAATAATTTTTTTTTTTTTTTTTTTTTTGGTATGCACCTGTGGATGTCAAATGGTGTATAGCTATGCGCCATTTAAGGGTTAAGGTGAGAAAACTAAAACGAGTATACACATTTAGGCGTTGCCGCACACTCGCCCGCACCATTAGCCCCATGACGTGAAAGTCTGCGGCGCTCTCGTGACGCGGGCGATAGTGTTAATAGGTGTGGAGCCACCCAAGCAGCCAGCAACAGAGCGCACCTTGGACACTCACTCATGTTACACAAACCTCATGATTGTTTGTTGAAGCGAGGCTGCTCTGTACTCGGATCCTAATTATTTGCCATTCACACTGTATCATTTATAATTAATGTATCCCTATGCTTAAAATATATATAAATGATAATAAATCATTTTCTTTCAATGTATTAATTGTACCTGGTCATTATTAGGGCCCGCGCAGGAATATCCCTGCAAAAAAAAAAAAAAAAAAAAAAATTTATTGTGACTTATTTCCTGCATACCATTCTGAAAGTGCCATCACATTTACTTTGTAACATCTTGCCACTGTATTCATTCTCTATGCTTAGTAGTTTTTATTAGTGTCTGCAGTTTTTTCTCGTGTTAGATACCTCCACATAGTCCCAGACACAAATCCCATGATTATTAATAAAAAAATTGCATTGAGATTGTTCTCATTACCTACTGATAGTGACTGCTAGAATTTCCCTGTCCAGTATTCTCTAAGTTTGATGATTACAAATATTTTATTATTGATATTTCTAGAGTGATTTGATTGGCATGGGCTTTGATAACTTCTTAGTCATTGGAGACGTCTACAGACGAGACGAGATTGACTCTTCTCACTATCCTGTGTTCCATCAAGTAGAAGGCGTCAGACTGTGTACAAAAAGAGAAGTAAATTATGTGTATTTAACCATTCATAAATTTTGCATGTGATGTTTGTAATGAAATAGCAGTAAATGTGATTATTGTTAGTACAATATTTTAGAGGGATACAAAAATTCAAATTGGCTATTGAAAATGAAATGGTTTCTACCTGAGGTGAGTTTAATTCAAATTACTGTACTGTACGTTATATGGAGAAAAATAATGAAATGAATTTACTGTAGATAATTGCAAAGTAATTAACAAAGTGTAGTTATAGGATGAGAGTTACACTTGTGGTGTCCCATCTTCCCACTACTTTTTGTCATATGATGCTTTGAAACTACCGATGGTTTTGGCCTTCTCTGCCTTCTCACTTAACTTGTTTAAAACATCTACCACTCTACAAAAGTAAACTTTCTAATTATTTTGACACTGTGTATGGCGTCTCCCTCCACCACATCACTGCCTGATGCGTTCCATTTGTTAACTATTCTGATACTAAAAAAAAGTTCTTTCTACTGTCTCTATAGCTCATTTGGGTACTCAGTTTCCATTTTTGTCCCCTTGTGCATGTACCCCCTGTGTTAAGCTGTTTTTATCTACCCTATCAATTCCTCTGAGTATCTTTTACATGGTTACAATGTCTCCCCCAACTCTTCTGTCTTCCAGCTATATGAGGTTAAGGTCCCATAGTCTCTCCTCGTAGCTCATACTACTCAGCCTTGGGTCCTTGGGTTATTGATGCTTGGTTGTTTCGCCAGGGGTGCGTCATGTGTTGTCCGGTTGCGGCTCTTCGCCGTTACCTGCGTGCCGTGGCTGGGGATGCGCTTTGGGTTGATTTGGTTTTCCTCGTTCCCTGTTCCAGAGCTCAGGTTTCCCAGGTCGCCCGCAGGGTTATTAAATCTAGCCAGCCTTCGGTCTATTCTCCCGCCCGTGCCGTTTGGACATTTGCAGCTTTCGTGACCGTGTTTACTAACATGTCTTGGGCTCATTTTGGGCGCGGGGATTTGGAGGTCGTACAGGTTCCTGGCCGCCCGTTATTTTGTGAGCAAGTCTGCTCCTGGGTGTTCTCTTGTGTTGCTTTGGGTTGCAGGTTGCAACCTGTTGTCTTGACTTCACTTTGCGGAGTTTGTGGCGGTCGCCTCCCGGGTCAGCTCTTTCTTTTCCTTCTTTTTGGGTATGAAGCTTCAGAGGGAGCCGTAGGGGCTTCCCTCAGAAAACCAGCATTGAATGTAATGAAACGCCATTTTCTGGGTGAGCCCCAGAGGCTCCCTGACAACCCTCCCTCCCACCGGTCGGCGTTTTTTTGCGTTTGTTGAAGCTTAGCTTCCGAACTGGAGTGCTTTGCAGCTGGCGCCGTGAGGTCCAGGCCCCACCCCTTCCCCCCTCGGAGAGGGGAGGGCTGCACGGACGAGCAATGCGGGAGTAGTGTGTTTTGTTTGCTTGTTTCCTTGGGATTGTAGGGAGTTCTACCTCTCTGTTTGGATTTTGTTGTTAGTTTCTTACCATGTGGGGTTTGTTTTGTTATACAGGCATACCTCAGAATAAGAGTTTAATCCGTTCCTGGAGACGCCTCGCCTTCCGAAAACTCGCATTCCGAAGTTAATTTCCCCATAAGAAATAAAGGGAAATGAATTAATCCGTTCCTGACTACCCCAAAAACCCCACATCAAACTAAATTTTTATACCTAATTTACCTAATTCATCTAAATAAACCTACAAAACTGTGTTCCAGTTATTACTTACCTTGCTGTCGAGTGCTGTAGGCGTATGGAAGATGGTGAGGAGGGGGGAGGAGGAGAGGAGTTACTGTTTGGAAGGGGAGTCCCCTTCCATAATCACATCACATAACCCCATGCCTTGTAACACTATGGATACCACTTCTCTTCCTAAATTTTTCAAACCAGCCCCTGCTTGCCTTAAACTCTTTCTTATCTGCATCACTTGTTCAATTGTTGCAGGG
>NC_091158.1:26001671-26104171 GCF_040958095.1 Procambarus clarkii
CTTACGCAGTCTTCTTCCATGACCAAGCTGAGAGTACGTGGACTGCCCAAGGTAAACTGCCTTCCTCAGTACGACTGCCTCTACACGTCAAGTAAAGCATCATTAGTTACCAGGACGGTACACTGGGGAAACCATGAGGTAACACCCATTCACCTGGGAGTTGACATAATGCTCTGTAGCGCATCCAGATGGTGCTGAGTGTGACACGCCATTCATCGGAGGTCATCCACGGCTACCTCTCTTGCTGACTAGGGCAGGAAACAGAAGCCATTGATCGCTGTCACGGCACCACCAATAGATGGCATTGTCCACGTAGTGTCCAATACCAGGGGAGTTTGAGTGCAGACTCATAGATGGTGCTGGAATTCCAAGCCACACTCAGACGATGGTGCCGATACCGTAACATCTCCCCACCAAAAAGAATTTGGTTAGTATACTAAAAAGAGAATAAACCAAATTAGTATGTTGAAATATATACAATCAGACATACATAGACAATGGACCAATGTTGACAGGAAGTCCTGCTTGAACTGCATTAGTAGAGGGGTCTGGCACAGAGTGATGACCAAGACCACGGGCAATGGTCTAACTGATGTTAACTCCGATGCTCTGACTGATGTTCCTGTCAGGTACAAAGTTACTTTATGCGCCTCAGGTACAGAGGTTCTGTAGGGGATCGAAGCACTGGGACGAACAGACAACATCGCCCTGAGCCATGGTACTGCTGATAGCTGCATGCAGAAGGTGTTTCTTGTATACCTTGTTTCTTCTCCCTGGCAGTCCTTCAGGGAGACAGGAATCTGGAATACAGAAGACTATGATGACTTTGGGTAACAGATACAGCCTGGTAATACATACTTACGGCGTGACCGATGGCTAGGTCTGCACATATTCCCACCGGAACTGCTTGTATACTAATGAGGAGTGCGTTCGCTCTTGCAATGTCAGGTTGACCAAAGTTCCGTATAATGATGGTACTGGGCCCATCAACTACACGAGGGATGTCAACCTGTCGAAAACGGTCACTCATTAAAACATTTCTTATATTACCAAAATCAACAGTCACCTCTGTGTCCCTTTTTCTGTCTACAACACTCATGGGGCGAAAGTCCTGTCCCTGATAACATTCCATGATGCTTACAGGAGTTGTCATCGGCTGGTCCATCCACTGATCCATGGTCACTTTCCTTAGAGCAAACATGAGGACAATACAAAATATACAAAAAAAACATTTGCCTAAACGAGGGACAACTTTCACAAGCCTACAATCTCCATAACTGGCTGTTGCCATTAGCCTGGTTTGGAACATGGAGGACACTAGAATCTGTGCACATACCTCGTAACGTTTGGAGAGTCCTTGGTCAGTTGCGTGAGCACCGCACCTTGCCATTCTTCATGTACTGGTTATTTGTCATCGCTCCAGACTCTGGGTTATCTGTGGGTGCTTTCACACGAGGTTCCCCCTCCCCATCCAGCCCGTTGGTATCGTGAGGAGGCTTCGTGGGCGGCTGCCGGAGTGTGATGCTCCGTGGGACAGTCCTCTGTCCTTTTATGGCCTTGCACTCCTGCTGCTGTCTTCTCTAATTGTGCCGGATCGCTTTTCCTTTTCATTATGTTTCGTTTTTCTACCCCCTCTTCTCCTATCTGCTTGTCGTTTCCTGCCGACCTTTTGCTTGTTTTGGATTATTTCTTTGGACTACTATTCCCCCTCCCCGCTCAGCTCGTTGTCGCCGTGTGGGGGCTTCGTGGGTGGCTGCCGGAGTGTGATGCTCCTTGGGACAGTCCTCTGTCCTTTTCTAGCCTTGTGCTCCTGCTGCCATCCTCTCCAATTCTGCTGGGCACCTTTTCCTTTTCCTTCTGTTTCGTTTTTCTCCCCCCTCTTCTCCTATCTGCTTGCCATTTCCTGCCGACCTTTTGCTCGTTCTGGTTCTTCCCTTGGACTTCTTCTATTTTGACGCCCGGGTGCTTGAGGAGGCATACTCATGCACCCGTAGAACTGCAGTACCCGACGTCGAGAGCGAGGGGAACCTTTTATTGTCAATCCCCACTTCGTCACTGAACCCGATCTCGACGGACTGTCGGTTTCTTAAGGTGGCGTTTGTGGGGCGTATACTCACGACGCACCCCTAGGAGGCCCCGACAAGATCGGCGATTGCTTCTTGTTGGGTGTCCTGCCTCTAATTGTGGCTCCATGGTGAGTGTGGGGGCACATTCGTGAATGAATTCTTCTTTTCGTCAAGATGATAACCCCTGTTTCGGCTGCTTCTGGCTTACCTTCTCAGGCTCGTGGGGTGGGCGACCAAGCCCCCGAGTCGGTCCGTATTGGAAGACCGGGCTCTGTAGCCTCCGCTGCATTGGGCCCCAACCTTGCTCCTCCTTTGGCCTCTCTGACTCCTTCCCCTGGCTCCCCTCCCTCCTCTGTGGTTGGGTCGAGCCCCAAGCTCCCAGTGGTGACTACCTCGTCCCCTGGCGCGGCTCCTTCTCTAGTTGTAACTACTGCGCCTTTTTACCCCTCTCTCTCTGGGGGTTCTCACCGCCGTCCTCGTCACGGCCGCCCTCGCTCGATTCCTTCCAGTTCTGCTACCTATCAAGCCTTGTTTGGTCCCGCTTCATGGGCCAAATATTTTGATCTCCTCCCTCTTGATTCTGCGCCTCCTGACGATTTCTCCCTCCATCGACATCTCATTGATTCCGTGGATGCCTCCATTACTTTCAACCCCACTCGTCTCGGTACACGTGTCGTTGCTGCTCCTTCTCAGGATGCTGCTTCCGGCTTGGCTGCCTTATCCTGCCTTGGCGAGACCCCCGTTCGGGTCTCGAAGAACGCTCAGTTGAATGCCAGTGTTGGCACTATTTTGCTCCTGCCCCATGTTGCGACCGGTGTTCGGGACCTGCGCGACTGCCACGACGATATTCGACATATCCTCGCTGCCCAGGGCCATTCTATTCTCCAGGTGGACACGTTTACTCGTCCCCCTCATGGTAGTCGCCGTCAACCCCTCCGGGTTGTGAAGATTACCTTTGATGGTAGGACCCTTCCACCCTCTGTCATTCTTGCTGGTGCCAGGTGCTCTGTCCAGGAGTACATTCCTTCTCCTCGGCTCTGCAACAAGTGCTGGAGGTTTGGGCATGGTGCCCTCCGCTGCTCCGGGACTGTCTCTCTCTGTCCTTTGTGTGGTGGCGAAGGTCACTCTAAGTCGGAGTGCACTTCTCCCCAGGCTCGTTGCCTCAACTGCGGTGAGGCCCATCCTACCTTCTCCCGTGCGTGTGTCCATTACAAGCTTGAGGCAGCCGTCCTCAACCTGAAGCACCGGGAGCGTTTATCTTTTCCTGAGGCGAGGCGCCAGGTTCGCCGGCTCCCGCCTTATGCTACTATCTCTTATGCTCGCGTGTTGCGCTCTTCCTCTCCTCGTCCTTCCCGCCTTCCTCAGACTCACAACCGTTTCCGGGCCTTGGACCCTGATGCGCCCACTGCCCCCTCCTCTGTTCCTTTGGGTTCTCTCCCGAAGGATCCTCCTCCTGGTCCTCTGTCTGGGGTTCCCCTTCCTTCTACCCGGTCTGTCGTGTCTTCTGTGTCTTCTTCCTCGTCCCCCTCCGATCCTCCTTCCCATCCTCTTCCTCCATCTATCGGCTCTCCCCACCGCCTGTCGGTGCGGGCGGATGTCCATTGCTCTCCTAACGGCCGTCGTGTGTGCTCTCGTTCGGCTTCTCCTGTTGAGACACTGGAATCCGTTGCCCGGTACGTAGTTGCTGGGACACCGGTCTCTTTAAGTCAGAAGCGTAAGCCTGGCTCCTCTCCTTCCTCTTCCCCGGCAGGTAAGAAGGCTTTGCTTTCTTCCTCAGCTCCTCCTCCTGGCTCTGTTGCTTCTTCCCCTCCCGTTTCAGTGCTTGCGCCCCCTGTTCCTGCTATGGAGGTTTCTTTGGCCCCTGCTTCCCTTTCGGTTGCTGCTCTTGCTGGGGTGCGCTCCCCTCTTTCTACTTCCCCTCCTGCTGCTGCTGTCCTTGACTGCTCCTCTCCGTTGTCTCCTCCTCTTCCTCCTCCTCCTCCTCCTCCGGACCCTGCCCGCCCACCTCTGATCTGTTCTCCCGTTTCCTTCCCTCCGTCTTTGCTCAGTTTACCCATGCCCCCTAACCCTGACTTTGCTGACCCTGATCCCGACCCTGATATTCTTTAACGTGCTCTGTTGCTCTTTCGCCTTTGTTTCTTCCTTGTTCTCTGTTTTTGTCCTTTCTCTTCTCGTCGTTGTCCATTCTTCAATGGAACGTTCGAGGTTATTACGCCAATTTCCTCGAACTCCAACTTCTGATTTCGCGGTTTTCGCCCCTTTGTGTCTGTCTCCAGGAGCCAATGCTTGGTGCGCGTCCTGGTCGTTTTCGTGGCTATTCCTTTCTCTCCCCCCCCCCCCCCAGCCATTGCTGGGGCTTCTAATTCTTCTGCTCTCTTGATTCGGGCTGATGTTCCCTTTGTTCCTTTACTTTTTCCTTCGCCTCTCCATTGTTCTGCTGCTCGTATCTTTGTGGGGAAATGGTACACAGTTTGTTCCATTTATCTCCCCCCGAGTGTCCCGCTCTCTCTTCCTGATTTGAAACACCTCCTAGACTCCTTGCCGGAGCCTGTGCTCCTGCTGGGTGACTTCAATTGTCGTCATTCTCTTTGGGGTGACGTTCTGACGAATACCCGGGGTCGCCTCCTTGAGCCGTTTCTCCTCTCTTCTTCCCTGTCTCTTCTGAATTCTGGTGAGCCCACTCATTTGGACTCTCGGACTCGCACCCTTTCTTGTCTTGATCTTTCTCTCTGCTCTTCTTCTCTTTACTTAGATTTCACGTGGCAGGTTCTTGATGACCTCCATGGAAGTGATCATTTCCCCATCCTTGTTTCCTTTTTCTCTTTTCGCCCTTCCCTCTCTTTCCCTAGGTGGCAGTTTGCTAAGGCAGACTGGACCCTATTTACCCTCAGTGCTGCTCTCTCTGACCTCTCCCTTCTGCCTCTCTCTCGCGCTCTCTTCCTTTTTCATGACACTGTCTTCAACGCTGCCCTCCGCTCTATTCCTCGCTCTTCCTCTCGGGGTCCACGGAAGTGCGTTCCCTGGTGGAATGCGGACTGTGCTCGGGCTGTCCGCTGTAAGCGTGCAGCCTGGAAGAGGCACCGCCGTAGGCAGACGACCGATTCTTTTCTTTTCTTTCGGAAAGCGAGTGCGGTGGCCCGTAGGACCATCCGTACGGCTAAACGTGAATGTTGGGCATCTTATGTCTCAACAATTACGTCCGAGACCCCTCTGGCCCAGATCTGGAAGCGTATCCGCAAGATAGCGGGTAAGTTCGTTCCCGATGTTTCACCGGTCCTTCACCTCCATGATACTCTTGTGGCGGACCCGTTGCAGGTCGCTTCCGAACTGGGTTCCCACTTTTCTTCTGTTAGCTCTGGTCTTCATCTTCCCCAATCTTTCCTTCTTCGTAAACCTGTCCTTGAGTCTCGTCCTTTAGATTTCTGCACTCATCTTCAGCTTCCCTATAATGATCCCTTCTCTCTCTCTGAACTTCATTCTGCCCTGGCCCTCTGCGGTTCTACGGCGGCGGGCTCCGATGGTATTCATTATGAGATGCTTCGCCATCTCCCTCCGAGCACGTCTCAGTATTTACTGAGTCTGTATAATCGGATCTGGGAGTCGTCGTCAGTCCCTGAGGACTGGCTCGAAGCCGTTGTCCTCCCTGTTCGCAAACCGGGGTCTCTGGGTACTTCCCCTAAGGACTTTCGCCCTATTGCTCTCACAAGTTGTGTCTGCAAACTCTTTGAACGTATGGTTAACGTTCGTCTGATGTGGTTCCTGGAACACCATCACCTCCTCTCCCCTTCTCAATTTGGTTTCCGCAAGTGCCGCAGCACGACGGATGTCCTGGTGAACTTGGAGGTCTATATTCGTACTGCTTTTGCTGCGAAGACCTCCGTTGTTGCCGTCTTTTTTGACCTAGAAAAGGCTTACGACACCACATGGCGTTATCATATCCTATCTCAACTTCATTCTTTTGGCTTTCGTGGTCATCTCACTCTCTTTCTCCGCAGCTTCCTCTCTCGTCGTTCCTTTCGGGTGCGCCTTGGTACCGCTCTCTCTCCCTCTTTTCAGCAATACGAAGGTGTGCCCCAGGGTAGTGTTCTGAGCACTACTCTTTTTCTGGTTGCCCTCAATGGTCTTCTTTCCTCTCTTCCTTCTGGTGTCTTCTCCGCTCTCTATGTCGATGATCTTACCCTTTGTTGTCAGGGTGATGATTCGCCTCTCCTTCAACGCCGGCTTCAACTTGCGATTGATGCCGTGTCGTCTTGGGCCACAGGTCATGGCTTCAAGTTCTCTACTTCTAAGACTTGTGCCATGACTTTTACGCGGAAACGGGTTGTTCTATGTCCCTCTTTGTCGCTTTATGGTCATCCCCTTGAATACAAAGATTCCGCGAAGCTTTTGGGGTTATTCCTTGACACTCGTTTGTCTTGGTCTCCCCATATCTCTTACCTCCGTGTTGAGTGCTCTAAGGCCCTTACCCTCCTTCGGGTCTTGTCCCATACTTCTTGGGGGGCAGATAGGCGCACTCTCCTTGCTTTACATTCCTCTCTCGTCCTGTCTAAGCTCGATTATGGTTGCCCTGCTTACTCGTCTGCTTCTTCTTCTACTCTTCGCTGTCTTGATGCTTTGCACCATACTGGGTTGCGCCTCAGTTCTGGTGCCTTTCGTTCGACTCCCATCCTTAGCTTGTATGTTGACACTGGCTTCCTGTCTCTCCAGGACCGCCGTGATCGCTACTGTCTTCGCTATCTTGCGCGGTCCTTGCAACATCCTTCCTCTCGCCTCTGTCGTGCTTTAACTTTTACCCCTCCTGCGGTTCCTGTTCCTCTTCACCACCTCCCTCTTTCTGTCCGGTTATCTCGCCTACAGGATTCTCTCTCCGTTCGTATTTCTGATGTTTCTCCTCGTGTTGTTCCTTCTTTGCCCCCGTGGAGGGTCCCTCTTCCGCGGTTTTGTAGTTCCTTGACCCGTGTCACTAAAGCTTTTACCCCTCCTACGGTTCTAAAACGCCTTTTCCTCGAGCACTTTTCTTCTCACTCCCGCTCCGTTTCTGTCTTCACCAATGGGTCTAAGTCAGTGGACGGTGTTGGCTACTCTGTTGTTTTTCCTGATCGCACTTATATGTGTCGCTTGCCTCCGGAGACTAGCATCTTTACAGCGGAACTTTATGCTATTCTCTATGCTCTTCGTCTCCTGCTTTCTCGTTGTCAGTCTTCCTTTGTGGTTGTTGTTGACTCTCGTAGTGCCCTCATGGCTCTCGGGTCCTTTAATCCGGTTCATCCAGTAGTTGTCGAGATCCAGCATTGGCTGTTTCTCGTTCACAGTAAATTTAAGTCGGTTGAGTTTTGTTGGGTTCCCAGCCATATTGGTGTGTCTTTAAATGAGCGTGCGGATGCTGCCGCTAAGGAAGCTGTCCGCTCTTGTCCCATCTCTCGTAAAGGCATTCCGTATTCCGACTTTTACCCGGTTATCCATTCCTCAGTCCTTACCCGTTGGCAGGCTTCTTGGTTGTCTGTTACTGGTAACAAGCTACGTACTCTTAAATGTTGTGTTTCCTCGTGGCCGTCCTCCTTCCACCGTAACCGGCGGTGGGAAACAGCTCTGGCGAGGTTGCGTATTGGCCATACTCGCTTAACCCATGGTCACTTGATGGAGCGCCGCCCTGCTCCTTATTGTCCTAGTTGCATTGTCCCTCTTACGGTCGTGCATGTCCTTCTTGAATGACCTAACTTCCAGGACGAGCGTGTGTCTTGCTTTCCGACCGCCCCTCGCGGTCACCTGTCCCTCGATAGAATTCTTGGTGACTCGGATACTTTTGATATCGTTCGCCTTATGCGTTTTTGTTCTCGTGTTGGCATCCTTGGTGATATTTAGCGCCCTCTGATTATTTTGCGTATTTGATGGTGCTACATAGCCTTCCCGGTTTGGTGCCTTCTTTTGATAATTACTTACTTGGACTACTATTTTGATGCCCGGGTGCTTGAGGAGGCATACTCTTGCACCCCGTAGAACTGTAGTACCCAACGTCTCGAGCGAGGGGAACCTTTTATTGCCAATCCCCCTTTCGTCGCTGAACCCAATCTCGACGGACTGACGGTTCTTAAGGTTGCGTTTGTGGGGCGTATACTCACGACACACCCCTAGGGGGCCCCGGCATGATCGGCGATAGCTTCCTGTTGGGTGTCCTGCCTCTAATTGTGGCTCCATGGTGGGTATGGGGGCACATTCGTGGATGAATTTATCACTCTTCGTACCTATGTCGTTAAATGTTTCTGTTGTACCTTCTCGGGCTCGTGGGGTGGGCGAGTCGGTCTGTCTTGGAAGACCGGGCTCTGTAGCCTCCGCTGCGTTGGGCCCTGACCATTGCTCCTCCTTTGACCATCCTGGCTTCTTCCCCCAGTTCCCCTCCCTCCTCTGTGGTTGGGTCGAGCCTCCAGCCCCCAGTGGTGACCTCTTCGTCCCCTGGTGCGGCTAAGTCTCTCGTTGTGACTACTGTGCCTTTTGACCCCTCTCTCTCTGGGGATTCTCAATGCTGTTCGCGCCCCGGCCGCACTCGCTCGATTCCTTCCCGTACTGACGCGTATCGGGCCTTGTTTGGTCCCGCTTCATGGGCCAAATACTCTGATCTCCTCCCTCTTGATTCTGCGCCTCCTGACGATTTCTCCCTCCATCGGCATCTTGTTGATTCCATGGATGCGTCTGTTACCTTCAACCCCACTCGTCTCGGTACACGTGTCGTTGCTGCTCCTTCTCAGGATGCAGCTTCCCGCTTGGCTGCCTTATCTTGCCTCGGCGAGATCCCTGTTCGGGTCTCCAAGAACGTTTGGATGAATGACAGTGTTGGCACTATTCTCCTCCCGCCACATGTTGCAACCGGTGTTCGGAATCTGCAGGATTGCCACGAAGATATTCGGCATATCCTTGATGCCCAAGGCAATTCTGTCCTCCAGGTTGACTCGTTTACTCGTCCCCCTCGTGGTCGTCGCCGTCAACCCCTTCGTGTTGTGAAGATCACCTTTGATGGTAGGACCCTTCCATCCTCTGTCATTCTTGCTGGTTCTAGGTGCTCTGTCCAGGAGTATATTCCTTTCTCCTCAACTTTGTAACAAGTGCTGGAGGTTTGGGCATGGTGCCCTCCGCTGCTCTGGGACTGTCTCTCTGCCCTTTGTGTGGGGGTGAAGGTCACTCTAAGTCGGAGTGCACTTCACCCCAAGCTCGCTGCCTCAACTGCGGTGAGGCCCATCCTACCTTCTCCCGTGCCTGTATCCATTACAAGCTTGAGGCAGCCGTCCTCAACTTGAAGCACCGGGAGCGTTTATCTTTTCCTGATGCGAGGCGCCAGGTTCGCCGGCTCCCGCCTTATGCTAACGTCTCTTATGCTCGCGTGTTGCGCTCTTCCTCTCCTCGTCCTTCCCTCCTTCCTCAGACTCACAACCGTTTCCGGGCCTTGGACCCTGATACGCCCACTGCCCCTTCCTCTGTTCCTTTGCGTTCTGTCCCAAGGGGTCCTCCTCCTGGTTCTCTGTCTGGGGTTCCCCTTCTTTCTACCCGGTCTGTCATGTCTCCTGTGTCTTCATCCTCATCTCCCTCCGATCCTCCTTCCCATCCTCTTCCTCCATCTATCGGCTCTCCCCGCCGCCTGTCGGTGCAGGCGGATGTCCATCGCTCTCCTAATGGCCGTCGTGTGTGCTCTCGTTCAGCTTCTCCTGTTGAGACACTGGAATCCGTTGCCCGGTACGTAGTTGCTGGGACACCGGTCTCTTTAAGTCAGAAGCGTAAGCCTGGCTCCTCTCCTTCCTCCTCCCCGGCGGGTAAGAAGGCTTCGCTTTCTTCCTCAGCCCCTACTTCTGGCTCTGTTGATCCTTCCCCTCTCATTTCAGTGATTACGCCCCCTGTTCCTGCTATGGAGGTTTCTTTGGCCCCTGCTTCCCTTTCGGTTGCTGCTCTTGCTGAGGTGCGCTCCCCTCTTTCTACTCCCCCTCTTCCTGCTGCTGTCCTTGACTGCTCCTCTCCGTTGTCTCCTCCTCTTCCTCCTCCTCCTTCTCTGGACCCCGCCCGCCCACCTCTGGTCTGTTCTCCCACTTCCTTCCCTCCATCTTTGCTCAGTTTACCCATGCCCCCTAACCCTGACTTTGCTGACCCTGTTCCTGACCCTGATATTCTTTAACGTGCTGTGTTGCTCTTTCGCCTTGGTTTCTTCCTTGTTCTCTGTTGTTGTCCTTTCCCTTCTCGTCGATGTCTATTCTTCAATGGAACGTTCGAGGTTATTATGCCAATTTCCTCGAACTCCAACTTCTGATTTCGCGGTTTTCGCCCCTTTGTGTCTATCTCCAGGAGCCAATGCTTGGTGCTCGTCCTGGTCGTTTTCGTGGCTATTCCTTTCTCTCCCCTCCCCCATCCATTGCTGGGGCTCCTAATTCTTCTGCTCTCTTGATTCGTGCTGATGTTCCCTTTGTTCCTTTACTTTTTCCTTTGCCTCTCCATTGTTCTGCTGCTCGTATCTTTGTGGGGAAATGGTACACAGTTTGTTCCATTTATCTCCCCCCGAGTGTCCCGCTTTCTCTTCCTGATCTGAAACACCTCTTGGACTCCTTGCCGGAGCCTGTGCTCCTGCTGGGTGACTTCAACATGTCGTCATTCTCTTTGGGGTGACGTTCTGACGAATACCCGGGGTCGCCTTCTTGAGCCGTTTCTCCTCTCTTCTTCCCTGTCTCTTCTGAATTCTGGTGAGCCCACTCATTTGGACTCTTGGACTCGCACCCTTTCCTGTCTTGATCTTTCTCTCTTCTCTTCTACTCTTTACTTAGATTTCACGTGGCAGGTTCTTGATGACCTCCATGGCAGTGATCATTTCCCCATCCTTGTTTCCTTTTTCTCTTTTTGCCCTTCCCTGTCCTTCCCTAGGTGGCAGTTTGCTAAAGCGGACTGGAACCTATTTACCCTCAGTGCTGCTCTCTCTGACCTCTCCCTTCTGCCTCTCCTCCTTTTTCATGACACTGTCTTCAACGCTGCCCTCCGCTCTATTCCTCGCTCTTCCTCTCGGGGTCCGCGGAAGTGCGTTCCCTGGTGGAATGCGGATTGTGCTCGGGCTGTCTGCTGTAAACGTGCAGCCTGGAAGAGGCACCGCCGTCGGCAGACGGCCGATTCTTTTCTTTTCTTTCGGAAAGCGAGTGCGGTGGCCCGTAGGGCCATCCGTACAGCTAAACGTGAATGTTGGGCATCTTATGTCTCGACAATTACGTCCGAAACTCCTCTGCCCCAGATCTGGAAGCGTATCCGCAAGATAGCGGGTAAGTTCGTTCCCGATGTTTCACCGGTCCTTCACCTCCATGATACTCTTGTGGCGGACCCATTGCAGGTCGCTTCCGAACTGGGTTCCCACTTTTCTTCTGTTAGCTCTGGTCTTCATCTTCCCCAATCTTTCCTTCTTCGTAAACCTGTCCTTGAGTCTCGTCCTTTAGATTTCTGCACTCGTCTTCAGCTTCCCTATAATGATCCCTTCTGTCTCTCTGAACTTCGTTCTGCCCTGGCCCTCTGCGGTTCTACGGCGGCGGGCTCCGATGGTATTCATTATGATATGCTTCGCCATCTCCCTCTGTGCACGTCTCAGTATTTACTGAGTCTGTATAATTGGATCTGGGAGTCGTCGTCAGTCCCTGAGGACTGGCTCGATGCCGTTGTCCTCCCTGTTCGCAAACAAGGGTCTCTGGGTACTTCCCCTAAGGACTTTCGCCCTACTGCCCTCACAAGTTGTGTCTGCAAACTTTTTGAACATATGGTTAACGTTCGTCTGATGTGGTTCCTGGAACACCATCACCTCCTCTCCCCTTCTCAATTTGGTTTCCGCAAGTGCCACAGCACGACAGATGTCCTGGTGAACTTGGAAGTCTATATTCGTACTGCTTTTGCTGCGAAGACCTCCGTTGTTGCCGTCCTTTTTGACCTGGAAAAGGCTTTCGACACCACTTGGCGATATCATATTCTATCTCAACTTTTTTCTTTTGGCCTTCGTGGTCATCTCCCTCTCTTTCTCCGCAGCTTCCTCTCTCGTCGTTCCTTTCGGGTGCGCCTTGGTACCGCTCTCTCTGCCTCTTTTCAGCAATACGAAGGTGCGCCCCAGGGTAGTGTTCTGAGCACTACTCTTTTTCTGGTTGCCCTCAATGGTCTTCTTTCCTCTCTTCCTTCAGGTGTCTTCTCTGCTCTCTATGTCGATGATCTTACCCTTTGCTGTCAGGGTGATGATTCGCCTCTCCTTCAGCGCCGGCTTCAACTTGCAATTGATGCCGTGTCGTCTTGGGCCACCGATCATGGCTTCAAGTTCTCTACTTCTAAGACTTGTGCCATGACTTTTACGCGGAAACAGGTCATTCTTCGTCCCTCTTTGTCACTTTATGGTCGTCCCCTTAAGTACAAAGATTCCGCGAAGCTTTTGGGGTTATTCCTTGACACTCGTTTGTCTTGGTCTCCCCATATCTCTTACCTCCGTGTTGAGTGCTCTAAGGCCCTTACCCTCCTTCGGGTCTTGTCCCATACTTCTTGGGGGGCAGATAGGCGCACTCTCCTTGCTTTACATTCCTCTCTCGTCCTGTCTAAGCTCCATTATGGTTGCCCTGCTTACTCGTCTGCTTCTCCTTCTACTCTTCGCCGTCTTGATGCTTTGCACCATACTGGGTTGCGCATCAGTTCTGGTGCCTTTCATTCGACTCCCGTCCTTAGCTTGTATGTTGACACTGGCTTCCTGTCTCTCCAGGACCGCCGTGATCGCTACTGTCTTCGCTATCTTGCGAGGTCCTTACAACATCCTTCCTCTCGCCTCTGTCGTGCTTTAACTTTTACATCTCCTGCGGTTCCTGTTCCTCTTCACCACCTCCCTCTTTCTGTCCGGTTATCTCGCCTACAGGATTCTCTTTCCGTTCGTATTTCTAATGTTTCTCCTCGTGTTGTTCCTTCTTTGCCCCAGTGGAGAGTCCCTCTTTCGCGGTTTTGTACTTCCTTGACCCGTATCACTAAAGCTTTTATCCCTCCTACGGTTCTAAAACGCCTTTTCCTTGAGCACTTTTCTTCTCACTCCCGCTCTGTTTCTGTCTTCACCGATGGGTCTAAGTCTGCGGACGGTGTTGGCTACTCTGTTGTTTATCCTGATCGCACTTATATGTGTAGCTTACCTCCGGAGACTAGCATCTTTACAGCGGAGCTTTATGCTATTCTCTATGCTCTTCATCTCCTGCTTTCTCGTTGTCAGTCTTTCTTTGTAGTTGTTGTTGACTCTCGTAGTGCCCTCATGTCCTTTAATCCGGTTCATCCAGTAGTTGTCGAGATCCAGCATTGGCTGTTTCTTGTTCACAGTAAATTTAAGTCGGTTGAGTTTTGTTGGGTTCCCAGCCATATTGGTTTGTCTTTAAATGAGCGTGTGGATGCTGCTGCCAAGGAAGCTGTCCGCTCTTGTCCCATCTCTTGTACAGGTATTCCATATTCCGACTTTTACCCGGTTATCCATTCCTCCGTCCTTACCCGTTGGCAGGCTTCTTGGTCGTCTGTTACTGGTAACAAACTACGTACTCTTAAATGTTGTTTCCTCGTGGCCGTTCTCCTACCACCGTAACCGGCGATGGGAAACAGCTCTGGCGAGGTTGCGTATTGGCCATACTCGTTTAACCCATTGTCACTTGATGGAGCGCCGCCCTGCTCCTTATTGTCCTAGTTGCATTGTCCCTTACGGTCGTGCATGTCCTTCTTGGATGTCCTGAGTTCCAGGACGAGCGTGTGTCTTGCTTTCCGACCGCCCCTCGTGGTCTCCTGTCCCTCAATAGAATTCTTGGTGACTCGGATACTTTTGATATCGTTTGCCTTATGCGTTTTTGTTCTCGTATTGGCATCCTTGGTGATATTTAGCGCCCTCTGATTATTCTGCGCATTTGATGGTGCTACATAGCCTTCCCGGTTTGGTGCCTTCTTTTGATAATTACTTACTTACTTCACACGAGGTTCCTTCTCTGGTTCAGTCTTCCTGGTCGTTCTAGTGCAATGCTTCTGTTCGGCAGTGTAGTCAGGAAACTCTGTTGAAGTGCTTTCAACAATCTGTTGGGTAGAAGTAGGGTTAAACAAATCATGTGGTTTCAACTCTGTCTGCACCTGGAATCTGGTCTGTGCTGCTACTTTAGGTGTTACTATTTCAACCGGATCGTTCCCAACTCTGGGATGGTTATTGTCCAGACCCATCGCCAAGTCGTTGGCTAGTATTACCTCTATCCCATCTATAGGAAGGGTATCAACTACTGCCAATGCACACGTGCCGCTGAAATAGGGCGATTCTAAGTGTACTTGTACTAAGGGGGAGACATACCGCGTCGAGGGTAATCCATCTAGAATAACCCTTTGTTTCCCATCAGTACACACTCCCTCGGGTAACGCATTTCTCACGATCAGAAACTGGGCTGCTCCACTATCTTTGAGCACTACCACAGACCTACCAGTCTGATCACTCGACACCTACCTGCTTGAAGTGTAAGGGGCAAACAATCCTGGCTTCTCTCCATTCCTACTGAGAGACTGGGTGTTTACTGGTGGGGTTACACAATTCACCAGCATTACTTCCCTATGCGGGTCGTTACCTCTTCTACCTCGACACTTAGCAGCAATGTGCACTCTCTGCCCGCAGGTCCAACACGGTAGGTTTCTCTTAGGACTAATTCGTTTCGAACTGTTAGGACTAGTCCATCGTGGACTGCTTGGGGGGCATCTTCAAGGCACTTTGTGGGACGGTTGTTTCTTCTGGTTGACATTTGTCAAATAGTCTTGGGTAGCTTTTCTGGATATACCTGGTAGAAGGCCGGTGCGTCAGAATATATTCCTCAGCCATGATGGCTGCCGCACTCAGGTTTTCTACCTGCTGTTCATCTAGGTATGTCTTTAGATCTCCAGTCAGACCTTCCTTGAAGTCTTCCAATAGAATGAGCTGTTCAAGCTGCTCCTTTGTCTCTACCTTCCGAGAAGTGCACCATTCATGGAACAGCCGTTCCTTGATACTTGCAAACTCCGTGAAGGTGTGATCGGATGTCTTCTTCGGGTTACGGAACTTTTGCCTGTAAGCTTCCGGTACCAACTGTTAAGCCATCAGCACCACCTCCTTAATAGCATCGTAATCACTGGAATCATCCACCGACAATGATGAGTATGCAATTTGGGCCTTTCCAGTCAGAACAGATTAGACCCATTCTGACAGATGGCCCAATTTTCTCGTGGCCAATCCAATGATACAGCTACCTTCTCGAAAGCGGCAAAGAACTTTGAGACTTCTTTCTCGTTGAATTTAGGAACCGTTTTAATGTTCTTCACTGGGTCGAAACTACTTGTTTCCCTCCTACTACCTAATCTTAGCACTTCCAATTCGTGTTATCTTTCCTTCTCTCTTTCTTTTCTTTCTCGCTCTTCTCTTTCTCTTGTCTTCTTGCTCTTCTCTTTCTTTCCTTTCTTCTCTTCCCTTCTTTTGTCTTCTTTCTTCTAGATCAAAATGTTTCATTTCCATTTCTCTTTCTAGTCTTTTTTCTTCTCTTTCTAGTTCTAGTTTTTTTCCATTATTTTGCGATTTATTTTTAACTCACGCATTTTTACAGTTAGTAAACTTATATTCAGTTCACTCTTGTCACTCTCACCATCACTTCCTTGGTCTTCCTTTTCAGTGGAAGCCATAACACCTTTCTTTTTACTCTGTGCCTTGCTTTTTTGCGTTTCACCGGTCTTTAACCCTTAAGCTGCTAAGGGGTCCTGGGGAGATTTACACCCCTGTTCGCAAGAAAATTTTTAAAAATTATTTTGTCTTCTAAAAATGTTAGTTGTTCCCTGAGTACGGGAAAAATAATTTAAAATCGTAGGTGACATATTTTGGCCGCAATAGGCCGAGGAAGTCTGGCAAAATGTGGGCGTTGACAGAGCAGTCGTCAGTGGCGGTCAGCGTCACCTCGAGCTGACAGGTGGGAGTTGCCACAAAGATATTATTACCTAATTATTTTAATGTGTGATTTTTTCTTAGTTTTTTGCAGTAATAATATTCAATAGTGTGTAGTGTGATAGATTGATATAATAAAAGGGGTGAATCACCGCTATACTCAAAAGTATGGTGTGCATATTAGTGATTCAATTATTATGTTCATAAAACAATAAACAAATAGTTTTGCTGCTATTACACTCTATACACAGGTTATATATAAGTATCTGCATGTTTTGTTCACCACAACGAACCACCAAGTTGGTATTATGAGTCGAAAAGCAACGAGGAGTGACCGCCACACACCAGCCAGCCACTCGTTGCCACTCCCTCAAGTACGCCCACTTTCTCCTCCCACCATTCTGTTTTTTTTTATTCTATTCACTATATACAGACGTTATATATAAGTATCTAGATGATTTCTTCAACATAACTGTACAACTAAGCTGATATAGTTAGTTCAGGCACTAAGATCTTATAGTTCTGCCCGAAACGCTTTGCGTAATAGTGGCTTTAGGCATTGTATGTACTAGCTCTATCTATAAATCCATCAACTTTTGTATCTTATCTTGTATGTATGTACCTTACCTGAATAAAAATTTATTTATTTATTTATTTATAAGAGACGTCGCTACACAAAGTCAGCTGGAGGCTGCCTCCCTCACTCATTAAAGTTCACACGCACTAAAATTTATCCCCCAACAATACCGTTTGTGGTGTTATTACACTATATACACACATATATAAGTATCTACATGTTGTATGCACTGTAACTGTACACCTAAGTTTGCAGGGTGCCCAAAGAGCATAGTGACCACCCTCTACACAGCTAGACAAGTTTTTCAGACGACGCCACCTCCATCACTCAAATAGCTCCTCCCAACATAGTCCTTTTGATGTTATTACACTAATACACACATTATATATAAGCATCTACATTTGTGTTCACCATAGAGAATCACTGAGCTGGTATGGTGAATGCAGACAACAGGTGGCCACACAGTCAGTAAACGATGCTATCTCCCTCCGTCCCTCAGCATTACTCCTCCCACAGCGCTAATTATCATAACCTTCTTGCTATTATCACAATCCTGGTCATTTTTATCACAGTCAGAGGTCATATGTAATATTGTCATCGCTAAATAGTAGCAGTTACATTTATTTTGACATTTTTAGGCAGTGCTGTGGTCACAAGCTGAACAGCAATGCTGTTAGCTCATGCTGAGTGCACCAGCCTTGGCTGCTCCCACAGTACTGTCGCTCTCACACCGGAGAATATTGCACACGATTTTTTTTAAATATGGTGTCTGTTTACAAGAACCCTGAAGAAGCTAATATGAAACCCGTGTAGCTGCAGGCCATTTGAATATTACCTGGCATCCTATGGCGTATATATACGCCATGCTTACCGTGGCCATGGCGTATATATATATATATATATATATATATATATATATATATATATATATATATATATATATATATATATATATATATATATATATATATATATATATATATGCATGCAGGCACAGACTTGCCTATATAACTCGCAAGCTGAAGTTTATAACTTTTTAACACTCAACCCACCAGGAGACTCGAACCCTGGCCCACAGAGTGGCAGGTACACACTGTATCCATTGCACCATACTTCAAAGCCATAAAGAGAGGTAGGAATTCTGGGGTATTTAACCCACAGAACTCCATTCTCTCCCAGGCAATGAGATGATGAAGGACCTCTGGTGTTCTTTAATCGAGCCCTGTTATGTGGGAAAACTCGGTGTAAATGCTCAATGCACAGACTTGCCTATATAACTCGCAAGCTGAAGTTTATAACTTTTTAACACTCAACCCACCAGGAGACTCGAACCCTGGCCCACAGAGTGGCAGGTACACACTGTATCCATTGCACCATACTTCAAAGCCATAAAGAGAGGTAGGAATTCTGGGGTATTTAACCCACAGAACTCCATTCTCTTCCAGTATATATACTGTATAAATGACCCCTCACTTGCTCTAGTGCTCTTGGGAGGTGGTGATCTTTGGTGTATTTAAATACTCCGAAATTACCATCTCTTTTAAGGGTCTGAGCAGGTGGTGGAGCAGGTTAAGGCGTACCTGTTATGCCAGTTGCTGGAAGGCTTCTGTGCTGGCTAGGGTTCGAGTCTCCTGGTGGGAAAGTGTTCTAAAGTTGTATACTTCACTCTCGTGTTTAGGAGAGTTGTGCCTTAAGCATAGACACTGTGTCTTCCCATATTAACAGGGACTTGATGAAATATACATATAAATGACCCCTCACTTGCTCTAGTGCTCTTGGGAGGTGGTGATCTTTGGTGTATTTAAATACTCCGAAATTACCATCTCTTTTAAGGGTCTGAGCAGGTGGTGGAGCGGGTTAAGGCGTACCTGTTATGCCAGTTGCTGGAAGGCTTCTGTGCTGGCTAGGGTTCGAGTCTCCTGGTGGGAAAGTGTTCTAAAGTTCTAAAGTGTATATATATATATATATATATATATATATATATATATATATATATATATATATATATATATATATATATATATATATATATATATATATATATATATATATATACACATACACACACACACATCATGTGCAGTTTAATGGTTAAGTGCTTATGGACCTTAAAGAGGATTTCCACTTGCAAATCACACTCGCTTACTTTGATCCCTAAATAAGCACTTATCAGCACGATTTAAGGCTTTCCAAGGTATTTCGACCTTGACTGGCAGTCTTCCTGGTTCAGGAATTCCTGGAACATCATCCAGGTTCTCAATGATCTTTTTCTCTGCCATTTTTAGCTTTATGTTGTGCATGAGCACACAACACTGCACTTAACACCGCACTAAACTTACACACAAAACGAAAAGGGGAGTTATACTCAGGGATTGCACTACTTAACCACTCCTATCAAACACATTTGACAAGAGGTCGGATCCCGCTGGGGATGCCAATTATGTTACGGCCACTATGGGCCAGTAACTGGGCTCTTTATGTTATAACCTCTTTTATAGTATCCGACCCCAAATCGGTAGTACTATGTTGGCAGTGTTCACCAACTCCAGCGTTTCCACCACTCAGTACTTTGCGCATGTGTACTGACAAACGCTGGCGAGTTCACCTTTTACATGGGCCGTGCTATGGGGCGATAGTACACAAAATGAGGTCAATGGGAATAACTGGAAAAGTAGGACGCTGGATACTCAATTTCCTGTCGAATAGAACACAAAGAGTGACAGTCAATCTAATAAAATCGAGTCCAAGCGCAGTTAAAAGCTCTGTACCTCAAGGTTCAGTCCTTGCACCACTATTGTTCCTTATTCTCATATCAGATATAGACAAAAATACACGTCACAGCTTCGTTTCATCCTTTGCAGATGACGCGAAAATCAGCATGAAAATTACCTCTGCTGAAGACATTGAAAAATTACAAGCATATATCAAAGTTTTCGATTGGGCAGCAGAAAATAACATGATGTTTAACGGTGATAAATTCCAGGTACTCAGATACGGCAAAAATGAGGATCTGAAACATAATACAGGGTACAAAATACAATCTAATCTGCCCATAATAGGAAAATAGCATGTCAAGGATTTGGGAATATTGATGTCCGGCGATCTAACGTTTAGGGAGCATAACCAAGCAAATATTGCATCAGCCAGAAAAATTATAGGATGGATTACGAGAACTTTCAAATCCAGGGATCCCATCACAATGGTTGTACTCTTCAAGTCACTTGTGTTGTCCCGTCTCGAGTACTGCTTAGTACTCAATGCCCCCCCCCCCCTTTCAGAGCAGGAGAGATTGCTGAAATAGAGAACACAGAGAACATATACAGCACGCATAGACGAGATAAAACATCTAAATTATTGGGATCGTCTCAAAGCTCTCCAAATGTAGTCTAGAAAGGAGACGAAATAGATACCAAATAATATACACATGGAAAATACTGGAGGGCCAGGTCCTAAATCTACACAGTAAAATAACAACGTACTGGAGTGAACGATATGGAAGAAAATGTAGGATTGAACCAGTGAAGAGCAAAGGTTCCATAGGCACAATCAGAGAACACTGTATAAACATCAGAGGTCCGCGGTTGTTCAACGTCCTCCCAGCGACTATAAGAAATATTGCCAAACAACTGTGGACATCTTCAAGAGAAAGCTGGACTGTTTTCTAAGAGAAGTTCCGGATCAGCCGGGCTGTGGTGGGTATGTGGGCCTGCAGGCCGCTCCAAGCAACAGCCTGGTGGACCAAACTCTCACAAGTCGAGCCTGGCGTCGGGCCGGGCTTGGGGAGTAGAATAACTCCCAGAACCCTATCAAGCAAGCAGGCCAGTCCGACACAGTCTCACCAGGTGCCTACACCCCTCTTTCGCTCTCCAGCAACCCACTGGCAGAGGACTTCAGCAACACACTGACAGGGGTTACAAACAACCATATACAAGAGTAGCTAACCCCTGGCAGAAGCCTCTAGCAACCGGCTAGCAGCACTTTACGATAGGCACCTCACTATTATCCGTTACTCTCCTAAGACAATCCTGGGGTACGCCGATCTCTACCGACTGCGTAATTTAGCAGCTAACACACTGCCCAGATCGATGGCGACTTACTCAGTCTTCTTCCAGGACCAAGCTGAGAGTACGTGGACTGCCCAAGGTAAACTGCCTTCTTCAGTACGACTGCCTCTACACGTCGCCTCTGTGGACGTAAAACGTCATTAGTTACATTATTAGTTATTAGTTAGTTACAAATGTGGTGATCTCACAGATGTTAACAACTACAGACCTATATCAATCCTGCCTAACTTGTCAAAAATATTTGAAAAACTAATCTACAAGCAGCTTAATTTACTCTTATCTAGCCAAACACAATATACTTAGCTCTTGTCAATATGGCTTCAGACCCAAAAAAGTACTAACGATGCACTTATTAGTATGATTAACTTGATTCATGCAGCTCTTGATAAAAATGAGTTCCCTGTTGGGTTATTTGTGGACCTGCGTAAGGCTTTTGACACTGTCAACCACCAAAACCTTCTTCTTAAATTACATCATTATGGAGTCAGAGGACACCCCCTGCAATACCTCAAATCTTACCTTACTGACAGGCTCCAGTATGTTTCTGTGAACAATTCAATTTCTCTCACCCTACCCATCAACATTGGTGTTCCTCAGGGCAGCATACTTGGCCCTCTCCTCTTTCTCATCTACATTAATGACCTTCCAAATGCCTCCCAATACCTCAAACCAATTCTATTTGCTGACGACACAACCTTCATTTACTCCAGTCCTGACCCCCTTGCTCTAAATGCCACAGTAAATACTGAGCTAAATAAAGTCCATCTGTGGCTAACTGCCAACAAACTCACCCTTAACATTGACAAAACTTTCTATATTCTGTTTGGCAATAAATCCTCTAATCAAATAAATCTCAGAATAAACAATACACAAATTTGTAACGAATTAGATGGCAAATTCCTTGGCGTTCTCATTGACCACAAGCTAAATTTCCAGGGACACATTCTAAATATATAAAAAAAAAAGTTTCATAAACTGTTGGCATTCTTGCTAAGATCAGATATTATGTACCCCGCCATGCCCTGGTGACGCTCTGTTACTCCCTCATCTATCCATATCTCAACTATGGTATTTGTGCTTGGGATTCTACTACCCAAAATCATTTACATCCTCTAATTACTCAACACAAAGCTGCTATTAGGACAATATCCAACTCTGGCCCCAGGCATCACTCGGTACCCCTACTCAAATATCTGAATATGTTAGATATTAAGTCACTGCACATTCTCTCATGTGTATTATACATATATAAAATGCTGAACTGTAATGCCAATCCTGACCTCAAAAGCTTCATTGAAGGTTGTAACTGTAACGGTTCTATTGTTACGTAAAGTATGGTGACAAATAAACACAGACACTAAGATACTATATATATATTTGGTCGAATATACAGAAATACACAGGTGATACTTTGGTGTGAGTTGAGCGCACTGAGCGTTGGTACAGTATCTCGCAAGTGTCTGCTCTAGACCACACTTGAAAGTAGACTCTGGTTAATGTTTGCTATCCTGCAGCTTATATGCCCGGGCAACTCCTCACCGTATTGCCCGGGCAACGCCTCACCTCATTCATCTCCAAAGGTTGACAGGAATATTAACAATGCATTTGGAGCGAGTATATTATTGGATAATCTACTTGCTACAGAACTCCCCCTCCCAGGGGATGAAAGGAAAAATACTTGATCAAGGAACTTAGCTGGTCAGTGAATTGTACGCCCTGCTCGCGTTACATAACCATCAAAGTTAACTTCCTCCTCTTCGCTGATGTCATCTAACTGGGGTCGTAGGGTGGGAGGTCGCACGTACAGGATCGTCCGTCGTCCTAGGATCAGGTTGTGGTGCGGCTGGTAACTGGGGTCGAAAAGTGAACTGCGTAGTCGGCGGATGTGTCTCTGGATTTAGCAGTGTCGCAGACGTTGAGATGAAGCCTGGAGCAGAGCAGAGAGCTGAGTGAGGCCGGAGTCGTGGAGCTCTATGTGGGAGAGCGTGGCGGCTCGATTGAGATTTGTGAGTGTCTAAACTCGGGGAGCGAGAGCGTGGCGGCTCGATGTGGTCGTAGTCTGCTGTCTGCTCTGTGTCGAAGCTGTAACGTCTTGGGTTGATTAGGACTGTACACGCCGAGTACTACATTGTTTACTGTGGAAATTGTAGTCTGGTACCAAAAGATGTAGGCAGTGTGTGGACAAGCTCGGTGTAGCAGGAGAGAAGAATGTGCATAATTGTTGCGTCCTTGGGTCGCTGGTGGAGCATTTAGATCCGGGGCGGATGGGCTCGGGCACCAGGACATTAGGAGGTAATGTAGGCACGTAGTTAGGACAACGAGGTAATCACTGCTAGAGCTGAATTGTCCTGGAGGCGACGAAGAGTCGGAAACGCAAGCTGTAAGTCCTGTACTGCGCAAAGTGCTTGAGTCGGCAGAGTATCAGAATGCAGTGAACGTGTAGATGAATCTGACGAAAGAGCAGCTTTCGTGGGCGCCCCTGTAGAACAAGCAGTGCCCTGGCAGCGACGGAGAGTCGGCAGGACAGGCTGTAGATCACACATTATGTAGTTACTGATGAAGCTGCCAGATGAGTGAGTAGTGATCGTGGAGCAGCAAGCCGTAGTAGATGAAAATGCAGAGACGATCGCGATGAAAATCATAGCTATGGCAAGGGTGTTGGCAACGTTCCATGACAGGTGGCTGCGGTCCACAGCAAGCAGCAGCAGTGGAGGTCCAGTGAGAGTCCATGTTGTAGTCCATCGTGGCTGGGTATCGTCGAAACTCTCTGGGGTCACCAATGTAACGGTTCTATTGTTACGTAAAGTATGGTGACAAATAAACACAGACACTAAGATACTATATATATATTTGGTCGAATATACAGAAATACACAGGTGATACTTTGGTGTGAGTTGAGCGCACTGAGCGTTGGTACAGTATCTCGCAAGTGTCTGCTCTAGACCACACTTGAAAGTAGACTCTGGTTAATGTTTGCTATCCTGCTGCTTATATGCCCGGGCAACTCCTCACCGTATTGCCCGGGCAACGCCTCACCTCATTCATCTCCAAAGGTTGACAGGAATATTAACAATGCATTTGGAGCGAGTATATTATTGGATAATCTACTTGCTACATAACATATCCCATGAGCACCACACCAGAAGTTTAGTTTAGTTAATTTTAATTTTTATTTTTTTTTTATTTTTTTAGTTCATTTATTATGCACCCCATACCCATCTTGTGGGCGGTAGTGGAAAGGGGTTACAGAGGCACATAATGGGCTCAGGGACTGAACCCCACAATTCATTTAGCTAAGCAAGTTACAATCTTGATAAGCTAGTTACAAAATTCAATATAAGTCGTCACATCAACAATGGGTTCGAGATCGACCTCAAGTACAGGTTTTAAATTAAGCAACTGACATATGTGGAGAGCTAGTGTCAAAAAAGAACACTGTTTTTCCCAAAAACGGTGGGTTTTCTGAGTGGAAGAGAACGTATGTCTGGAGCTGACTTTAACCACCCCAAGCTGCGCGCGCATTGAGCCGAGGTTATATAAGCCTGGACGGAGACGGCGTGGCCCCTCTTCCAAGCCAGCAGCTGCTCTTACATAACGTAACATAACATAACGACTCACTGCTGCTCAGCGAGTCGTAAACACAGAAGTTTAGCCCGCTCAACTGTCCCCCCAGCATGGACCCTACACCAGTTCCTATCGACAACGACTCGGAGCGACCCGTCAGGGACGTCCTGCCCTTCTCAACATTTAATTAAGGTAGTGTTTGTGTTGGCGCGCCCATCCAGTGTTTGTGTTGGCGCGCCGGACCAGTGTTTGTCTCTGTGTTGGCGCACGCGCCCTGAACCATGCCTGTTGGTTCAGCCTTGGTGACCAAATGCAGGTGCAGTGGTCCTAGAGGGGGAGGTGACCCTCGGGGTTTGGGGCACTGGTTTTACTCCAGTAGGTGGCTGTTATTCGAAGCACATTCGGGAGGAGGCCTGTACACCCTCCCACCCCCACCTTCCCCATCTGCTCAGCCCTGTACCTTAAGCTCCCTCACCCAGTCGACGTGAGGTATGCTGCTTGGGCGACTTCTGTTGTGCCGTTATTTGTTATTTACGTTCTTTATATAAGTCCTTTATAGTCTGACTGTTAGTCATGGCGTGTTTCCTCACGCTACAATATTTACTGTAATTTTACCTTTGCTTTCTCCCCATGCCTATGTTTATATTGGGTAGTGCTGTTATTGTTGTTCCAGGACATTTAATGCTCAAGCCAGCTCCTATTTAGTGCTGTTGCTTTACCCTACTCTAAACGCTGGCTATTAGGTTAGGCTAGTGCTAGGTTAGGCTAGCTGCTGTCTCACAGGCCTCGGGCCCCTAGCTTCAAGTTTTCATGGACTTGTATTTTTCATAAGTTTCCTTAATTTATTAATGAATTTAATGGTGTCAAGCTGCATGTTTTCTTTTGCACGTTTTACATTTAGGTTTGTTTTACCTTTTGGTCATTGCCTATAAGTTAGTAGGTAAAGTTAGCTAGGTTAGGCTAGCTGCAGTGTCACAGGCCTCTGGCCCCTAGGTTTGTTTTCATGGACTTGTTTTCCATAAATTTCCTTAATTTATTAATGACTTTTATGCAGTGTCAAGCTGCATGTTCTCTTTAGCTGGTTTTACATTAATGTTTGTTTAACCTTTGCTATTGCCTTTAAGTTATTAGGTAAAGTTAGCTAGGTTAGGCTAGCTGCAGTGTCACAGGCCTCTGGCCCCTAGCTTTGTTTTTATGGACTTGTTTTTCCATAAGTTTCCTTAATTTATTAATGATTTTTATGCAGTGTCAAGCTGCGTGTTTCTTTGCTGGCTTTACATTTAGGTTTGTTTATCCTCTGTTTTGCCTTTAAGTTATTATGTAAAGTCAGCTAGGATGTGATAGTTGTAGGGATGGGGCCCTTGCCTCTTGCTTTAAGTTTATTCTGGCCCTGCATTTACGTTTAGTTTCCTCAGCAAATTTCCCGCATTTTACATCGCCCTTGTGTACCCAGATGTTTTTGTCTGGCCGGTGTAGCCCGGTACAATTGTTCCCAGACGTTTCGTCCGGCTGGTATAGCCGGCACGTTCGTACCCAGACGTTTTCGTCTGGCCGGTGTAGCCCGGTACATTTGTTCCCAGACGCTTCGTCCGGCTGGTATAGCCGGCACGTTCGTACCCGGCCAGACATTTTCGTCTGGCTGGTGTAGCCCGGTACATTTGTTCCCAGACGTTTCGTCCGGCTGGTATAGCCGGCACGTTCGTACCCAAACGTTTTCGTCTGGCCGGTGTAGCCCGGTACATTTGTTCCCAGACGTTTCGTCCGGCTGGTATAGCCGGCACGTTCGTACCCAGACGTTTTCGTCTGGCCGGTGTAGCCCGGTACGTCAATTCCACCACGTTTCGTTCGATCGCTGTAGCACAGTACTCCCGTGTTTTTCCTTGGTTGCGTGTACCAGATGTTGGTCTGCCTGGAGTGCCCGGTTATGCGGCCCCCTTCACCGTCCCAAGTTTTCAGTGTCCAGCCTAATGCCTGGCCGTGCGGTCTGCCGCTTGTGCGACTTTAAATCAAATCAAATGTTTATTTAGGTAAGGTACATACATACAAGAGATTTTACAAAGAGTGATGGATTTAATTCTAATTATTGCGGTCATTTATTATATTGGCTCCTGTATTAGTGATTTATGTTCCCCCCTCATTAACTATACCCTTACTCAAATAACTTGCTATATTCTTAGTCTTTCAGTCAT
This sequence comes from Procambarus clarkii, assembly GCF_040958095.1. Lineage (NCBI taxonomy): Eukaryota > Metazoa > Arthropoda > Malacostraca > Decapoda > Cambaridae > Procambarus > Procambarus clarkii. The sequence goes on from NC_091158.1 coordinate 26,028,065, forward strand.
GACGTGTATTAAGACTTGCCTCATTTATTCCTCAAGTTATTCCTCAATTTAGCATTGCGCAAGCCTCTGGATTTAGATCCTTTAGTTTTAGAGGTAATTAGGTATTCGTTTCAATGTCAATTTAGTGAACGGGAGCCCGCTCCTGTTTTGGTGATTTACGTTCCTCCATCATTAACTAAACGCTTACTTCAATAACTTGTTATATCCTTTGTCCTCCAGTCATCACGTGTATTAAGACTAAAGTTATTCCCCAATTTAGCATTGAGCAAGCCTCTGGCTTTAGATTATTCCTGCACTTGATTTATGAGTCAATTCCCCTCAGCAATTTGTTACTGCAATTTATGCATTGCGTTTGCTCCACGTTTTATTTAACTTTTGTGCCGCAATTATGTATGTGTAACTGCCGCTTTTGTCATTGAGTTTTAAGTTAAGTCAGCTAGGACGAGCTAGTTAGGTTATACTATGGGGTCTTTCAGTCACGACGTGTATTAAAGACTTTCAGTTTATTCCTCAATTTAGTCGGAAGGTACTGCGGCTTCCCAGCCGACGTCCTTCCTGTGACGAGTTAAGCCGGCGATGTTTTCAGTTTTATATTTATTTGGTCATATAAATAGGTGGCCTCCCAGGCCGCTGGTTTATCCAGACGTGTTGTCTGCACGGCGTAGCCCGGATGTCACTGCGGCCTCCCAGGCCGCTGGTTTACCCAGACGTGTTGTCTGCCCGGTGTAGCCCGGATGTCACAGCGGCCTCCTAGGCCGCTGGTCGCGAAGTTCTAGCTGAAGCCTTCCAGCCGAAGTGTCTTTTTTCACTCCTTTTCGTTATTGTATTTGGTTGTATTTACCTCGGCTCAAAGTGTTAATCCCGTTTCTCTAACGAGTTATAGTCCAGCTTAATTTTGAGCATACTTTGTTTTGCAATTTAATTATTTATAATTAGTTATAATTAATTATAGTTATAATTGGTTTATAATTTTATTATTTACACCATTTATTTACGATTATTCATATAATATAATTTATTACATTGTTAGGCTTTTCCAACCAAGTCGTCCCAGCCGGTGTTGTTCCTGCAGAGGATGGGCCAGCTGGTGGTTCGGCCGTAGCTGTTGCAGCGGGCGCCCTCACAGATTCAGCTACTTTCAGCAGACGATGTTACAGCTGCTAACGCCCCAGTTCCATCTTAGGCTTCCCGGCAGCCGATGCTTCAGTCATGAACCTCCAGCTGAAGCGTTCCACCCGACGTTGCGCCCATCAATTTATCACTTTTCAGTTTTGTAATTCTTGCTTTCCCAGCTTCATGAATTGTTCCCGTTATTTCTAGGACAGTTATATTCCAGTTTTTAGCCTAAATTGTCTTGCAGCTGGCCCTCTACTTACCACTAAGGTCTTCCCTGGTGGCCAGTTGCCGCTATTTTCCTCCCTTTATCAGATGTTGATGCTCCAGCTGTCGATGTCCAGCTGCAGGTGCCCAGCCCCGATGTTCCAGCCGCTGATGGCAGGATTTTGCAGTTCAACATTCGGCAACGGTCGTTAAGTTAATCCATTATTTTGCACAATTTTGACTATTGGTGTTTGTGTTATACACGCTACGTTAATGTGGGTTTAAGGTCCAGGTACTACCCACGTGCATAATTCTTTAACTTATAAAAAATCCCGTGCTTATTGTATTTGAGTTATTAACTAAGCCAGCTAGGTTGTGCTAGTTGCCGTGTCGTAGGCCTCTTGCCTCTTGCTTCAGTTTCCCTGGCTTCGCATTTTCCACTAGCCTACTCACTTTATTCCCGCTCAGGATGCTTTGTCTTATTGCACGTGTCTTTTACTGTGTTTACAGTATGTTTGTTTTCTGATCAGGGGGAGAAAGATGCTGGCAGTATGGGGGCTTTAAATTTATTGAAGATTAAATTCTGCAGAACATGTAAGTATATAAAGTTTCAAATATATAAAGTAAGTAAATATATAAAGTTTATATTAAACACGGTTTATATTATAGACATATAAACAAAGTTTATATTATATTAAACTTAATATTGAACATGTAAATATATAAAATTTCAAATATATAAAGTAAGTAAATATATAAAGTTTATATTAAAATATATAAAGTAAATATATAAAGTAAGAATTAACAGTAACAATTCTAAGTCCGAGGACTAGATTTAACTTAAAAGGTACACCCGTAGTAAGTATGAGACCTTAGCCTATAGTGACATGGAAACTAATTCTGCAGAAACCTAAAGGTTAACTGGTACTAGAATTAAGGCCGAGTGCAAATGTGTAGTAATTATATAACACTAGGATATAACAGGCAGGACACAAAGAATAACTAATAAGTGAGAGACCACATAACACGTAATGTACCCGGCCAAGAGGCCGTAAAAGACCTAATGAATAAGGAGAAGGGGGTGTGACTACAAGTAGGGCTTACTAGCACCTAGACTGGGCAAAGTATTAGCTGCGGACAGCGGGACACTTGGGGACCGGCGCTGCACCCCCCTTCCCACATGCAGTGGGGAGAAAAGGGGACAACTGTGCAAAGCATGACGGGGTACAAAGACAGCCGCTTGCAAAGGGGAGGTGGGTGGGCTTTGCGAGGGCAGCGGCGGGGCAGGCGGAGTGAGGGCGGAGCCCGTCTGTGCCCCCGTATTTATACGTGCCCCAGACTGCCCGCGCAACGCCGCGGGACGCGCTGCGCAAATGTTTCTTTCTCCCCGATCAGAAACATCCCCGCTTGCAATCAAGCAGTGTCCATTTAACTTTTGCTTTGCCTTAAGTTATTAAGTAAAGTCAGTTAGGACGTGCTAGTCGCGGTGTTACGGGCCCTTGTCTCCTGCTTTAAGTTTCAGACCCTGCATTTGTTTAGTTTCCTCTGTAAATTATTACTATTACGGGTAGCCTTGCGGCATATTTGTTGTTTCTCCTGGTTACGTTATGTGGTTTATCATTTACGGCCTAAATGTTTACATTTACCCTATCACAGTTTAATTCAATTGATGCCCTCCCAACACCAGCTGCAGGTTTTACTTCCCGAGGGAATTTTCTGCTTGTTCGCTCGACTTTGTTTAAGTTGTTAGGTAAGGCCAGTTAGGCCGAGCGAGTGGCTACTCGCCGTCTCGGTTATCTCTACCTTAAGCTTTGACGCCCTGGCGTCGTGCAGTACGCCGTTTTGGTGATTTATAATTTATATTATTTGTGAACAATTTTAAAATATATCTTATGATTGCTAGACTTTCAGTTATGAGTTGTATTACTTCCGCAATTTATAGCATTGCTTTTGCCTCATGCCTAAAAATTTGTTATTGTTGGACTCGTAATTATGATTCGTATTTAATTCCTTTTAATTCGGGTAGGTTCCTTGCCCGTCACGTTCATACTGCATGCCAGTGTCTGCCCACCCTTACTGCCTTAATACTTCCAGAACCGACTACGGAAGGCGCACAAGGTACACCATTGATGAACAAGGAAAAGGGATGGACCCCGAGGGCAGACTACTGCACCCATGAGGTCGACACACATTCCTAGCTACAGCGGCCAGCCGCCGCGTTTGCCCTCCGGGGTTGGGGGTTGAGCTAGGCTCGCCTCCAGCCGACCACGCCCTCCTACCTTTAGAATTGGTAGGGCCACTCGGCTCTCTTGACGGGCTCGCCAACGGAGATAATGGCGGGTCCAGCAACCAGCTGAAACCCCCAGCTGACTACGTCCGGGACGTTGTTGCTCCGCCACTCTGAGCCCTCCTTGCGGCCACCAGGCCTCGCCCTTCGGGGGGGGGGGGGGGGGGGTCCGGCCAGCTGGCCTGCGGTGGGGGTGCAACGCCGGTCCCCAAGTGTCCCGCTGTCCGCAGCCAATCCTTTGCCCAGTCTACGTGCTAGTAAGAGTACGGAAACCCTTCTCCCGCTGACCCTCACGGGATTGGGGGTGCTCCGCCGGAACCCCCAAAGTGATAAGCCTGCAGATAGCCAAGAAATATTCCCATGAATTGTAATTAGTCTAAGTTAATGCAACTTTCATTTACTACCTATGGATGTAGTTATTAATTGTAATTGATCTCTACTTTATCATTAAGGATTATTCATTATAATTATTCCTTAATACTTTGTTATGCACTAGTCAATACTAATTATTTATCATTCATCCTAATTAGCTATTTGAGTCATTAAAAATAATAGCTTATCATTATACTATTTGTTATTATTATTATTTATTATATAATAATAATTATTTTATTATTTATTAATTTATTATTTATTAATTTATTATATATTAATTTATTATATAAATTTATTATATAAATTTATTATATAAATTTATTATATATTTATTTATTATATATTAATTTATTATATATTAATTTGTTATATATTAATTTATTATTTGACATTATAAAATAAACAAGTCCCCAATCTGAGCACGTTTTCTTCCAACCTCAGAAAAAGAACACTGTTTTTCCCAAAAACGGTGGGTTTCTGAGTGGAAGAGAACGTATGTCTGGAAGCTGACTTTAACCGCCCCAAGCTGCGCGCGCATTGAGCCGAGGTTATATAAGCCTGGGGCCAGATTCACGAAAGCACTTACGCAAGCACTTACGAATCTGTACATCTTTCCTCAATCTTTGGCGGCTTTGTTTACAATTATTAAACAGTTAATGAGCTCCGAAGCACCAGGAGGCTGTTTATAACAATAACAACAGTTGATTGGGAAGTTTTCAGGCTTGTAAACTGTTTAATAAATGTAACCAAAGCCTTCAAAGATTGAGGAAAGATGTACACGTTCGTAACTGCTTGCGTAAGTGCTTTCGTGAATCTAGCCCCTGGACGGAGACGGCGTGGCCCCTCTTCCAAGCCAGCAGCTGCTCTTACATAACGCCCACCCTCCTCCCGGGATCCTCAGGCATGATCTGTTTTAATTTTGAAAGGGACGGCCCACAGACGTGCTCAAGGGGCACTTAATTGCTCTTGCATGCTAAGCATTTGCTGTATCTTTGGGGGTGCTCCGCCGGAACCCTCAAAGTGATAAGCCTGCAGATAGCCAAGAAATATTCCCATGAATTGTAATTAGTCTAATTAAGTTAATGCAACTTTCATTTACTACCTATGGATGTAGTTATTAATTGTAATTGATCTCTACTTTATCATTAAGGATTATTCATTATAATTATTCCTTAATACTTTATTGTTATGCACTAGTCAATATACTAATTATTTATCATTCATCCTAATTAGCTATTTGAGTCATTAAAAATAATTGCGTATCATTATACTATTTGTTATTATTATTATTTATTGTATAATAATAATTATTTTATTATTTATTATTTTATTATTTATTATTTATTAATTTATTATATATTAATTTATTATATATTAATTTATTATATAAATTTATTATATAAATTTATTATATAAATTTATTATATATTTATTATATATTAATTTATTATATATTAATTTGTTATATATTAATTTATTATTTAACATTATAAAATAAACAAGTCCCCAATCTGAGCACGTTTTCTTCCAACCTCAGAAATATACATTCATAAGCAATAAATAGTACCTTACAAATACAACGAAGTTTTCACTAAGAAAATGTAAAAGAGAGACATAAGCACCAGAAGGATAGGGAAAAGCACAAAATACTCCTTCCAAAGTACTAGGTCGCAGGACCATTAACCCGCTAACAGGGCGGGCCCGCCCAGCTAAGGGCTCCACAGGGGTCCCGGCTAAGGCCGTAACGGATTGGCCCAGCTAATGGGCCTAGTACGGGGCCGACCGAGGGCATGGCGAAAAAATGCCAGAGAAAACGATAACAAGTAAAGCAGAGGGAGGGTACCTTACCTTGAGGTTACCTTGAGGTGCTTCCAGGGCTTAGCGTCCCCGCGGCCCGGTCGTCGACCAGGCCTCCTGGGTAGAAGTAAGGCGACTAAAACCCGGACCTAATAATAAAGAACTTAAATAAGTAGTAGTATGATACAGTAGGAACTGTATAAATAGATAAATAAGTAAATGTCCCACACTGGGGAGGAGGAAGTAAGCAGGGAAACCCTAACCTTAATAAACCAACAATAACGTAGCATGCACAACACTAACACTAGTGGTCAACAAGGGCAAAATAAGGGCTTAACAAACAACAGTTACCAAATGTAAACTGTAAAATCCTGCCTCTGAACATCGGCAGCTGGAACACCTGCAGCTGGACATTGGCAACTGGTGCATGGACATCTGCCAAAGATAAATAAATAGTGGCAACTGGCCACCAGGGAAAACTTCGGATATAAGTAGAAATCCAACTGCAAGACAATTAGGGACCATATAGAACCTGGGAGCCAACAAGGGAATGGAGAGTATCTTCGGCCGCTGCCGAAGATAAAAAATTAGCGGCAACGGGCCAAGGGGGAAACTGCAGCAGTAAGGGAAGTGCGACTGCAAGACAGATCATGCTCAAAATAATGCTGGAATATAACTCTTTAAAGAAAACGGGATTAATGCATGAAGCTGAAATAAATTACAATCAAATACAATAAACTGAAAGGAGTGCTAATAGGCACAACGTCGGCTGGAACGCTTCTGCTGGAACTTCGGGGGCTGGCACGTCGGCAGCTGGACCCTTGGGAGCTGGAACGCAGTAGGATGGGCATTATCAGTTGGGACCGCTTCAACTGGAACATCAGGAACAACTTCAGCCGTAGCATGGGAGCTGGTTCAACAACCGCTGGAACGCCAGCAGCTGGACCATGTTCCACCTGAACAGCAGCAAGCTGGGACAGCAACAGCTGTACCCACAGCAGCTAGAACACCGACTGCCAGGAATGTCGGCAGCCAGAACACCAACAGCTGCAGCAGCCGGACACCAAAATTGAGCAACAACGTAGGAAGAGAGGGGCGGCTCGGACACTAGGGCAGACGGATGGACCAGCTGCAACAGACCCAACCGAGCATCGGCCGCTAGAACACAGTGACACGTCGCGGGAAGAACGTCGGCCGGACATCAACCCCAGAACGAAGGCAGCTAAGACGTCAGCGGCTGTGAAAATCTTCCGGGCTACACCGGGCAGACAAAACGTCTGGATAAACCAGCGGCCTGGGGGGCCACTGTGACTTCCGGGCTACACCGGGCAGACAACACGTCTGGATAAACGAGCGGCCTGGAAGGCCGCATATTTATATGACCAATATAAATATGATACCTGAATAACATCACCGGCTTAACTCATCACAGGAAGAACGTCGGCTGGACATGAACCTCCGAACGCAGACAGCGAAGACGGCAGTGGCTATGACAACCTTCCTGGCTACATTGGGCAGACAAAATGTCTGGATAAACCAGCGGCCTGGGAAGCAGCAGTATCTTCCGGGCGAGACCGAGCAGACAACACGTCGGATAACCAGCGGCCTGGGAGGCCACAGTGACATCCGTGCTACACCGAGCAGACAACACGTCTGGATAACCAGCGGCCTGGGAGGCCACAGTGACATCCGCGCTACACCGGGCAGACAACATGTCTGGATAAACCAGCAGCCGGGAGGCTGCAGATTCTTTCGGGCTACACCGGGCAGACAAAACAACTGGAAACGTTTACTGGTACTGGTAAACGAAACTCGTACTGTCTAGCTGTCAGTACTTAATAACTTAATGACAAAGTCAAGAAAACAAGTATAAAGGTAAAACGGTAAGTAAAATGACATGCACTTAGGCAATGCATAACTAGCAATAAATTGCTGATGGAACTAATCATAATACGAGTCCAAGATAAACTTAAAGGGAGAGGCATGAGGCCCGAACACAGCGTCTAGTACATCCTAGCTGACTTTACTTAACTTAAAGGTGAAGCATAAGTTAAACAAACATAATTGTAAACCAGTAAAGTAAAAACATGCAGCAAGAGCGATGTAAAACGCGGGAAATTTGCTGAGGAAACTAAACGTAAATGCAGGGCCAGAATAAACTTAAAGCAAGAGGCAAGGGCCCGATCCCTGCAACTATCACATCCTAGCTGACTTAACATAATAACTTAAAGGCAATAAGCAAAAGTTAAACAAACATAAATGTAAAACCAGCAAAAGAAAACATACAGCTTGACACTGCATAAAATTCAGTAATAAATTAAGGAAACTTATGGAAAATACAAGTCCATGAAAACTTAAAGCTAGGGGCCGGAGGCCTGTGACACAGCAGCTAGCCTAACCTAGCTGACTTTACCTAATAACTTAAAGGCAATAAGCAAAAGTTAAACAAACATAAATGTAAAACCAGCAAAAGAAAACATGCAGCTTGACACTGCATAAAATTCAGAATAAATTAAGGAAACTTATGGAAAATACAAGTCCATGAAAACTTAAAGCTAGAGGCCGGAGGCCTGTGACACAGCAGCTAGCCTAACCTAGCTGACTTTACCTAATAACTTAAAGGCAATAAGCAAAAGTTAAACAAACATAAATGTAAAACCAGCAAAAGAAAACATGCAGCTTGACACTGCATAAAATTCAGAATAAATTAAGGAAACTTATGGAAAATACAAGTCCATGAAAACTTAAAGCTAGGGGCCGGAGGCCTGTGACACAACAGCTAGCCTAACCTAGCTGAATTTACCTAATAACTTAAAAGCGAAAAGCAAAATGATAAACAAACATAATTGTAAACCAGTAATAAATAAATACACATGCAGCAAGACGCTGCATAATTTGCGGGAATATTTATTTATTTATTTATTTTTATTTATTTATATATATATACAAGAAGGTACATTGGGTTTGTGAGAATACATTGGATAGTACAGTATTTACATTCTTGTAAAGCCACTAGTACGCGCAGCGTTTCGGACAGGTCCTTAATCTAGCAGATAATTTTAAGTAGGTAATTTCAATCAGAATTGATAAATGAAAGATACATTACAAGAGAAAAATGAGATGAGAGAGATAAGTAAGTATATTAAAGCACATTGTTATATTAAAGCTCTGATTGATTACATTGACAGCTTGATTAGTAATTTAAACAAGATTAATAGACACCATACAGCAGATTGACAGCACATATAAGACAGCAATGATCACAATGGTAAAGATGTTCAGAATGGGTACATAAAGATTGGGAGACTGGGTAGCAAAAGATACAGATAAACAAGATTTATAAACATCATACAATAGAATGGCAGCACATATAAGAAAACAGCAATGATCTCAATGGTAAAGATGTTCAAATTGGAAACAAAAAGGTTGGGAGATTGGGTTGCAATTTTAAGGCAAAAAGAGAAAAACTATGAAGATGAAATTAGGTACTTTTTAGTATTGATTTTGAATGATGTAAAAGTTGGACAGCTTTTCAATTCAGTAGGGAGTGAGTTTCATAAACTGGGTCCCTTTATTTGCATAGAGTGTTTATACAAATTAAGTTTAACTCTGGGGATATCGAAGAGATATTTATTTCTGGTGTGGTGATAATTGGTCCTATTACATCTGTCCAGGAAGAGTTTCAGACAAGGATTTGCATTTAAGAACAGGGTTTTGTAAATGTATTTGACACAAGAGAATTTGTGGAGTGAGATTATGTTTAGCATGTTTAGGGAGTTAAACAAGGGGGCTGTGTGTTGTCTGAAAGCAGAATTTGATATTATTCTGATAGCAGATTTTTGCTGGGTGATGATGGACTTGAGGTGGTTTGCAGTGGTTGAGCCCCATGCACAGATACTATAGTTGAGATAGGGATAGATTAGTGCATAATATAGAAAGATGAGAGCAGAGTTAGGAACATAATATCTGATTTTGGAGAGTATACCAACTGTTTTAGAGACTTTCTTAGTTATGTGTTGTATGTGGGTACTGAAGTTGAGTCTCTTGTCTAGGAATATGCCAAGAAACTTTCCATCATTTTTATTGCTAATGTTTACATTGTCAATCTGAAGCTGAATTGCATTCGTAGATTTGCTTCCAAATAGGATGTAGTAGGTCTTTTCTATGTTAAGTGTTAGTTTGTTGGTTGACATCCATAAGTGGATTTTTTTTAGTTCATTATTAACATCATTTAGTGTATGTGGGTTGGGGTTGGAGTAAATGAGGGTAGTATCATCAGCAAACAAAATAGGTTTCAGAATGTTAGAGACATTAGGCAGATCATTAATGTATATAAGAAATAGTAGGGGTCCCAAGATGCTGCCCTGTGGCACTCCAACGGTTATTGGTAGAATGGGAGAGATCATATTATTGATGGCTACACATTGGTGTCTATCACTAAGATAGGATTGGATATAGTCCAGTGCATGGCCTCGGATTCCATAATGATGGAGTTTACATAAGAGGTAATCGTGATTAACATGCAGTATCAAAGGCCTTTCTCAGGTCAATGAAGAGTCCAATTGGAAACTCATTTTTGTCAAGGGCAGAGTAAATTATATCAAGGAGACTAATAATTGCATCGTTGGTACTCTTTTGAGAGCAGAAGCCAAACTGACAGGGGCTAAGAATGTCGAATTTTACGAGATAGGAGTAGAGCTGTTTGTAGATAATTTTTTCAAATATTTTTGATAGTATGGGTAGGTTCGATATTGGTCTGTATTTGCTTATGTCTGACGGATTACCTCCTTTATGAACTGGCGTTACTCTTGCGTTTTTAAGGATATCAGGGAAGGTATGACACTCAAGGGATTTGTTGAACAGCAGAGCTATAGGTGGTGCAAGGGCATGGGAGGCGCTCTTGTATACAATGGATGGGATTTCACTGATGTTCCCAGCTTTGGTTTTTAGTGAGTGTATGATGGACACAACATCTGACGGGCTGACTGGTGAGAGGAGAAGAGAGTTTGGATAGCTGCCTGAGAGATATGTGTTGATATGTGTCTGAGTCTGTGGGATTTTACTTGCAAGGTTAGCACCAATCGATGAAAAGAAGCTATTAAATTCATTCGCCATTTCTAAGTCAGATGACAGTGTAAGGCCATCCTTAGAGAGTGTTATCTGGTTGTGGGAGTGTTGTTTAGTTCACAGGATGTTAGAGATGGTATTCCATGTGCTTTTCATGTTGCCTTTTGCTTCTTTGAATCTAGTCTCATAAGATGAAAGTTTTGCTTTTCTTATGATACTGGTAAGCACTGATGAGTACCTTTTAACAACTCCTGGCCTTCTTAAGTGATTGTGGTATATCTGAAAACCTGAACCCGACCAATGCCAGTACTTAAAATAACTCTTTCAGTGCCTGAGCCTAACCTAACTTAATCTACCTTTGTCTAAGGTGCTGTCTCTGCCTTACCTTTTACCTAATGTTCTCTCATTCATATAATTTCCTAAATAATCCATCAAGTCTCCATGCACTTATGCAAGCATCTACCTCAGTTTCCTTGTAAAATTTTACTCCTAAATCTAATCTTACCCTATTCCATTTATATTTTAAATTTATTTGTATTGATCTATATCATTTATTGAAATCAATTATTGATCTCATTTTTGTTCTTTTAATTAAATTCATACTAATTATAAGTTAAAACTAAGCTTAATAAAATTTATTATCTTTAAGATTATTTTACTTTACAATTATCATTTGTCAAATTTTTTTATATATTCATCTTGTCAGTCTCTACTGATTTTTTGTTCTCTCCACCAAACTTGTGTATCCTCCATGGCTATCTAGTGACCTTAATTCTACCTCTAATTGTTTCAATTCTTTTGTTTACTTGCATTTATTGTTGTGTTTAGCCATAATTATTCTCTAATTTAGCAGACTCAATACTTTGTAAGCTCTTATTGTATTGTTATATTATTATAGTGTTGTGTTTTGCTATAATTACTTTCTATTTTACAGCAGATTTGTTTTCATCTGTTCCTGTAACTGCTTATCTTATTGTATCGTGACATTCTTATCTATATTGATATATATTATCTATCTATTGTTACTTACAGTGTACCTGAGAGTACTTGTAAGCAATCTACCTCATTTTTCATTTTTGCTCAATTTGTTTTTGTATTGCTTAGTCTTGTTTATATTTTTGTTTTGTATATCTATATCTTGTGTTTTGTATAGTCCATGTTTATATGTTTTTTCTTTAATCTCATTTATTACCTAGGTTGCCTAGCCTAGCCATACTCCCTTACTCCATTGTACCCCTGTAAGCCCCTTTTGTGTTTGTTTGGTACAGTATTGTGTACATTTTTTTTCCCTATTTTATAGCTTATTTCTACCTTGTAATTTGCCTTTCTTTCCTTGTTTTTCCTGCAATCAGTTTTTTTTATGCAGTCAAGTATAGACCCAGAACTTAACCTCTTATCCACTATCTATGACAATAATCACTTTAATGATCTAAATTGCAGATATTTTGCAGCACATGATGTAAACAATGTAGTAACTCATTATCACAATATCTCTGTAATCAATTTGAACGTTAGATCCCTAGGTAAACACTTCGATGATGTTAGTGCCTTGATTGAAGCTATTGACAACAAATTCTCTTTTATTATACTTACTGAAACATGGTTGAAAGAGGATACTACTCAACTCTTTAACATGCCTAACTACTCAGCAATTCACAACTGTCGTCAACTTCAGAGAGGTGGTGGCACTGCTCTTTACTACCACCAAGAACTAACATGCTTAAAAGAAATTAGAACTAGAGACTGCTATGGGGAGTATATCTTCGCCAGCTTCAGAGTCAAGGGTGCCGAGTCTGTCCTGTCTGTGGGTGCAGTTTATAGAATTCCTAACACTGATGTGTCCGAATTCAACTCAAACCTTAGAAATCTAATACTTGATAACAGACTGAACAAAAACCACCTAATTATCGCAGGGGACTTTAATATTGACCTCTGCGAGCCAGAACACCCTACTGCTGTTAGCTTCCTCAACTGTATGAATTCCTGCTTCCTCATACCCTTAATCACTAGACCTACTAGAATCACTGATAGCACTGCCACGACTCTAGATCACATCTGGACAAACATAACCTCTCCGCTTACTTCAGGTATAATCACCGATAGCACTACAGACCATTACCCCACATTTCTCTTAACTAACATTAGCAAACCACCTCTTGAGTCAAGAGAGATACGTTTTAGACTACACAATGAAGCTGCTATAGACAATTTTACAACTGCTACTGATAATGTCAACTGGGAGTCCGAGTTAGGTAACATAGAGGACATCACCCTAGCAGTTCAATCTTTTCTTCAAAAAACTCTTAGCCTTTATAATACCCACTGTCCTATGCTTACAAAACAAGTCACAACCAAAAGGCTTAACAATCCCTGGCTTACAAAGGGAATACTTAAATCTATTAATAAAAAATATGACCTTGAGAAGAAGTATAGGTTAGGAATTTTCTCCAAAGAATTCTCAAAGAATTACTCATTATTGCTATCTAAGATAATTAGACGAGCCAAAACTAAATACTACGAAGATAAATTTACCCAAATAAAGAGCAACATTAAACAAACTTGGAGAACAATTTCACAAATATTGGGATCAAAGAAGTCTATAAATAACAAACCGACTCTCCTGTCTAATAACGATGGTCAGCTTTCAGCCTCTGATTCTGCTATTGAGTTCAATAGGTTCTTCTCTTCCATTGGTTCATCCCTTGCTAATGATATTCCATCTTTCAGTACTGACATTAAGGACTATCTTACAGGTAACTATCCACAGTCTCTGTACCTAAAGCCTATTAATTTCACTGACGTCAATGAGATAATCCTTTCCCTTAAAACCAAGTCTGGTGCCCTTGAGGAGATACCAACTTTAATCTACAAAAAAGCCTCCAGATCTTTAGCCCCTCCTATTGCTTTGCTCTTCAACAAGTCACTTGAACTCCAAACCTTTCCAGATATTCTAAAAAAAAGCGAGAGTAACGCCTGTCCACAAATGTGGTGATCTCACAGATGTTAACAACTACAGACCTATATCAATCCTGCCAAACTTGTCAAAAAATTTTGAAAAACTAATCTATAAGCAGCTTTACTCATATCTAGCCAAACTCAATATACTTAGCCCTTGCCAATATGGCTTCAGGCCCAAAAAAAGCACTAACGATGCACTTATTAGTATGCTTAACTCGATTCATACAGCTCTTGATAAAAATGAGTTCCCTGTTGGGTTATTTGTGGACCTGCGTAAAGCTTTCGATACTGTCAACCACCAAAACCTTCTTCTTAAATTACATCATTATGGTGTCAGAGGACACTCCCTACAATACCTCAAATCCTACCTTACTGACAGGCTCCAATGTGTTTCTGTGAATAATACAATTTCTCCCACCCTACCCATCAACATTGGTGTTCCCCAGGGCAGCATACTTGGCCCTCTCCTCTTTCTCATCTACATTAATGACCTTCCAAATGCCTCCCAACATCTCAAACCAATTCTATTTGCTGACGACACAACCTTCATTTACTCCAGTCCTGATCCCCTTGCTCTAAATGCCACAGTAAATACTGAGCTTAATAAAGTCCATCTGTGGCTAACTGCCAACAAACTCACCCAAACAAACAAACTCAACTCACCCAAACATTGACAAAACTTTCTATATTCTGTTTGGCAATAAATCCTCTAATCAAATAAATCTCAAAATAAACAATACCCAGATTTGTAACAAATTAGATGGCAAATTCCTTGGCATTCTCATTGACCACAAGCTGAATTTCCAGGGACACATTCTAAACATATCAAAAAAAGTTTCAAAAACTGTGGGCATTCTTTCTAAGATCAGATATTATGTACCACGCCCTGCCCTGGTGACTCTATTACTCCCTTATCTATCCATATCTCAACTATGGTATTTGTGCTTGGGGCTCTACTACCCAAAATCACTTACGTCCTCTAATTACTCAACACAAAGCTGCTATTAGGACAATATCCAATTCTGGCCCCAGACATCATTCGGTACCCCTACTAAAATCTCTGAATATGTTAGACATTAAGTCACTGCACATTCTCTCATGTGTATTATACATATATAAAACGCTAAACTATAATGCCAATCCTGATCTCAAAAGCTTCATAGAAGGTTGTAACAGAACCCATGAGCACCACACCAGAAATAAATACAGTTTTGATATTCCTAGAGTACGACTTAATCAAACCAGAAATGCTCTACAAATCAAGGGGCCCAGAATGTGGAATGACCTTCCCAACCATGTTAAAGACTGTACCTCTCTCAACCAGTTTAAGTTAAAAACGAAGCTATACCTAATAAATTCCCTGTAACTCACCTTACCCCTCTGTTGTCAACGCATGTATGTTTTTTGTTTTTTTTTTGTTTTTCAAATCAACGCTGTTTGAATGTAATTTTCTGTAATAATTTGTAATTGTATTTGTGCTGCTTTTTCAACAATGTTCCCCCCTCTTTTACTTCTATTTTTATTTGTACTCAACACATCTTATTCTTTTTACCCATTAGTTTTAAGCTTTAGTCATTAATGTTTTTCCTGCCCGAAACGCTTTGCGTAATAGTGGCTTTAGGCATTGTATGTACTAGCTCTATCTATAAAGCCAACAAACTTTGTAAAATCTCTTTATGTATGTACCTTACCTAAATAAAATTATTATTATTATTATTATTTAACTACTTCCATTGAAATTAGGCTATTCCTAAATTTCTTTTCGTATTCATGTTTTTTGTTGATTGATTTAATTATGCCACTTGTGAGCCACGGGTTATTTTTTCTTTTATCAGTTACTTGTTTGGTAAGGAGGGGACAGTGAGTGTTGTAGAGGCTTAGAGTTTTGGAGAGAAAGAGGTTAGTTGATGAGTTTATATCCTGTGAATTATTAAATTCAGATTCCCAGTTAATATTGTGAAGTGCATTAGAGAGATTGCCTAAAGCTGATTCACTATGTAGCCTGAATGAAAGTTTTTTGGTTTTTGGTGGTGATGTGTCAATGTTTGCTATGAGGAAAGTAGGATAGTGGTCAGTTGTTCTGTCATAAATTACCCCAGATGTAAGGGGAGCTGTTATATTAGTCCATAGGTGATCCAGGGTAGTGGCAGATGTTTGAGTGACTCGGGTGGGCTTGGTGATTGTGGGGATTAGCATACAGGAGTGCATGCTGTTACGAAAATAGTCAACTTGAGGGTTGTTTTGAAGACCCAGGTCAATATTGAAATCACCTCCCAGAATAATGTGATTTTTGTTGAGATTGTTATTTATGATAAGATTCCTTACATTGTCAGAGAATAAAGCTATGTTGGTATTAGGAAATCTATAGATGGCACAGATAGTCAGGGAGGATTTAAGGGATTTACTGGAGAACTTGGCAAAGGTATATTCACAATAGTCGTCTCTATCACTAATGACACTATTGCAAATGAAGGTATCTTTGTAATATATTGCTGTACCGCCTCCTTTTTTATTAGGCCTGCAGTTATGAATGGCTTTATAACCAGCTAAATTGTAGAGTTGGGTATAGTCATTACTTAGCCAAGTTTCTGTTAAAATGATGAAAGATAATTTAGTACCTAGTGCTGTAAGTAGTGCATTTATATCATCAAAATGTTTACCAAGTGACCTAACATTTTGATTGTAAACTGATAAGCAGGTGATATTTAGGAGCTTGTTTTTTGCAAGATTTGCTGTGTAATACCTGCAATAATGATGATCAATGTGCTGATTAGTGTGGATATGGGACAGAAGATTTCGATCAGGATCAATATCAGTAAGCATATAGATAAGAATGTCACGATACAATAAGATAAGCAATTACAGGAACAGATGAAAACTAAATCTGAATAGTTAGCTGATGTAACTAAACGTAAATGCAGGGCCAGTAATCTTAAAGCAAGAGGCAAGGGGGGTGGGGGGCCGTACTCCGCGCCTATCACAGCCTAGCTGAGTTACTTGATAACTTAATGGCAAACAATAGTTAAACAATCACAATTGCAAAACCAGTAAGAGTAAATAACGTGCAGCTTGACCCGCATAAATTGCAGTAATAAATTGAGGTAAATTAATGGTACTCAATACCAAGATAATCTTAAAGTCAAAGGCATGAGGCTTGTAACTCAGGAACTAACACAACCTAGGTTACTTTACTTAATAAATAACTCAATACAAGAAGCCAGAGTTTTAATAAGTTAATAAAACATGCACGAGGGCAATGCATAAATTGTAATAATAAATTGCAGAGAGAAACAAATCGTAGTTGCAAGCCCAAGGAAGGTAACAGCAAGAGGCTTGGACCCGCATCACGGGTCCAAGATAAATAAATTGCGGATAAATAAATTGTGAGGCATAACACATTGTAACTGAAAGACAATAATATAATATTTTATATAGCCAGCGTTTAGAGTAGGGTAAAGCAACAGCGCTAAATAGGAGCTGGCTTGAGCATTAAATGTCCTGGAACAACAATAACAGCACTACCCAATATATAAATATAGGCATGGGGCGAAAGCAAAGGTAAAATTACAGTAAATATTGTAGCGTGAGGAAGCACGCCATGACTAACAGTCAGACTGTAAAGAAGCACTGATATAAAGAACATAAATAATAATTAACGGCACAACAGAAGTCGCCCAAGCAGCAGACCTCACGTCGACTGGGTGAGGGAGCTTAAGGTACAGGGCTGAGCAGATGGGGGAGGTGGGGGTGGGGGGTGGACAGGCCTCCTCCCGATTGTGCTTCAAATAACAGCCACCTACTGGAGAAAACCAGTGCCCCATAACATTGAGGGTCACCTCCCCCTCTAGGTCCACTGCACCTGCATTTGGTCACCAAGGCTGAACCAACAGGCGTGCTTCAGGGGTGCGCGCGCCAACACAGACACAAACACTGGTACGGCACGCCAACAACACAAACACTGGTACGGCGCGCCAACAACACAAACACTGGTCCGGCGCGCCAACAACACAAACACTGTACCTTAGATGTTGAGAAGGGCAGGACGCCCCTTACGGGTCGCTCCGAGTCGTTTTCGATAGGAACTGGTGTAGGGTCCATGCTGGGGGAACAGTTGAGCAAGCTAAACTTCTGTGTTTACGACTCGCTGAGCAGCAGTGAGCAGCGTTTTGTAAGAGAGCAGCTGCTGGCTTGTCGGGAAGAGGGGCCACGCAGTCTGCGTCCGGGTTTATATAACCTTGGCTCGTTGGGCGCGCAGCTTGGGGCGGTTAAAGTCAGCTTAAAGACATACGTTCTCTTCCCTCAGAAAACCCACCGTTTTTGGGAAAAACAGTGTTCTTTTAATAGCAGTGGATCTTTTGCAGATTCCACGCAGTTTAAATAAGAGATTTTGTCTGAATCTGGTTAGACATTCGTTCACATAAACATTGGATTTCCTAGCGACTGCAGCAGTGATAATAATAATAATAATAATAATAATAATTTTTATTTAGGTGAAGGTACATACATAAAGAGATTTTACAAAGTTTGTTGGCTTTATAGATAGAGCTAGTACATACAATGCCTAAAGCCACTATTACGCAAAGCGTTTCGGGCAGGAAAAAACACTAATGACTAAAGCTTAAAACTAATGGGTAAAAAGAATAAAATGTGTTGAGTACAAATAAAAATAGAGGTAAAAGGGGGGGGAACATTGTTGAAAAAGCAGCACAAATACAATTACAAATTATTACAGAAAATTACATTCAAACAGCGTTGATTTGAAAAACAAAAAAAAACAAATAACATACATGGGTTGACAACAGAGGGGTAAGGTAGGTTACAGGGAATTTATTAGGTATAGCTTCGTTTTTAACTTAAACTGGTGGAGAGAGGTACAGTCTTTAACATGGTTGGGAAGGTCATTCCACATTCTGGGCCCCTTGATTTGTAGAGCATTTCTGGTTTGATTAAGTCGTACTCTAGGAATATCAAAACTGTATTTATTTCTGGTGTGGTGCTCATGGGTTCTGTTACAACCTTCTATGAAGCTTTTGAGATCAGGATTGGCATTATAGTTTAGCGTTTTATATATGTATAATACACATGAGAGAATGTGCAGTGACTTAATGTCTAACATATTCAGAGATTTGAGTAGGGGTACCGAGTGATGTCTGGGGCCAGAATTGGATATTGTCCTAATAGCAGCTTTGTGTTGAGTAATTAGAGGACGTTAGTGATTTTGGGTAGTAGAGCCCCAAGCACAAATACCATAGTTGAGATATGGATAGATAAGAGAGTAATAGAGAGTCACCAGGGCAGGGCGTGGTACATAATATCTGATCTTAGAAAGAATGCCCACAGTTTTTGAAACTTTTTTTGATATGTTTAGAATGTGTCCCTGGAAATTAAGCTTGTGGTCAATGAGAATGCCAAGGAATTTGCCATCTAATTTGTTACAAATTTGGGTATTGTTTATTTTGAGATTTATTTGATTAGAGGATTTATTGCCAAACAGAATATAGAAAGTTTTGTCAATGTTAAGGGTGAGTTTGTTGGCAGTTAGCCACAGATGGACTTTATTTAGCTCAGTATTTACTGTGGCATTTAGAGCAAGGGGATCAGGACTGGAGTAAATGAAGGTTGTGTCGTCAGCAAATAGAATTGGTTTGAGGTGTTGGGAGGCATTTGGAAGGTCATTAATGTAGATGAGAAAGAGGAGAGGGCCAAGTATGCTGCCCTGGGGAACACCAATGTTGATGGGTAGGGTCTGGATAAGGTCTAGGGATGGATAAGGTCTGACTTGCGGGAGCAGCTATCTAACTTCACACGAATCTTTCTGTTGTTTGTACCAGATGATTTCGTACCCACTCTATAAGCTGATTTAATGTCTCTTGCTTCGATTGAATAATTAATAATTAACTCTTGTATATATCTCTTGTATAATTCAACTTAGTACGCAATTCCTGGATCACGATGGCAGTACAGTCTTCTCTGTCAGTTTCATGGGGAAAATCATGTGATGAGATGATGACAGAATCAAGGAGCTTAAGTTGGTCTGATTCGTCTTGGGTTGCAGTGTGTTGCTGTTGTAGGGAGTTAAAATGGTTCTCTAACTTTTGTAACATATCTTCTTGCTTCTTAGAGGTTTCTGCTGATTTAGAGTTAGTAACCGAGATCTGAAGAGAGCTTAATTCCTGTTCGAGATGGTCGACTCTGACAGACAGATCTTCGTTAATCTTGTGCATGGCCAAAGCATCAATCTGTAGCTTCATTATCAGGTCCGACTGCTCTCGGATTATAGACTTTTGGTCATCATGTATTTGAGTCAATAATTTGAGCCATGGATTATCAGCGAGACGCTTAAAGTCAGAACATGGGGAGGCAGCTCGTTTAAGTTGCTCCATATGGTTACATAACTGTTGCAAGGCTCGAGTCAGTGACGACGCTTCAATCAGCTGGGAAGGTTTGTTATTGTTGACGCAGGGAGGGTCGGTACCCCCTCCCCCCCGGCAGCCATTAAGGGGGAGTCTGCCGCGTTATTCCTGTTGCTAGCTTGGCTGGGTGGGTTCATCCTGATAGGTGTGCTATCTTTCTTTGCGGCCTTACCGAGCTTAGAATTGTTTTGCATGGTAGCAGCAGAGATGTACGCAGGCAGATGGGGTAGACTCGTTGATATGGCAGCAGCAAGCGTCAGGTTAGCTTCCTCCAGGGAGCAACACTAATGAGGTCGAGATGAGCTAGTAGGTTAGGTTTTGTCGAATATTTCGGTCACATTTAGGTCACTGGGTACTTAGCTGCCTTCTGGGGTTATTATATCATGTTTGGGATGTTGTGGGCTCAAGGAGCAGCTGATAAAGTTGGAGGGGCAGCAGGGTCCTCAAGAGCGGATGAGCGTTCGAGAATGAATGAGTATAAGTACTCCTTGGCACAAAAATGGCAAACAATTACTCACCTTTCACTGCGTCTTGCACGCTCATGACAACCAAACACTCTACCCACTCCCTACAAGTAATCAACCAGAACTTCCCTTCCACCTCTGGAAGTTCACTACCCTGATCTCTTCAGGTTCTTCCGGGTTTAACTACCAGGATCCTCTGCAGCTCCTCCAGCTGCTACACCATGAAGTTTCCCTTGAGCAACTATGGAGCTTCACCACTTCTACAGAAGCACGTGACACTCCTCTTCACTGCTTCTCCTCACAGCTCGAGGTCCTACACTACCTCGGAGTCTCATCAACTACTCCCTCTGTGCTGGCTTCGAAGTTCTCAGCAACTCCTTCCTCTGACAAACCTGCAACCCATTGACACGCCAATAAAAACGTTTCCTTAAAAACACATAGACGAAAATAACCACACAATACGTTTGCATCCAACATCTATCTGCTCTCTACATACTGTGAGAGTGGACTCTCCCGTTTGGGCTGGTCCATGCTCCGCCTTGCCCGGCGGGCGGCTCCTCAACTCTGGGAGGGTCCTCCGCCGCCAGTCAGCTGGCTTCAGGCAGTCGACGGCAGAGGACGTGCTGCTCGTCCCTCCAGCTGTCTCTCATCTCCGTCCTCTTATTTAGGCTCCTGCCTTTCTGTTACGAACCAAAATCTTCGTCCGAGCATGAAGACATGAAGTTAGCGCCATCTGTGAGTCGCCAGCCGAAAACCCCACAACATGCACAACGCCATCTAGTGAGGATAGGATATACCGGCAACAGATGCTAGATGCCTGTCTTAGCCGGCTCATGACGTAGCCGCTGCTGACCTCTGGTGAGGTGGCGCTTAGACAGTGAACGCCATCTATGGAGCAAATAGGTGGACGTTTCTGTCTAAATTAGTAAGTGATGTTTCCTAGTGGCCCCCAGGTAATATCCCCAGTATTAATGACGTGTCCGATTGCAGAGTCGACCTGGGACTGCTGTGTTGGACGATGGATCAATCTACCCAAGGCAGCCAAGGTCTCCTCACCAGTCTGCTTTGAAGAAGCTGTGAGCCATCCCTGGACGAACTCTGTTGAGAGTAATAGCCTACCTGAGGAGTGGCAGTGTCGGGAATCGCCTTATCCGGGGTTGGATGGTGGAGGAGACCACCCACTGGGGTGCTGTATGAGGAGAGTGACCAGCGAGTCACACGAGGCTCCCGGCTAGGGCACGCAACCCTAAGTATCGGTCGTGGAGTGGCCTACACAGCGGAGCTGATCGGTACCTGCCAGCTACAGGCTGGATTGTGGTTGAAGGCCTCCACGACAAAGCACCCAGTGGGACTGTGATTTGGCTGGCCTGTGGCCAGGGTAGATTCGTCAGTCATAGTGGATTCATCGGGGCCACGGAAGAAGGAACCAGGGCTACCCAGAGTGAGCATCGTTGAGCATCCAGCGTCTTCGGAAGAAGACGCAACTGTACATAAGTGTAGTAATAATCCCCGCATGCAACTGTTGTTTATTTAAATATGGTGGTGGTAAATATATCAGAAAAACTGGAACATTTGTATCCCTCCCCCTTTAATTTAACTTGCATTACGGAACACACCCCTTGAAAGCCTCTACTAACTTGGGGCTGGATTCCCAAACTCTACTACCATCAGAGAAGAACCCGGTTGCGTCCCAGTAGGGCCGTAACACTTACCAAAACATGTCTAACTTATCAATAAACATACGCTACTGTCGCTGGGCACACGATCAACTGCAAGTAATCACTATAAACTGGCTTAAATCGTGCTTACCACAGATTGTCTAGTCGAGGGCGCTATCCCTCTGACGGCGTCTGATCAGGGCACTCCCATGGCCCACAATAATGTCTCTGGGCGGCTTAATAAACACTCCTCGCCGTCCAGGACTTGAGACCACAACGTTCCCAGCTCGATTCCACAGCTGGAACGTCTGCACACTTCCTTCCTCTTTGAGATATATCACTAGGGGTCCCTCTCTGACAGGAGCTCACCCGGAACACACCTTCCCCTCACGATGTCTGGTACTAAAGTGACTTAAGCTCTTCTCTAAGCAAGCCTCACACCTCCAGCAAATTATCCACATCTCCTAACCAGTCATTTATCTATTTTCTTATTCACTGCCCATAATCTCAAATTGTTTATCAAATCCAACCAGCTATTTTACATCTGTGTTTTCACCTCTATATTTCCTAGACCTTCTAGTCAGGTCAGGCTTGATAGAATAATACTCAAAGGGGATACTCGTTTTTCGGCTGCCTGGGATCATAACAGTCCTTTCTAACCCCGTGAAGGGCGAGGTCGAGTGCTTGGAGCACTACAGAGAGAAAGGCGGAGTATTAGACGCCTGTGGGAACGGGAAGGGAATTGCCGAGGTGGCGTTCCCTGTGTGTGCTGTGATCCCAAGGTGGTGCAACGAGCACAGAGTGAGTGGATCTGATGGGGCTGAAGAAGAGACGTCTGACAGCCTGGGGGTCGATCATCTCTTCGTGGAACTCGGAGAACAGGTGGAGGGCGAAGGCAACCCGGATGGTGAGCTACAGGTGACCCTTGCCAGTTCTCTTGGGGTGGACCGCGCTCGTCTGGGAGAGTTACAGCAGGTGGAGTTCCCAGAGTTGATTCGGGAGGCCAAAGGAGGACGTGCTGGTCCTGAGAGTGCCACACATTTTTATCTGTAAGATGGTATGCTGATGAGACAATGGAGGCCTGTGAGAATGGAGGCCAGAGAGGAATCACTAGGTATGAGACACCAGGTAGTGTTGCCGGCCCAGTGCAGAGTGGCAGTGCTGGATCTGTCGCACTCTGTGGATTCTGCAGGTCACCTGGGAGTGACCAAGACTACGCAAGATCAGGGACCATTTCTACTGGCCGGGTATAGACGCCGATGTGAGGCGCCACTGTAAGACTTGCTTACCTTGCCAGAGAGCAGGAAAGAGTGTACCAGCGATACCAAAGGCCCCGTTAGTCCCTGTTCCTGCATTTGGGCCAGCGTTTGAACGTCTGTTGGTCGACGGGGTAGGGCCGTTGCCACGGACGAGAAAGGGAAACACCTACCTGATGACCATCATGTGTGCATCGACAAGGTTCCCGGAAGCAGTCCCGATGCGATGCTTGACGTCAAAAAGTGTAGCCGGGCAGTTACAGCATATTTTCTCTTGGGTGGGAATGCCCAGGGAAATCCAGACGGACTGTGGGAGCGTATTCCAGTCCAAGTGGTTTAGACAGACCGTGTCGAATTAGGGAGTAACTTAGATTCGGTCGTCGCCCTACCGACCGCAGTCGCAAGGGGGCGATCGAAAGGTTTCACTCCACACTGAAAACCATTCTAAGAGTGTTCTGTGCGGAACAAGGAGCCGAGTGGGATAAGGCAGTGTACCCTGCATTGTTTGCTATACGGAACGCTGTAGTGGAGTCACTGGGTTTCTCACCGTTCCAACTGGTATATGGATATGAGGTACGGAGTCCTCTATTCATGCTGAGAGAGCAATGGGCGCCAGGAGTGACCGTGGGAACGGTCAGCAAATATGTGCAGAAATTTAAGGAGTGTCTCGCATTGGCGAAAGAGCTAGCAGGAAAGCATTTGAAGGAGGCGCAGCAAAAGATGTCAGAGTTGTACGACAAGAAAGCTATGCCAAGAGAGTTCCAGGTTGGGTCCCAGGTTATGGTGTTACTGCCAGGGAAGAGCCGTGTGACCGAGTCATGATTTAAGGGACCGTATAAGGTGCTAAGACGATTGGGTCCAGTAAGCTATGAAGTCAGCAAGCCGGACAGACCCCGCAAGTCACAGGTGTGTCATATTGACCGTCTGAAGCCTTTCTTCCTTGAAGAAGGAGCCGCTGTGCAGGACGGAATAATGACACGAGAACTACAGCAGAAAGTGGTCTTATGCGTGCAGGTGAATCAAGAGATTCCAGCAGAGGAAGGAAAATGATCCAGGGCGGATGGCACCCATCTCTCCAATGCGGAGAGTTTGGAGAATATCGGAGTCAAGCTTCAACACCTGGAAGGAAGACAGAGAGCGGATCTGACGGACCTGTTGAGAGAGAATGCATCTCTTTTTACCGACGTGCCCCGACGCCACAAGAGTGTGATGCACGAGGTAGAGGTGAGGGACGCCAGGCCCATTAAACAGAGTGCTTATAGTCAGCCCTGAGAAACGAGAATTGATGAGGAAGGAGGTAGAGTACCTTCTTGAGGATGACCTTGTGTGGGGGTTTTCTTTTTTTTTTGCTTTCACGACTGCAATGCGTACGTCGCCAATGTACATGTGGCAGACGCTTCACGAAGTTGTCGGAATTTGCAGAATAGAAAATACGAGACCAACCGTACAGGGCCTGGAAGCAAGGTCGAGTTAGAGTCCTTGAGGGTCTCTTCTCAGACTAGCCTCACCTGGTCCTGCTCCACGTTGATCGTTGGAATCTCCTCAATGATTTAACACTTTAAGGGACTCCGAGGGTCCTCATCACATTTATAGTTTAGTGAATAATAGGCAACTCGGTGTTGAAGACACTAGAGCTGAAGGCTTCAGTATTTGATTGGCAGTATTCAGAAGTGGTTCAACGGAAACACTGCATAAAGCTTAACAGTAGTTTATTTACTAACTTAACCACTAATACAAAGGGTGCTTGATTTACTTTAGATTGGCGTCAGCAAAGGTATGGTTGTATTAGCGAGACTCTTGACGTCTGGCTAAACGACTCGTATCCACTCGTGGAGAAACACCTAACTTAACACAGTTGACCGCCAATCATTAACACGGCAACCTAACTGCCGGTATGCAAAGGGATCACAAGAGTTCCAACCGGATACTCGGTAATGATGATATGCAATAAATCAACAATTACACGGTCAATGGGACAGGCAATAACATGCACAATAATATTATCACACAATAACTAAATGTGTGGTGTATGTGAAGCTCACATTCAACAGACGAGTGAAATGCCGTGATACCACACAGATAAACACGCATTCACCGTCGCTTCACCTATAACCTGTGACAGGTATGAGAAGGTGAGAACTGTGGTTGATCCCTCAGATCAACACAGACACAATAAAACAATGACAAGATCTTGTACTTACAGATAGGGTACCTTTCCTTACTCACTCACTCACTCAGGCACATTTATACAAGCACTCGTAGGTGGCCTGACAGCTGGTTTCGCTCGTAGACATGGAGGGTACTTGCAGTAGGGCGGGCTGTATGCTTAACAGACAGACACACGCACACACACTGGCACTGGCGATGAGTAAGGTGGTGACGTCACGTAGTAGTGAGGGCGGCGGCGGCGGGCACCTCGAGGTACTGAGTTACTGGGGTACTGGGGTACATGCTTGGGACGAGTGGCGGCTGGCGGCGGCTGTGGTACCATGCAGGTACACTTGTGGTAAAGTCACACACAGGTTACTTAGGCGGCGGCACTGCCTTAGTTCACTCTAAGTCACTCACAACGATCTTTGTCACCAGGGGTTACCTGATACAAGTCTGTTTCGCTCTGGAGATTTGTCACTTTAGGCTTCTGAATAATATATTCACACTCGTGATTCTTGGCGAGTGTGTCGTATAATCTTCAGACGCTGAGTTAACTTGACGGTGAGGAATGGATGGTTGTTCAGTCTATTGGCCGATAGACAGAACCGCTACACGTCCTCTTTGCAAGAGATCCCTCACAGAATGGTTTTGCAAGGGCTGCCGGGCATCTCGTGGCACCCAGCACAAAGAGTTACAATTTGACCAATGGCATTGCAGCAAATGAGCGGGAACCAATCATACTGACCGTTTGATGAGCAGTAACAGGAGTGACGTGATGAACACGTCATAGCTGTTATTCACCATTGCGCCGGTTGACCCCAGAGGTCAGACGGTCTGGCGTCTACCCTGTCTCTCACGCGGGCACCAGCCATGTACTCACTAACCCTTTGGTGGCGAGTATGCTTAACTCCCTGTATCTACTTTCTGCCTGGACATACGGCGGCCTCCGTATTATGAAAGTGTTCCTGGTTAAGTGGGCATTCTGGAGATACCCAACATGCCACATAACTAAGAAAGTCTCTAAAACAGTTGGTATACTCTCCAAAATCAGATATTATGTACCTAACTCTGCTCTCATCTCTCTATATTATGCACTAATCTATCCCTATCTTAATTATGGTATCTGTGCATGGGTTTCAACCACTGCAAACTACCTCAAGTCCATCATTACCCAACAAAAATTTGCTATCAGAATAATAACAAATTCTGCTTTCAGACAACACTCGGCCCCCTTGTTTAACTCCCTAAACATGTTAAACATAATCTCACTCCACAAATTCTCCTGTGTCAACTACATTTACAAAACCCTGTTCTTAAATGCAAATCCTGCTCTGAAACTCTCCCTGGACAGATGTAATAGGACCCATTATCACCACACCAGAAATAAATATCTCTTTGATATCCCCAGAGTCAAACTTAATTTGTGTAAACACTCTATGCAAATAAAGGGACCCAGTTTATGGAACTCACTAACTATTGAATTGAAAAGCTCTCCAACTTTTGCATCATTCAAAAACAATACTAAAAAGTACCTAATTTAATCTTCATAGTTTTTTACCTTTTGCTTGAAAACTGCACTGTATCTATTGCTACCCAATCTCCCAATCTTTATGTACCCAATCTGAACATCTTTATCATTGCGATCATTGCTGTCTTCTTATATGTACTGTCAATCTGCTGTATTTTGTCTATTAATCTTGTTTAAATTACCAATCAAGCTGTCAATGTAATCAATCAGAGCTTTAATATACCAATGCGTTTTAATATACTTACTAATCTCTCTCATCTCATTTTTTTTCTTGCAATGTATTTGTTATCATTTTATTAATTCTGATAGAATTTACCTGCTTAAAATTATCTGTTAAATTAAGGACCTGCCCGAAACGCAGCACGTACTAGTGGCTTTACAAGAGTGCAGTTACTTTACCATGCTATGTATTCTCACAAACCCAATGTATCTTCTTGTATATAAATAAATTAATAAATAAATAAATATGGATAGATCAGGGAGTAATAGAGCGTCAACAGGGCATGGCGGGGAACATAATATCTGATCTTAGAGAGAATGCCAACAGTTTTTGAAACTTTTTTTTATATATTTAGAATGTGTCCCTGGAAAATTCAGCTTGTGCTCCATGAGAACGCCAAGGAATTTGCCATCTAATTTGTTACAAATTTGGGTATTGTTAATTCTGAGATTTATTTGATTAGAGGATTTATTGCCAAACAGAATATAGAAAGTTTTGTCAATGTTAAGGGTGAATTTGTTGGCAGTTAGCCAAAGATGGACTTTATTTAGCTCAGTATTTACTGTGGCATTTAGAGCAAGGGGGTCAGGACTGGAGTAAATGAAGGTTGTGTCGTCAGCAAATAGAATTGGTTTGAGGTGTTGGGAGGCATTTGGAAGGTCATTAATGTAGATGAGAATGAGGAGAGGGCCAAGTATGCTGCCCTGAGGAACACCAATGTTGATGGGTAGGGTGGGAGAAATTGAATTATTCACAGAAACATACTGGAGCCTGTCAGTAAGGTAAGATTTCAGGTATTGCAGGGAGTGTCCTCTGACTCCATAATGATGTAATTTAAGAAGAAGGTTTTGGTGGTTGACAGTGTCAAAAGCCTTACGCAGGTCCACAAATAACCCAACAGGGAACTCATTTTTATCAAGAGCTGTATGAATCGAGTTAAGCATACTAATAAGTGCATCGTTAGTGCTTTTTTTGGGTCTGAAGCCATATTGACAAGAGCTAAGTACATTGTGTTTGGCTAGATAAAAGTAAAACTGCTTGAGATTAGTTTTTCAAATATTTTTGACAAGTTAGGCAGGATTGATATAGGTCTGTAGTTGTTAACATCTGTGAGATCACCACATTTGTGAACAGGGGTTACTCTCGCTTTTTTTTAGAATATCTGGAAAGGTTTGGAGTTCAAGTGACTTGTTGAAGAGCAATGCAATAGCCGGGGCTAAAGATCTGGAGGCTTTTTCGTAAATTAAAATTGGTATCTCCTCAAGGGCACCAGACTTGGTTTTATGGGAAAGGATTATCTCATTGACGTCAGTGGAATTAGTAGGCTTTAGGTACAGAGACTGTGGATAGTTACCTGTAAGATAGTCCTTAATATCAGTACTGGAAGATGGAATATCATTTGCAAGGGATGAACCAATGGAAGAGAAGAACCTATTGAACTCAATAGCAGAATCAGAGGCTGAAAGCTGACCATCGTTATTGGACAGGAGTGTTGGTTTGTTATTTAAAATCTTCTTAGATCCCAATATTTGTGAAATTGTGTTCCAAGTTTTTTTAATGTTGCTCTTTATTTGGGTAAATTTATCTTCGTAGTACTTAGTTTTGGCTCGTCTAATTATTTTAGATAGCAGTAACGAGTAATTCTTTGAGAATTCTCTGGAGACGGTTCCTAAGCTATACTTCTTCTCAAGGTCATGGTTTTTATTAATGGATTTACTATCAGTGATTCTAGTAGGTCTAGTGATTAAGGGTATGAGGAAGCAGGAATTCATACAGTTGAGGAAGCTAACAGCAGTAGGGTGTTCAGTCTCGCAGAGGTCAATATTGAAGTCCCCTGCAATAATTAGATGGTTTTTGTTCAGTCTGTTATCTAGTATTAGATTTCTAAGGTTTGAGTTGAATTCGGACACATCAGTGTTAGGAATTCTATAGACCGCACCCACAGACAGGACAGACTCGGCACCCTTGACTCTGAAACTGGCAAAGATATACTCCCCACAGGAGTCTCTAGTTCTAATTACTTTTAAGCATGTTAGTTCTTGGTGGTAGTAAAGAGCAGTACCACCACCTCTCTGAATTTGACGACAGTTGTGAATTGCCGAGTAGTTAGGCATGTTAAAGAGTTGAGTAGTATCCTCTTTCAACCACGTTTCAGTAAGTATAATAAAAGAGAATTTGTTGTCAATAGTTTCCATCAAGGCACTAACATCATCGAAGTGTTTACCTAGGGATCTAACGTTCAAGTTGATTACAGACATATTGTGATTATGTGTTAATACATTGTTTACATCATGTGCTGTAAAATATCTGCAATTTTACAGGGACAGGGACTGCAATTTGTGGACAGGGGTTACAGCTCTCGCTTTTTTTAGAATATCTGGAAAGGTTTCAGCTTCAGATAGACAATGTAAACATTAGCAATAAAAATGATGGAAAGTTTCTTGGCCTATTCCTAGACAAGAGACTCAACTTCAGTACCCACATACAACACATAACTAAGAAAGTCTCTAAAACAGTTGGTATACTCTCCAAAATCAGATATTATGTACCTAACTCTGCTCTCATCTCTCTATATTATGCACTAATCTATCCCTATCTTAATTATGGTATCTGTGCATTTGGTTCAACCACTGCAAACCACCTCAAGTCCATCATTACCCAGCAAAAATCTGCTATCAGAATAATAACAAATTCTGCTTTCAGACAACACTAAGCCCCCTTGTTTAACTCCCTAAACATGCTAAACATAATCTCACTCGACAAATTATCTTGTGTCAACTACATTTACAAAACCCTGTTCTTAAATGCAAATCCTGCTCTGAAACTCTCCCTGGACAGATGTAATAGGACCCATTATCACCACACCAGAAATAAATATCTCTTTGATATCCCCAGAGACAAACTAAATTTGTGTAAACACTTTATACAGTACAATACAATACAATTTTATTTAGGTAAGGTACATACATACAATAAATATTTACAAGGATTGTTTGACTTATAGGTAGAGCTAGTACATACAATGCCTAAAGCCACTATTACGCAAAGCGTTTCGGGCATGATAAACTTAAATGACAAGCTTAATACTAATTGAGCATAATGAGTAGAATGAAAACAAGAAATGAAAACATAGATGAAGAAGCAGCACAAATACAATTATGTCGACAAACAGCGCTCTTTAAAGAAAAAAACAGACATTGGTTGACAATAGAAGGGTAAGGTAGGTTACAGGGAATTTATTAGGTATAGCTTCGCTTTTAACTTAAACTGGTTGAGAGAGGTACAGTCTTTAACATGGTTGGGAAGGTCATTCCACATTCTGGGCCCCTTGATTTGTAGAGCATTTCTAGTTTGATTAAGTCGTACTCTAGGAATATCAAAACTGTATTTATTTCTGGTGTGATGCTCATGGGTTCTGATACAACCTTCTATGAAGCTTTTGAGATCAGGATTGGCATTATAGTTTAGCGTTTTATATATATATAATACACATGAGAGAATGTGCAGTGACTTAATGTCTAACATATTCAGAAATTTAAGTAGGGGTACCGAGTGATGTCTGGGGCCAGAATTGGATATTGTCCTAATAGCAGCTTTGTGTTGAGTAATTAGAGGACGTAAGTGATTTTGGGTAGTAGAGCCCCAAGCACAAATACCATAGTTGAGATATGGATAGATAAGGGAGTAATAGAGAGTCACCAGGGCAGGGCGTGGTACATAATATCTGATCTTAGAAAGAATGCCCACAGTTTTTGAAACTTTTTTTGATATGTTTAGAATGTGTCCCTGGAAATTAAGCTTGTGGTCAATGAGAATGCCAAGGAATTTGCCATCTAATTTGTTACAAATTTGGGTATTGTTTATTTTGAGATTTATTTGATTAGAGGATTTATTGCCAAACAGAATATAGAAGGTTTTGTCAATGTTAAGGGTGAGTTTGTTGGCAGTTAGCCACAGATGGACTTTATTTAGCTCAGTATTTACTGTGGCATTTAGAGCAAGGGGATCAGGACTGGAGTAAATGAAGGTTGTGTCGTCAGCAAATAGAATTGGTTTGAGGTGTTGGGAGGCATTTGGAAGGTCATTAATGTAGATGAGAAAGAGGAGAGGGCCAAGTATGCTGCCCTGGGGAACACCAATGTTGATGGGTAGGGTGGGAGAAATTGTATTATTCACAGAAACATATTGGAGCCTGTCAGTAAGGTAGGATTTGAGGTATTGTAGGGAGTGTCCTCTGACTCCATAATGATGTAATTTAAGAAGAAGGTTTTGGTGGTTGACAGTGTCAAAAGCTTTACGCAGGTCCACAAACAACCCAACAGGGAACTCATTTTTATCAAGAGCTGTATGAATCGAGTTAAGCATACTAATAAGTGCATCGTTAGTGCTTTTTTTGGGTCTGAAGCCATATTGGCAAGGGCTAAGTATATTGAGTTTGGCTAGATATGAGTAAAGCTGCTTATAGATTAGTTTTTCAAAAATTTTTGACAAGTTTGGCAGGATAGATATAGGTCTGTAGTTGTTAACATCTATGAGATTACCACATTTGTGGACAGGCGTTACTCTCGCTTTTTTTACAATATCTGGGAAGGTTTGGAGTTCAAGTGACTTGTTGAAGAGCAAAGCAATAGCAGGGGCTAAAGATCTGGAGGCTTTTTTGTAAATTAAAGTTGGTATCTCCTCAAGGGCACCAGACTTGGTTTTAAGGGAAAGGATTATCTCATTGACGTCAGTGGAATTAATAGGCTTTAGGTACAGAGACTGTGGATAGTTACCTGAAAGATAGTCATTAATGTCTGTACTGGAAGATGGAATATCATTTGCAAGGGATGAACCAATGGAAGAGAAGAACCTATTGAACTCAATAGCAGAATCAGAGGCTGAAAGCTGACCATCGTTATTAGACAGGAGAGTCGGTTTGTTATTTATAGACTTCTTTGATCCCAATATTTGAGAAATTGTTCTCCAAGTTTGTTTAATGTTGCTCTTTATTTGGGTAAATTTATCTTCGTAGTATTTAGTTTTGGCTCGTCTAATTATCTTAGACAGCAATAATGAGTAATTCTTTGAGAATTCTTTGGAGACAATTCCTAACCTATACTTCTTCTCAAGGTCATGTTTTTTATTATTAGATTTAAGTATTCCCTTTGTAAGCCAGGGATTGTTAAGCCTTTTGGTTGTGACTTGTTTTGTAAGCATAGGACAGTGGGTATTATAAAGGCTAAGAGTTTTTTGAAGAAAAGATTGCACTGCTAGGTTGATGTCCACTATGTTACCTAACTCGGACTCCCAGTTGACATTATCAACAGCAGTTATAAAATTGTCTATAGCAGTTTCATTGTGTAGTCTAAAACGTATCACTCTTGACTCAAGAGGTGGTTTGCTAATGTTAGTTAAGAGAAATGTGGGGTAATGATCTGTAGTGCTATCGGTGATTATACCTGAAGTAAGCGGAGAGGTTATGTTGGTCCAGATGTGATCTAGAGTCGTGGCAGTACTATCAGTGATTCTAGTAGGTCTAGTGATTAAGGGTATGAGGAAGCAGGAATTCATACAGTTGAGGAAGCTAACAGCAGTTGGGTGTTCTGGCTCGCAGAGGTCAATATTAAAGTCCCCTGCGATAATTAGATGGTTTTTGTTCAGTCTGTTATCTAGTATTAGATTTCTAAGGTTTGAGTTGAATTCGGACACATCAGTGTTAGGAATTCTATAGACTGCACCCACAGACAGGACAGACTTGGCACCCTTGACTCTGAAACTGGCGAAGATATACTCCCCACAGCAGTCTCTAGTTCTAATTACTTTTCAGCATGTTAGTTCTTGGTGGTAGTAAAGAGCAGTACCACCACCTCTCTGAATTTGACGACAGTTGTGAATTGCCGAGTAGTTAGGCATGTTAAAGAGTTGAGTAGTATCCTCTTTCAACCACGTTTCAGTAAGTATAATAAAAGAGAATTTGTTGCCAATAGTTTCATTCAAGGCACTAACATCATCGAAGTGCTTACCTAGGGATATAACGTTCAAGTTACAGAGATATTGTGATTATGAGTTAATACATTGTTTACATCATGTGCTGCAAAATATCTGCAATTTTGATCATTAAAGTTATGATTGTCATAGATAGTGGATAAGAGGTTTAGTTCTGGGTCTATACTTGTCTGCATAAAAAGGCTGGTTGCAGGAAAACAAGGCAAGAATGGCAAATTACAAAATAGAATTTTGATATAAAAGGGGGAAAAATATATAAACAATACTATACTAAACAAACAAAATGAACAAAAAAGAAAAAATGAGGTGGCTTACAAAGGGCTTACAGGTACTCTCAGGTACACTGTAAGTAATAATTTGCATTATAGAGACACAGGCAAAGCCAGGGGTACAATGGAGTAAGGGAGTATGGCGAGGCTAGGCAACCTAGGTAATAAAAGAAATCAAAGAAAAAGTTGAATAATAAACATAGGCAAATCATAAATAACATAGTAATATTAATTATTAACGTAATATTATTATTAACGAATAATAAACATAGGCTCTGGCAAAAAGCCAGAGCATCAATATGGCTTAAGGCGTTAAGCATTGCCTCAAGACAAAGCTTGGGTTGATTTCTAATTTGCTTCTTGGGTGGAAAGGGAGGGATTAAAATTGAAAAGGGTGTAATCTCCCACGGTGCAGGAAAGTGCCTTTGTTGTCTCGTTTGGTGCAAATTATAAATCTGATACATTCTGAGTTCAGTTCCAGTTATAGTTATCCATTTGGAACAAAGTTGACGTTCAATAAAGAAATTTAGGAGGACTTCTGTGCAAGGGTTAGGATGAGTTAGCCTAAGCATTTTTATACCAATTTGGCAGTTAATTCCAGTAATACGATCAACAACGCTCGGAATATTATGTTCCTTTCTTATGTTAAGTATCTTTGTGGTACGAGGGCACCCAAGGATTATCCTTAAGGCTTCGTTCTGCAATTTTTCAAGCCCTCCAAGCTTTCTTTCAGGCATCAAAGCAAGCAGACGTGCAGCATAAACCACTAAAGATCTGATGTATGCAAGGAACATCATTTTGACAATTCTAACATTGACACCTGGTTCCTCATCCTTACCTGAGTGATAACATGTGTGAGATTACTGTCCTTACCACCTGGCCCTTATGGTGAAGCTTATCTTATCAAGCCCTACCTGGGGCGCCAGATGTGAGATTATTAATCTCACCACCTGACAATGACCGGAGCTCATTTTCTGTTAAGTGCCTTAGATTGGAATGCCAGATGTGAAATTTTTCCTTTCCGGTCGTCTACAACCACACACGCCCAGATTCCATATGCAGGGAGGCCAGATGCGTCGACTGAGCAATCCGAAAGGGGAGAGAGATAAGCGGGAGCAGCCGCCAAAGGTCCCGTAGTACAGGGGTAAGGATGAGGAACCAGGTGGTTCCCCCCCCCCCCTCCTTGATACACCACAAGTCCTTCTCTCACTGAGTGGTTCCCTCTGCACCTCGCTTGCAGCGAATAAATCAGGTAGAGGACGGGTCCTCACACCGAATTTTGATATTCAGTGATCAGGGTAAGGGGCTGCAACCTGAGCCAGCTCAAGTGTCTCTGGGACAATTGTACGTAAGGTAATAATTGGGGACAGTACTGCAGAATGAGGAAATAACATAAAGCCCTGTATAAACAATATAACAATTTATTCATTAAATTTATTATCTAATACACAGTCCCACACTTTACGTTAAACCAAGAATGTCACTTCAAATCTGACAAACACCACTTTGCTGTAGATCTCCTTGACCCATCACCTGACAGGCGTATAAAGACAAAGTCTCGACCCACTGGACAGGTCATCAACAACAATGAACTGACCTGAAACACTTCATGTACACTCTTATCAAATCAACCACTTCACCGACACACTACATCAACATATGGACATGCGTACACAATAATGTCACAAAAACAATCACCACAATAACACACCCACAAGTAATTTACATTCCTTTACTCAATGACACTAAGACATACAACAACACAGGTAAATTACTTTAACACAATGTCATAAAGACATTCAATCAATTACGTTAATGCCTAACTCGGACGACCATCAATCGACCATATTCCCACCCTACCCATCAACATTGGTGTTCCTCAGGGCAGCATACTTGGCCCTCTCCTCTTTCTCATCTACATTAATGACCTTCCAAATGCCTCCCAACACCTCAAACCAATTCTATTTGCTGACGACACAACCTTCAGTTACTCCAGTCCTGACCCCCTTGCTCTAAATGCCACAGTAAATACTGAGCTAAATAAAGTCCATCTTTGGCTAACTGCCAACAAACTCACCCTTAACATTGACAAAACTTTCTATATTCTGTTTGGCAATAAATCCTCTAATCAAATAAATCTCAAAATAAACAATACCCAAATTTGTAACAAATTAGAAAGCAAATTCCTTGGCATTCTCATTGACCACAAGCTGAATTTCCAGGGACACATTCTAAATATATCAAAAAAAGTTTCAAAAACTGTTGGCATTCTTTCTAAGATCAGATATTATGTACCCCGCCCTGCCCTGGTGACTCTCTATTACTCCCTTATCTATCCTTATCTCAACTATGGTATTTGTGCTTGGGGCTCTACTACCCAAAATCATTTACGTCCTCTAATTACTCAACACAAAGCTGCTATTAGGACAATATTCAACTCTGGCCCCAGACATCACTCGGTACCCCTACTCAAATCTACAATACAATACAATACAATTTTATTTAGGTAAGGTACATACATACAATAAATATTTACAAGGATTGTTTAACTTATAGGTATAGCTAGTACATACAATGCCTAAAGCCACTATTACGCAAAGCGTTTCGGGCATGATAAACTTAAATGACAAGCTTTATACTAATTGAGCATAATGAGTAGAATGAAAACAAGAAATGAAAACATAGATGAAGAAGCAGCACAAATACAATTATGTCGACAAACAGCGCTCTTTAAAGAAAAAAACAGACATTGGTTGACAATAGAAGGGTAAGGTAGGTTACAGGGAATTTATTAGGTATAGCTTCGCTTTTAACTTAAACTGGTTGAGAGAGGTACAGTCTTTAACATGGTTGGGAAGGTCATTCCACATTCTGGGCCCCTTGATTTGTAGAGCATTTCTAGTTTGATTAAGTCGTACTCTAGGAATATCAAAACTGTATTTATTTCTGGTGTGATGCTCATGGGTTCTGATACAACCTTCTATGAAGCTTTTGAGATCAGGATTGGCATTATAGTTTAGCGTGTTATATATGTATAATACACATGAGAGAATGTGCAGTGACTTAATGTCTAACATATTCAGAGATTTAAGTAGGGGTACCGAGTGATGTCTGGGGCCAGAATTGGATATTGTCCTAATAGCAGCTTTGTGTTGAGTAATTAGAGGACGTAAGTGATTTTGGGTAGTAGAGCCCCAAGCACAAATACCATAGTTGAGATATGGATAGATAAGGGAGTAATAGAGAGTCACCAGGGCAGGGCGTGGTACATAATATCTGATCTTAGAAAGAATGCCCACAGTTTTTGAAACTTTTTTTGATATGTTTAGAATGTGTCCCTGGAAATTAAGCTTGTGGTCAATGAGAATGCCAAGGAATTTGCCATCTAATTTGTTACAAATTTGGGTATTGTTTATTTTGAGATTTATTTGATTAGAGGATTTATTGCCAAACAGAATATAAAAGGTTTTGTCAATGTTAAGGGTGAGTTTGTTGGCAGTTAGCCACAGATGGACTTTATTTAGCTCAGCATTTACTGTGGCATTTAGAGCAAGGGGATCAGGACTGGAGTAAATGAAGGTTGTGTCGTCAGCAAATAGAATTGGTTTGAGGTGTTGGGAGGCATTTGGAAGGTCATTAATGTAGATGAGAAAGAGGAGAGGGCCAAGTATGCTGCCCTGGGGAACACCAATGTTGATGGGTAGGGTGGGAGAAATTGTATTATTCACAGAAACATATTGGAGCCTGTCAGTAAGGTAGGATTTGAGGTATTGTAGGGAGTGTCCTCTGACTCCATAATGATGTAATTTAAGAAGAAGGTTTTGGTGGTTGACAGTGTCAAAAGCTTTACGCAGGTCCACAAACAACCCAACAGAGAACTCATTTTTATCAAGAGCTGTATGAATCGAGTTAAGCATACTAATAAGTGCATCGTTAGTGCTTCTTTTGGGTCTGAAGCCATATTGGCAAGGGCTAAGTATATTGAGTTTGGCTAGATATGAGTAAAGCTGCTTATAGATCAGTTTTTCAAAAATTTTTGACAAGTTTGGCAGGATAGATATAGGTCTGAATATGTTAGACATTAAGTCACTGCACATTCTCTCATGTGTATTATACATATATAAAACGCTAAACTGTAATGCCAATCCTGACCTCAAAAGCTTCATAGAAGGTTGTAACAGAACCCATGAGCACTACACCAGAAATAAA
Organism: Procambarus clarkii; assembly: GCF_040958095.1. Taxonomy (NCBI): domain Eukaryota; kingdom Metazoa; phylum Arthropoda; class Malacostraca; order Decapoda; family Cambaridae; genus Procambarus; species Procambarus clarkii. Next base: position 26,066,025 of record NC_091158.1, read on the forward strand.
TACAGTTTTGATATTCCTAGAGTACGACTTAATCAAACTAGAAATGCTCTACAAATCAAGGGACCCAGAATGTGGAATGACCTTCCCAACCATGTTAAAGACTGTACCTCTCTCAACCAGTTTAAGATAAAAACGAAGCTATACCTAATAAATTCCCTGTAACCTACCTTACCCCTCTATTGTCAACCAATGTCTGTTTTTTTTTAAAGAGCGCTGATTGTCGACAGAATTGTATTTGTGCTGCTTTTTCAGCTATGTTTTCATTCCATGTTTTCATTTTACTCTTTATGCTCAATTAGTATTAAGCTTTAGTCATTTAAGTTTTTCATGCCCAAAACGCTTTGCGTAATAATGGCTTTAGGCATTGTATGTACTAGCCCTATCTATAAATCCATCACTCTTTGTAAAATTTCTTGTATGTATGTACCTTACCTAAATAAACATTTGATTTGATTTGATTTGATTTGAATCAAAAAACAATTAACAATTAAATAATTTATTTATTTATTTTATTTATTTATTTATATACAAGAAGGTACATTGGGGGTTAAGAGAGTACATAGTAATGATGATAATTTTACATTCTTGTAAAGCCACTAGCACGCATAGCGTTTCAGGCAAGTCCTTTATCTAACAGATAATTATAAGTAGATAATTTACAGTAAAATTGATAAAAAATGTTTTCAGGTACATTGTAAGGATTTTTGACACGATAAACAAAGAATAGATTAGCACACAAGAATAACAATACCCTATAATGACACGGATTACTAGGTACATTGGGAGTAAAATTTCAGGGTTACACATCGGTTCACTGAGGCAACAATTTGAGGATCATTTCAAGGAATAATGCAGTAGAATATGCACTCAATATAACAACCATGATATCAGATGATATCAAAGATTACAATGGTAAAGTTATATGGCTTAGGTACATATATTGGGGGATTGGGTAGCACTAGATACAGTGCGAGTTAAAGTACTTGGTAAGAAACTGTGAAGATGAAATAAGGTCCTTTTTGGTTTTGTTTTTGAATAAATCAAAAGTTGGGCAACTTTTCAATTCGTTAAGGAGTGAGTTCCATGGATCAGGTCCCTTTATTTGCCTAGAGTATTTACACAGATTAAGTTTGACTCTTGGGATATCAACGAGATATTTATGTCTGGTGTGGTGACTATGTGTTTTATTACAACTTTCCAGGAAAAGTTTCGGAACAAGGCTTGCACCTAAAAAAGGGGTTTTGTAATTATAATTGGCACAAGAGAATGTATGGAGTGAATTTATGTTTAGCATGTTTAGGGATTTAAACAGGGGAGCTGTGTGTTGTCTGAGAGCAGAGTTTGTTATTGTTCTGATAGCAGATTTTTGCTGGGTGATGATGGGCTTGAGGTAGATTTGTGGAGGTTGAACCCCATGCACAGATACCATAAGTAAGATAGGAATAGACAAGTGCATAATATAGTGAGAGGAGAGCAGAGTAAGGAACACAATATCTGATTTTAGAGAGTATACCAACTGTTTTAGAGACTTTCTTAGTTATATGTTGTATGTGGGTGCTGAAGTTGAGTCTCTTGTCTAAGTATATGCCAAGCAACTTTCCATCATTTTTATTGCTCATGTTAACATTGTCTATCTGAAGCTGAATTGCACTTGTTGATTTGCTTCCAAATAGGATGTAGTAGGTCTTTTCTATGTTTAGTGTGAGTTTGTTGTTAACATCCATAAGTGGACTTTTTTAATTCATTATTTACATTATTTAATGTGTGCGGGTTGGGGTCTGAGTAGATGAGGGTAGTATCATCATCAAACAATATAGGTATAGGCACATTAGAGACATTAGGCAGATCATTTAAACATATAAGAAATAGGAGGGGTCCTAGGATGCTGCCCTGTGGCAGCATTAGTTCGATATGTTAGACATTAAGTCACTGCACATTCACTCATGTGTATTATACATATACAAAACGCTAAATTGTAATGCCAATCCTGATCTCAAAAGCTTCATAGAAGGTTGTAACAGAACCCATGAGCACCACACCAGAAATAAATACAGTTTTGATATTCCTAGAGTACGACTTAATCAAACCAGAAATGCTCTACAAATCAAGGGGCCCAGGATGTGGAATGACCTTCCCAACCATGTTAAAGACAGTACCTCTCTCAACCAGTTTAAGTTAAAAACGAAGCTATACCTAATAAATTCCATGTAACCTACCTTACCCTTCTATTGTCAACCCATGTATGTTTTTTTTTTTTTTTTTTTTGTTTTACAAATCAACGCTGTTTTAATGTAATTTTCTGTAATAATTTATAATTGTATTTGTGCTGTTTTTTCAACAATGTTCCCCCCCTCTTTTACCTCTATTTTTATTTGTACTCAACGCATTTTTTTCTTTTTACCCATTAGTTTTAAGCTTTAGTCAGTAGTGTTTTTTCCTGCCCGAAACGCTTTGCGTAATAGTGGCTTTAGGCATTGTATGTACTAGCTCTATCTATAAAGCCAACAAACTTTGTAAAATCTCTTTATGTATGTACCTTTGCCTAAATAAAAATTATTATTATTATTATTATAGTCGAGGTCTAGGGAGGGGGAAGACATATCGTGCACGCTCCGTTAAAATCGTGACATTAACCAGGATTTCTTAGGACTACTGCCATGGATTACTGATTACAGACATAACAAAGTGCATAGTGACCCGCTGGAAAATTGAAAACAGTCATTAACAATAGAACTTTGTGTTAAATACAGAATAAACGTAAGACCACGTGTGAGCCAGTGCACGAGGCTTTGTGTACATGCGTGTATGAGGAAAAAATAGTGAACAGTGATTCGGGGAACAGTGAAGTGGAACGGGTATCACAACAACATATAAGATGGAAGTGTAGGAAAATCGTGCATAGAATACTAGAAATATAGAATAGTGGCAAGAGGCGGCATCAGTGGTTATAAATCGAGTAACTGGAAACTGGTGACATCAACCTGGGACAACAAGAGGTCACCTGTACCGACCGCGGACCAGCTTCGCTACCCTACGCTAAGTACCTGCCATAAAGTCTGAACAAAATAACATACATAATATTACAAATATACGGTATACATATAATATTATAAATATTAAATATATAAATATATACATATAATTTTATAAAGAGTTAAAAGGACTGACATCAACAAGTGATCCATACAGTGAACCACAAATACAACACAATACATCAGACAATGGAGAGGTGTGGCGAGTGTTCGGGAGTACTGGGAAATCGTAATGCAGGCGTAACGTGCTGCATCTGTAACAAAAGATTTCACCTGGGCTGTACAGAAGTATCTCCAAGATGCACAAAAAGACAAGGAATTTACTGGGCTTGCAAAGATGACAGATTAATGTTAGAGAACATAACTAATCTGATAAAAAACCTTCCCGAGTCACAGAGATTATCATTCACAGAAAAGCTACCAGTGATATATGCGGACTGGGAAAAGACAACATTGGATAACGACCAAAACTCAGGAACAGATAGTTTAGAGAACCGCAGCAGTAGTGTGGAGGAAGAGGGTATTGTGGTACAAAATAAGAACACTGTTTTTCCCAAAAACGGTGGGTTTTCTGAGTGGCACAGAGAACGTATGTCTGGAAGCTGACTTTAACCGCCCCAAGCTGCGCGCGCATTGACCCGAGGTTATATAAACCGGGACGGAGACGGCGTGGCCCCTCTTCCCAAGCCAGCAGCTGCTCTTACAAAACGACTCACTGCTGCTCAGCGAGTCGTAAACACAGAAGTTTAGCCCGCTCAACTGTTCTCCCAGCATGGACCCTACACCAGTTCCTATCGACAACGACTCGGAGCGACCCGTCAGGGGCGTCCTGCCCTTCTCAACATTTAAGGTAGTGTTTGTGTTGTTGGCGCGCCGGACCAGTGTTTGTCTCTGTGTTGGCGCGCGCGCCCTGAAGCACGCCTGTTGGTTCAGCCTTGGTGACCAAATGCAGGTGCAGTGGACCTAGAGGGGGAGGTGACCCTCGGTGTTATGGGGCACTGGTTTTTCTCCAGTAGGTGGCTGTTATTTGAAGCACAATCGGGAGGCCTGTCCACCACCCCACCTCCCCCAACTGCTCAGCCCTGTACCTTAAGCTCCCTAACCCAGTCGACGTGAGGTATGCTGCTTGGGCGACTTCTGTTGTGCCGTTATTTATTATTTACGTTATTTATATAAGTCCTTCTTTACAGTCTGACTGTTAGTCATGGCGTGCTTCCTCACGCTACATTATTTACTGTAATTTTACCTTGGCTTTCGCCCCATGCCTATATTTATATATTGGGTAGTGCTGTTATTGTTGTTCCAGGACATTTAATGCTCAAGCCAGCTCCTATTTAGCCCTGTTGCTTTACCCTACTCTAAACGCTGGCTATATAAAATATTATATGATTGTCTTTCAGTTACAATGTGTTATGCCTCACAATTTATTTATTAATGAATTTAATGGTGTCAAGCTGCATGTTTTCTTTTGCAGGTTTTTACATTTAGGTTTTGTTTTTGTTTTGTTTTTTGAGATATATACAAGAGTTGTTACATTCTTGTACAGCCACTAGTACGCGTAGCGTTTCGGGCGAGTCCTTAATCCTATGGTCCCTGGAATACGATCCCCTGCCGCGAAGAATCGTTTTTTCATCCAAGTACACATTTTACTATTGCGTTAAACAGAGGCTACAGTTAAGGAATTGCGCCCAGTAAATCCTCCCCGGCCAGGATACGAACCCATGACATAGTGCTCGCGGAACCCCAGGCGAGTGTCTTACCACTACACCACGGAGACTGCAAAACTGCGGAGTTTTAACTTTTGCTTATTGCCTATAAGTTATTAGGTAAAGTCAGCTAGCTTAGGCTAGCTGCTGAGTCACAGGCCTCTGGCCCCTTAGCTTTAAGTTTTCATGGACTTGTATTTTCCATAAGTTTCCTTAACTTATTAATGAATTTAATGCAGTGTCAAGCTGCATGTTTCTTTTGCAGGTTTTACATTTAGGTTTGTTTAACTTTTGCTTATTGCCTTTAAGTTATTAGGTAAAGTTAGCTAGGTTAGGCTAGCTGCTGTGCCACAGGCCTCCGGCCTCTAGCTTTAAATTTTCTTGGACTTGTGTTTTTCCATAAGTTTCCTTAATTTATTAATGAATTTAATGCAGTGTCAAGCTGCATGTTTTCTTTTGCAGGTTTTACACTTAGGTTTGTTTAACTTTTACTTATTGCTTATAAGTTATTAGGTAAAGTCAGCTAGCTTAGGCTAGCTGCTGTGTCACAGGCCTCTGGCCCCTAGCTTTAAGTTTTTATGGACTTGTTTTCCATAAGTTTCCTTAATTTATTAATGAATTTTATGCAGTGTCAAGCTGCGTGTTTCTTTGCTGGTTTTTTATTTGTTTGTTTAACCTCTGCTTTGCCTTTAAGTTATTTTGTAAAGTCAGCTAGGATGTGATAGTTGTAGGGATCGGGCCCTTGCCTCTTGCTTTAAGTTTATTCTGGCCCTGCATTTACGTTTAGTTTCCCCAGTAAATTTCCTGCATTTTACATCGCCCTTGCTGCATGTTTTTACTTTACTGGTTTACAATTGTTTGTTTAACTTATGCTTCACCTTTAAGTTAAGTAAAGTCGGCTAGGATGTCCTAGACGCTGTCTTCGGGCCTCATGCCTCTCCCTTTAAGTTTATCTTGGACTCGTATTATGATTAGTTCCTTCAGCAATTTATTACTAATTATGCATTGCCTAAGTGCATGTCATTCTACTTACTGTTGAGGTTGTTCTGGAAACTGGAAAATATTGGAGGGGTGACAGGTAAGCTTCTATCATGGATGAAAAATTTTCTGACTGATAGAAAAACGAGGGCAGTAATCAGAGGCAATGTATCGGAATGGAGAAATGTCACAAGTGGAGTACCACAGGGTTCAGTTCTTGCACCAGTGATGTTTATTGTCTACATAAATGATCTACCAGTTGGTATACAGAATTATATGAACATGTTTGCTGATGATGCTAAGATAATAGGAAGGATAAGAAATTTAGATGATTGTCATGCCCTTCAAGAAGACCTGGACAAAATAAGTAGATGGAGCATCACTTGGCAAATGGAATTAAATGTTAATAAATGTCATGTTATGGAATGTGGAATAGGAGAACATAGACCCCACACAACCTATATATTATGTGAGAAATCTTTAAAGAATTCTGATAAAGAAAGAGATCTAGGGGTGGTTCTAGATAGAAAACTATCACCTGAGGACCACATAAAGAATATTGTGCAAGGAGCCTATGCTATGCTTTCTAACTTCAAAATTGCATTTAAATACATGGATGGCGATATACTAAAGAAATTGTTCATGACTTTTGTTAGGCCAAAGCTAGAATATGCAGCTGTTGTGTGGTGCCCATATCTTAAGAAGCACATCAACAAACTGGAAAAGGTGCAAAGACATGCTACTAAGTGGCTCCCAGAATTGAAGGGTAAGAGCTATGAGGAGAGCTTAGAAGCATTAAACATGCCAAAACTAGAAGACAGAAGAAAAAGAGGTGATATGATCACTACATACAAAATAGTAACAGGAATTGATAAAATCGACAGGGAAGATTTCCTGAGACCTGGCACTTCAAGAACAAGAGGTCATAGATTTAAACTAGCTAAACACAGATGCCGAAGAAATATAAGAAAATTCACCTTTGCAAATAGTGGTAGACGGTTGGAACAAGTTAGGTGAGAAGGTGGTGGAGGCCAAGACCGTCAGTAGTTTCAAAGCGTTATATGACAGAGTGCTGGGAAGACGGGACACCACGAGCATAGCTCTCATCCTGTAACTACACTTAGGTAATTACTGTTTTACCTTTATACTTGTTCTCTTGACTTTGTCATAAAGTTATTAAGTACCGACAGCTAGACAGTACCAGTTTCGTTTACCAGTACCAGTAAACGTTTTCCAGTCGTTTTGTCTGCCCGGTGTAGCCCAGAGGAATCTGCAGCCTCCCGGCTGCTGGCTTATCCAGACATGTGTGGCCTCCCAGGCCGCTGGTTATCAGACGTTTTGTCTGCCCAATGTAGCCACGAAGGCTGTCATAGCCGCTGCCGTCTTCGCTGTCTGCGTTCGGGGGTTCATGTCCAGCCGACGTCCTTCCTGTGATGAGTTAAGCCGGCGATGTTATTCAGGTATCTTATTTACATTGGCTATATAAATGTGCGGCCTTCCAGGCTGCTGGTTTATCCAGATTTGTTGTCTGCCCGGTGTAGCCCGGAAGTCACAGTGGCACCCCAGGCCGCTGGTTTATCCAGACGTTTTGTCTGCCGGTGTAGCCCGGAACGTTTTCACAGCCACGACGTCTTTGCTGCCTTCGTTCAGGGGTTGTCCGGCCGACGTTCTTCCTGCGACGTGTCACTGTGTTCTAGCGGCCGATGCTCGGCTGGGTCTGTTGCAGCCGGTCCAGCCGTCTGCCCTAGTGTCCGAGCCGCCACTCCCTTACTACGTTGTTCCTCAATTTAGGTTTCCAGCTGCTGCAGCTGTTGGTGTTCCGGTTGCTGACATTCCCGGCAGTCGGTGTTCTAGCTGCTGTGGGTACAGCTGTTGCTGCCCCAGCTTGCTGCTGTCCAGGTGCAACATGGTCCAGCTGCCGGCGTATCAGCGGTTGTTGGACCAGCCCCCATGCTACGGCTGAAGTTGTTCCTGATGTTCCAGTTGAAGCGGTCCCAACTGATAATGCCCATCCTACTGAGTTCCAGCTCCCAAGGGTCCAGCTGCCGACGTGCCAGCCCCGAAGTTCCAGCAGAAGCGTTCCAGCCGACGTGGTGACTATTAGCACTCCTTTCAGTTTATTGTATTTGATTGTAATGTATTTCAGCTTCATGAATTAATCCCGTTTTCTCTAAAGAGTTATATTCCAGCATTATTCGAGCATGATCTGTCTTGCAGTCGCACTTCCCTTACCGCTGCAGTTTCCCCCTTGGCCCGTTGCCGCTAATTTTGTATCTTCGGCAGCGGCCGAAGATACTCTCCATTCCCTTGTTGGCTCCCAGGTTCTATATGGTCCCTAATTGTCTTGCAGTTGGATTTCTACTTATATCCGAAGTTTTCCCTGGTGGCCAGTTGCCACTATTTATTTATCTTTGGCAGATGTCGATGCACCAGTTGCCAATGTCCAGCTGCTGATGTTCAGAGGCAGGATTTTACAGTTTACATTTGGTAACTGTTGTTTGTTAAGCCCTTATTTTGCCCTTGTTGACCACTAGTGTTAGTGTTGTGCATGCTACGTTATTGTTGGTTTGTTAAGGTTAGGGTTTCCCTGCTTACTTCCTCCTCCCCAGTGTGGGACATTTACTTATTTATCTATTTATACAGTTCCTACTGTATCATACTACTACTTATTTAAGTTCTTTATTATTAGGTCCGGGTTTTAGTCGCCTCACTTCTACCCTCCCTCTGCTTTACTTGTTATCGTTTTCTCTGGCATTTCTCGCCATGCCCTCGGTCGGCCCGTACTAAGCCCATTAGCTGGGCCAGCCGTTACGCCCTTAGCCGGGGCCCCTGTGGAGCCCTTAGCTGGGCGGGCCCGCCCTGTTAGCCGGCTAATGGTCCTGCGACCACGTACTTTGGAAGGAGTATTTTGTGCTTTTCCCTAACCTTCTAGCGCTTATGTCTCGTTTACATTTTCTTAGGAAACCTTTGTTATATTTGTAAGGTACTATTTATTTCTATTGAATATGTATGTGTGTGTGTGTGTGCATTTGTATGTGTGTGTATATATATATATATGTCGTACCTAGTAGCCAGAACGCACTTCTCAGCCTACTATTCAAGGCTCGATTTGCCTAATAAGCCAAGTTTTCATGAATTAATTGTTTTTCGGCAACCTAACCTACCTAACCTAACCTAACCTAACTTTTTCCGCTACCTAACCTAACCTAACCTAACTTTTTCCGCTACCTATCCTAACCTAACCTATAAAGATAGGTTAGGTTAGGTTAGGTAGGGTTGGTTAGGTTCGATCATATATCTACGTTAATTTTAACTCTAATAAAAAAAAATTGACCTCATACATAATGAAATGGGTAGGTTTATCATTTCATAAGAAAAAAATTTGAGAAAATATATTATTTCAGGAAAACTTGGCTTATTAGGCAAATCGGGTCTTGAATAGTAGGCCGAGAAGTGCGTTCTGGCTACTAGGTACGACATATATATATATATATATATATATATATATATATATATATATATATATATATATATATATGTATGTATGTGTATGTATATATTAGTTGCTATGCTAATTTATAGTACTGTTATTCAATTTTTATTTCCATCTTGTCCGTAGTAATTTATTATGAGTCTGGGAGTTGGTTTACTATTTTCGTCCTTATTTCTGTTGTTTTACTATATTAATTACATTAATTATTTTACATTTACGGATCCCTAGCCTTCCTGGTGTCCATTTCTCTTTGCCTCAGATCTACAGATCTTGAAGTTCTTGGGGTACTGCTGCTCGCAGAATGCTCATTGACACTCAGACTAAACTCATTTACGCCTCTTAAGGCAGTTTCTTAGGCTAACTATTCAGCTCTTAACATGCTTTTCGGAGGCCAACTTACAATGGAGATCACTGTAACGGACTCGGTTACCATCCTTATAATTCATGTCACTCTGGACGCAAGCATGTTGCAGTTACGCCTTAAGACCTGTTCTTATAATTGTTTTATGGTTTTATTTATATATTGATTTGATATTGTATATATAGTGGTCATATAAATATTGATTGTTGGGCTGTTCTATCGTTCTATACTATTCTATTGGATTATTTTGAAATGAATTACTACTTGCTAGATCCCTCCCCCTGGATAAACTTCTGCCCTTGACCCAGATACGATAACTAGTTTCCCACCCTTATTTACTTGTCTGGGTTTTTTCCCGCTAAAGCTCTGCTCGGTTTGGTAGTTACCTTACTTCGCTACAGACTAGTTTCCTGGAAGACCTTTTTTCTCTTCCTTTCCCCTCTAGTCACTCCTATTCCCTGTGCCAGTGTTCCTTTTCAGAGTTTCTGCAGGGTATCACCCTGGCTTTATCCATTAATGACACTTGCCCAGTTCGCTTCCGGAAATGTCCCCCTCCTCTTACAAACTAATTCCAGCAGTACCCTTAAGGGGTAGGTTCCTTGCCCGTCACGTTCATACTGCATGCCCGCTTCTGCCCACCCTTACTGCCTTAATACTTCCAGAACCGACTACGGAAGGCGCACAAGGTACACCATTGATGAACAAGGAAAAGGGATGGAGCCCGAGGGCAGACTACTGCACCCATGAGGTCGACACATTCCTAGCTACAGCGGCCAGCCGCCGCGTTTGCCCTTCGGAGTTGGGGGTTGAGCTAGGCTCGCCTCCAGCCGACCACGCCCTCTTACCTTTAGAATTGGTAGGGCCACTCAGCTCTCTTGACGGGCTCGCCAACGGAGTTAATGGCGGGTCCAGCAACCAGCTGGAACCCCCAGCTGACTACGTCCGGGACGTTGTTGCTCCGCCACTCTGAGGCCTCCTTGCGGCCACCGGGCCTCGCCCTTCGGGGGGGGGGGGGGGTCCGGCCAGCTGGCCTGCGGTGGGGGTGCAGCGCCGGTCCCCAAGTGTCCCGCTGTCCGCAGCCAATCCTTTGCCCAGTCTACGTGCTAGTAAGAGTAAGGAAACCCTTCTCCTTAATCCTTCTCCCGCTGGCCCTCGCGGGATTGGGGGTGCTCCGCCGGAACCCCCAAAGTGATAAGCCTGCAGATAGCTAAGAAATATTCCCATGAATTGTAATTAGTCTAATTAAATTAATGCAACTTTCATTTACTACATATGGATGTAGTTATTAATTGTAATTGGTCTCTACTTTATCATTAAGGATTATTCATTATAATTATTCCTTAATACTTTATTGTTATGCACTAGTCAATAATTATTTATCATTCATCCTAATTAGCTATTTGATTCATTAAAAATAATTGCTTATCATTATACTATTTGTTATTATTATTATTTATTATATAATAATAATTATTTTATTATTTATTATTATTAATTTATTTATTAATTTATATATTAATTTATATATTAATTTATTATATATTAATTTATTATATATTAATTTATTATATATTAATTTATTATATATTAATTTATTATATATTAATTTATTATATATTAATTTATTATTTACCATTATAAAATAAACAAGTCCCCAATCTGAGCACGTTTTCTTCCAACCTCAGAAAAACAGCAATATTGCAGAGTCAGGAAATATAAACGATGAGAGCAACAGTGAGACAGAGTGCATAATTGAAGGAATTGGGACTAAAAACGGAGATGGTTCCAATAAAGAGGTAGACAAGACAGACACAGATATAAATACCTTGAAAAATGCAAAACCGGAACATATTTGCAAATTCTACGCTAAAGGAATATGCAAATATGGAAAATTAGGAGCAAAATGCCCTTTTCTGCATCCTCGAAAATACAGGAACATGTTGGCGAGGGGTACATGCCGTTTTGGAACAGGGTGTAGATACTTCCACCCTAAATTATGTCAATTTTCAATTAGAGACAAAAAATGCTACAATCTTCAGTGTCCGGAATTCCACGTGAGAGGTACACAGCGTTATAGACGGGAAGATCAATATGACACTACTGGAATTTTTTTAGAGGAAGGCAGAAACAGTGTAATAAATATAAGAGAGAGGAACAGTCAGATGGAACCACTACAGGATTACAGAGGGGAACGGAGATACCCACAAGACTGGAATACAAATTATCAACAAGCACACAGGTACTACACCAGACAACACCCGTCCTACTACCAAAACTGGACGAATCACTTCCAAAACGACACACCCTGGACGCAAACATAGTGGCCTCCTTACCAGAGCCTCAGATATTAACACCAAGTAAGGCATCCAGCACTTCCACTAACACGATATCATTTATATTTGCCAACATCCAGGGTATAAAAACACGCAAATCCAACAAAGTTCACTTTATTGATGGTCTCCTTCATGAGGCAAATGCAGTGTTTGCAGCCCTAACAGAAACCCACACAAAGGACTACCATGATGGTGAAATATGGATCTCAGAGTACAATCTTTTCAGATGTGATAGGAAACACTGGCTTCAGGGTGGGGTCAGCCTCTACATCAAAGACACACTCATCTGTACTGAGCTGCTAAACACCTCAAATGATATGGTGGAAGTGCTGATAATCAAAATAGAGATTCTAAATGTAGTTATTGTCCTTGTATATAAGTCACCGGAGGCAAACCCTCAGCAGTTTAAAGACCAACTAATGAAAATAGAACACTGCTTGCAAAACCTCACTAATCCAGTTCCGAACATCATCCTGCTTGGGTGTAACGGGGGGTGGGGGAAATAGCTCTATCTTGTCCATTATTCCAACCCCCAGTTAACTAACGAGGCCGGGGGAAACAGCTCTCTCTAGTCCGTTATCCCGTCCTCAGTTAGCTAACTATTCTAGAGCCCCTCCAGAGTTCCTAAGGCAACCTCTCTCGTTCAACACCTTGTAACCTAGGTATTTGACTACCTAGGTGCTAAGACTACAAGGCGCCGTAACTTGATCAGCTACCCGCAACTCTAGAGAGAACTCTAGAACACATTTCACTGCCACAAACGTATAAGAGAAACGAAAGGAAAGAAATGAATAATGAAGTAATTAGTGAAGGTTTGGGGTGAGAGAGGTAGAGAGGTGGGAGGAGCGAGGAGGGTCATTAGTTGAAAGTGAGAGTTTGGAGAGGGTTGGAGGGAGAGGTGTAGATAGATAGAAGTAGAAGAGTAGATAGTAGAAGAAGAAATGCTGCCACCATCCATTCTAGACCATTTCATACAAGACAAGGAATGGAACTTGTCTGTATCAAAATATTCTCAAAAGATGTTATTACCATGTATCAACTCCAAACATGTACTCATTAATATCATGAAACCAGTAACCACAGAGGCTTTCTCACCTCAACTCAAAGCTCTAGGGAACAAAGTTAAACACAATTTAAATAATAAATTCATAATTATATTTCACATGAAGTATCATAATTTAGCAATTCAATTAAAATGTTCCAGTTTAATATGCAAAGAGAGTCATCATCCAAGAATTCGAGAACCCTACAACTTGACTGCCCCTGATCATCACACAACATATGTAAACACGACCAAGTCACCTTAATGTTCAACTCACCAAGTGTCTGCCTATAGCTGGATAGAGGGGGGAGGAGGGTCTGTAGTTGACAGAGACTGTCCCGCCCTGCCGGCAGACAGCCTCCCTGCTAGGCCGTCTTCTCTCCTCTGCTGGCTGCTGTTCTTCTCCGTTAATGCTCTCGAATCGATAGCTCTCCGAGTATATATTGGGGAACCTAGTAACTAACTCCGCCCACAAGTAGATAGCCTCAGGCACTCTACCAAGCCACTCCTTAAACGTCGACATGTTTGAAAGCTACCAGGCTCCAATTATAAGATTAGCAGAAGCAAGGTGAAATTCGCATGATCTGACCTCAGGTCACTTGGTGGTCATTAACTCTTAGAGGTGTGAGATTCAGGCCGCCAGAATGGCGCCAGTCAAATCCTTGTCTGTGACTCATGTATCTCTATGTATTTTAAATACAACTAAACCAAACACCTTACAGTTTTACATCGAGACTTTAACCTACGGCACCTGAAATGGAAGCACCTGGCTAATACAGTAATATTAGAAAGAATACCAGGAAGTAGCCTAAATGAACAGGCACATGCAAATGACCTGCTACGGATGTGCGACAGGCTTGCCTTAAACCAGCAAATAGTAGAACCAACTAGGAAGGAGAACACGCTGGACCTCATTTTCACTAATAATGATGAATTGATCAGGAACAAAGATTACAAATACCTGTTACTCAGATCACAACTTAATAGAAGTTATGACAACCATGGGGAGTAGACCTTCAAAACCAGTCCAGATTCCCGGTGGAGATTTCAGCAAATTCAACTTCAATAACAAACAGATAAACTGGGAGCAAATAAATCAGGACTTCACAGAAATAAACTGGGAAGAACAGCTAGAAAATGCAAACCTGAACCAGTGCCTGGAAAAAATAAGCTCAGTAGCACTAGAAATATGTTCAAACCGCATACCCCCAAAAAAAAAGAGAAAGAGATGCAGACTGGAACGGGAACGTCGTTCCCTATATAGGCGAAGAAAACGAATCGCAGAACAACTTGAGAGTCGCACCCTATCTCAAGAACGGCGAAGAAGGTTAGGTAGAGAAATAGAAACAATTGAACTCAAGCTACAAGAATCATACAAAACCCAGGAGAGGCAAAGAGAGCAAAAGGCCATCAGTGAAATAGAGAGAAATCCGAAATATTTTTTCTCCTATGCAAAATCAAGATCAAAAACCACATTTAGTATCGTCCCCCTGTGAAAGGGAGATGGAACTTTCACCGATGACAACAAAGAAATGAGCGAGCTACTGAGAAAGCAGTACGACTCTGTTTTCAGTGAGCCATTAAACGCACTAAAGATTGATAACCCAAATGAATTTTTTATGGATATGATACCAACATCAAATCATATATCAGACGTCACCCTATCCCCACTGGATTTTGAAGAAGCCATAAACAGTATGCCTATGCACTCTGCACCAGGCCCGGATTCTTGGAACTCCATATTCATCAAGAACTGTAAAAAACCATTATCGCAGGCCCTCCACATTCTTTGGAGACAAAGCCTAGATACTGGCGTTATTCCTGATATACTAAAAACAGCAGAGATAGCACCACTTCATAAAGGAGGAAATAAGGCAGAGGCAAAAAATTACAGACCGATAGCACTAACATCGCACATTATAAAAAATTTTGAGAGAGTGCTAAGAAGTAAGATTACAAAACACATGGAATCACAGCATCTCCATAACCCCGGACAACACGGTTTCAGAACAGGGCGCTCTTGCCTGTCGCAGTTGCTGGACCACTATGATATGGCATTAGATGCTATGGAAGACAAACAAAACGCTGATGTAATTTACACAGATTTCGCAAAAGCTTTTGATAAATGTGATCATGGCGTTATTGCACATAAAATGCGTTCAAAAGGAATTACCGGAAAAATAGGCAGATGGATCTACAATTTCCTGACCAACAGAACCCAATGTGTAATAGTCAACAAAATAAAATCCAGCCCATCAACCGTGAAGAGCTCAGTCCCCCAGGGTACTGTGCTTGCTCCAGTACTTTTTCTCATCCTCATATCGGACATAACAATAATAATAATAATAATAATGTTTATTTAGGTAAGGTACAAACATACAAGAAATTTTTATAAAGATTGGTGGACTTATAGATAGAGCTAGTACATACAATGCCTAAAGCCACTATTACGCAAAGCGTTTCGGGCATGAAAAACTTAAATGACTAAAGCTTAATACTAATTGAGCAAAAATAGTAAAAAGAAAACATGAAATGAAAACAAAGCTGAAAAAGCAGCACAAATACAATTCTGTCGACAAACAGCGCTCTGTTTGTCGAAAAAAAAAAAAAAAAAACAGACATTGGTTGACAATAGAGGGGTAAGGTAGGTTACAGGGAATTTATTAGGTAGTGCTTCGTTTTTAACTTAAACTGGTTGAGAGAGGTACAGTCTTTAACATGGTTGGGAAGGTCATTCCACAATCTGGGTCCCTTGATTTGTAGAGCATTTCTAGTTTGATTAAGTCGTACTCTAGGAATATCAAAACTGTATTTATTTCTGGTGTGGTGCTCATGGGTTCTGTTACAACCTTCTATGAAGCTTTTGAGGTCAGGATTGGCATTACAGTTTAGCGTTTTATATATGTATAATACACATGAGAGAATGTGCAGTGACTTAATGTCTAACATATTCAGAAATTTGAGTAGGGGTACCGAATGATGTCTGGGGCCAGAGTTGGATATTGTCCTAATAGCAGCTTTGTGTTGAGTAATTAGAGGACGTAAATGATTTTGGGTAGTAGAACCCCAAGCACAAATACCATAGTTGAGGTATGGATAGACGAGGGAGTAATAGAGAGTCACTAGGGCAGGGCGGGGTACATAATATCTGATCTTAGAAAGAATGCCCACAGTTTTTGAAACTTTTTTTGATATATTTAGAATGTGTCCCTGGAAATTCAGTTTGTGGTCAATGAGAATGCCAAGGAATTTGCCATCTAATTTGTTACAAATTTGGGTATTGTTTATTTTGAGATTTATTTGATTAGAGGCATAGACAAGAACACAACCTATAGCACTGTATCATCCTTTGCAGATGACACTAGGATCTTCATGAGAGTAGGCAACATAGAGGACACGGCAAACCTCCAGTCAGATGTAGATCAGGTCTTTCTATGGGCTACAGAAAATAATATGGTGTTTAACGAAGATAAGTTCCAGCTCATGCGCTATGGAAAAAATTAAAATATAAAATCGGAAACCACGTACAAAACTCAGGCAAATCATGACATAGAACGAAAAGGCAATGTAAAGGATCTGGGTGTACTCATGTCGGAAGACCTTACCTTTAAAGAACACAATAAAGTAGCCGTCACAACTGCAAGAAAAATGACAGGTTGGATAACAAGAACTTTTCACACTAGAGATGCTATACCGGTGATGACACTTTTCAAAACGCTTGTGCTCTCTAGAGTGGAGTACTGCTGCACAATGACAGTCCCTTTCAAAGCTGGAGAAATTGCCGACCTGGAGAGCGTGCAGAGATCCTATACTGCTAGAAT
This sequence comes from Procambarus clarkii, assembly GCF_040958095.1. Lineage (NCBI taxonomy): Eukaryota > Metazoa > Arthropoda > Malacostraca > Decapoda > Cambaridae > Procambarus > Procambarus clarkii. Next base: position 26,082,791 of record NC_091158.1, read on the forward strand.
TCACTCAGTAAAACACCTAAACTATTGGGACCGACTAAAGAGCCTAAATCTGTACTCCCTTGAGCGCAGGCGGGAGAGATACATAATAATTTACACGTGGAAAATGTTAGAGGGGCTGGTCCCAAACCTGCACACAGAAATAACATCACATGAGACCAGAAGACATGGCAGGATGTGTAGAATACCCCCGTTGAAAAGCTGAGGTGCAACAGGTACTCTGAGAGAGAACTCTATCAACATCAGAGGCCCGAGACTGTTCAACACGCTTCCGCTACACATAAGGGGCATAACTGTTAATCCCCTCACAGTGTTCAAGAGAGAACTGGATAAGCACCTCCAAAGGATACCTGATCAACCAGGCTGTGACTCATACGTCAGGCTGAGAGCAGCCCCGTCCAACAGCCTGGTTGATCAGTCCAGCAACCAGGAGGCCTGGTCGACGACCGGGCCGCGGGGACGCTAAGCCCCGGAAGCACCTCAAGGTAACCAAGTACCTGAGTGGTGAGACTGGAAACCCCTACGGTTAATAGTAGACTGGAAGAGGTTATATCATTGATGGCTACATATTGGTGTCTGTCACTAAGATAGGATCGGATATAGTTCAGGGCAAGGCCACGGATTCCATAATGATGGAGTTTAAATAAGAGGTAGTTATGGTTAACAGCATCAGGTCAATGAAGAGTCCAATCGGAAACTCATGTTTATCAAGGGTTAAGTAGATTAAGTCAAGCAGACTGACAATTGTCCATTTCATGTGGTCTCCATCTCATGTTGGTCTCCGAATGCATGATAGAGCTGATAAGTTTGCCAAAGAATCTGCCTTTAAAAGAGACGTTGAGTGTAACCTTGGAGTGTCAATGAGCAGTCTAAGAGCAGCAGTACACCGAGAACTTCAACAAAATCCATTGCAAATGATATTCCATCTTCCAGTACTAATATTCAGGGTTATCTTACAGGTAACTAGCCACAGTCTCTGTACCTAATGCCTACTAATGCCACTGATGTTACTGACATAATCCTTTTATTTATTTATTTATTTATTTATTTATTTATTTATTTATATATATATATACAAGAAGGTACATTGGGTTTGTGAGAATACATTATACATTACATTGTGCAATGCATTGTGAGAAGCCTATTAATTCCACTGACGTCAATGAGATGATCTTTTCCCTTAAAACCAAGTCTAGTGTTAGTTTAGTTCATTTATTATGCACCCCATACCCATCTTGTGGGCGGTAGTGGAAAGGGTTACAGAGGCACATAATGGGCTCAGGGACTGAACCCCACAATTCATTTAGCTAAGCACCAACTTTAATTTACAAAAAAGCCTCTAGATCTTTAGCCCCTGCTATTGCTTTGCTCTTCAACAAGTCACTTGAACTCCAAACCTTCCCAGATATTCTAAATAAAGCGAGAGTAACGCCTGTCCACAAATGTGGTGATCTCACAGATGTTAACAACTACAGACCTATATCAATCCTGCCAAACTTGTCAAAAAATTTTGAAAAACTAATCTATAAGCAGCTTTACTCATATCTAGCTACACACAATATACTTAGCCCTTGCCAATATGGCTTCAGACCCAAAAAAAGCACTAACGATGCACTTATTAGTATGCTTAACTCGATTCATACAGCTCTTGATAAAAATAAGTTCCCTGTGGGGTTATTTGTGGACCTGCGTAAGGCTTTTGACACTGTCAACCACCAAAACCTTCTTCTTAAATTACATCATTATGGAGTCAGAGGCCACTCCCTGCAATACCTCAAATCCTACCTTACTGACAGGCTCCAATATGTTTCTGTGAATAATACAATTTCTCCCACCCTACCCATCAACATTGGTGTTCCTCAAGGCAGCATACTTGGCCCTCTCCTCTTTCTCATCTACATTAATGACCTTCCAAATGCCTCCCAACACCTCAAACCAATTCTATTTGCTGACGACACAACCTTCATTTACTCCAGTCCTGACCCCCTTGCTCTAAATGCCACAGTAAATACTGAGCTAAATAAAGTCCATCTTTGGCTAACTGCCAACAAACTCACCCTTAACATTGACAAAACTTTCTATATTCTGTTTGGCAATAAATCCTCTAATCAAATAAATCTCAAAATAAACAATACCCAAATTTGTAACAAATTAGATGGCAAATTCCTTGGCATTCTCATTGACCACAAGCTGAATTTCCAGGGACACATTCTAAATATATCAAAAAAAGTTTCAAAAACTGTGGGCATTCTTTCTAAGATCAGATATTATGTACCACGCCCTGCCCTGGTGACTCTCTATTACTCCCTTATCTATCCATATCTCAACTATGGTATTTGTGCTTGGGGCTCTACTACCCAAAATCACTTACGTCCTCTAATTACTCAACACAAAGCTGCTATTAGGACAATATCCAACTCTGGCCCCAGGCATCACTCGGTACCCCTACTCAAATCTCTGAATATGTTAGATATTAAGTCACTGCACATTCTCTCATGTGTAGTATACATATATAAAACGCTAAACTATAATGCCAATCCTGATCTCAAAAGCTTCATAGAAGGATGTAACAGAACCCATGAGCACCACACCAGAAATAAATACAGTTTTGATATTCCAAGAGTACGTCTTAATCAAACTAGAAATGCTCTACAAATCAAGGGACCCAGAATGTGGAATGACCTTCCCAACCATGTTAAAGACTGTACCTCTCTCAACCAATTTAAGATAAAAACTAAACACTACCTAATAAATTCCCTGTAACCTACCTTACCCCTCTATTGTCAACCCATGTCTGTTATTTTTTTTTTTAATCAACACTGTTTGTCAACCTATTGTATTTGTGCTGCTTTTTCAGTCATGTTCCCCCTTTTTTTATCTTTATTTGTATTTGTTCTCATCACATTTTATTCTTTATGCTCAATTAGTATTAAGTTCTAGATATTAATGTTTTTCCTGCCCGAAACGCATTGCGTAATAGTGGCTTTAGGCATTGTATGTACTAGCTCTATCTATATATTGATCCATTAATGTAACATCACTTGTATGTATGTACCTTACCTGAATAAACATATTTATTTATTTATTTATTTATTTATTTACATTGGATAGTACAGTATTTACATTCTTGTAAAGCCACTAGTACGCGCAGCGTTTCGGGCAGGTCCTTAATCTAGCAGATAATTTTAAGTAGGTAATTTCAATCAGAATTGATAAATGATAAAGATACATTGCAAGAGAAAAATGAGATGAGAGAGCTTAGTAAGTATATTAAAGCACATTGTTATATTAAAGCTTTGATTGATTACATTGACAGCTTGATTAGTAATTTAAACAAGATTAATAGACACCATACAGCAGATTGACAGCACATATAAGACAGCAATGATCACAATGGTAAAGATGTTCAGATTGGGTACATAAAGATTGGGAGACTGGGTAGCAATAGATACAGATAAACAAGATTAATAAACACCATACAGCAGATTGGCAGCACATATAAGAAGACAGCAATGATCACAATGGTAAAGATGTTCAAATTGGGAACATAAAGGTTGGGACATTTTATACTTTAATCTCAATTAGTATTAAGTTTTAGTCTTAATGTTTTTCCTGCCCGAAACACTTTGCGTAATAGTGGCTTTAGGCATTGTATGTACTAGCTCTATCTATGAATCCATCAACTTTTGTATTTCACCTTGAATGCATGTACTTTACCTGAATAAATATTTGTATTTGTATTTGTAAATGATGGAGTGCGAAAAGATACGTGAATTTAGAGACAATTCTATAACCATTGTTCCAGCGATGTGTCAATATTTCATTCAAAATGATCTGCTACCAGAAATTTTAGCCAAATATCCCCAGTGTGCTAACTGTAGGTAGTAACTAAGTGATTGTAACCTATCCACCGCTGCCCACTGGATGAGGGGCGGTGTGCAGGACAAACATATAAATTTTGACACTAGCTCTCCACATGTCAGTTGCTTAATTTAGAACCTGTACTTGAGGTCGATCTCGAACCCATTGTTGATGTGACGACTTATATTGAATTTTGTAACTAGCTCATCAAGATTGTAACTTGCTTAGCTAAATGAATTGTGGGGTTCAGTCCCTGAGCCCATTATGTGCCTCTGTAACCCTTTCCACTACCGCCCACAAGATGGGTATGGGGTGCATAATAAATGAACTAAACTAAAAACTAAAACTGAAGCAAAGTGAAATCGACACCAGTAATTCCATCTATCATCATACTATCATGCATGAGGAGTCACACATCAACGGTTCCTCTAATAAAATCAGCAGACTTCTAGATGTTAATTCTCATTCTCTGCTGATGTAGACCTGACCAAAAGTAAGCTGTGTCAGCAAAATTATTCGCATACCCTCCGTCACTATGTGATGGAGTGCGAAAAGATATGTGAATTCAGGGACTATTCTATAACCAATGTTCCAGCAACGTGTAAATATTTCATTCAAAATTATATGCTACCAGAAATTTTAGCCAAATATCCCCAGTTCTCAAAGTGCAGGTAGTAACTAAGTGATTGTAACCTATCCTGCTTCAATGTTCTGCTCTGAAACTCTCCCTGGACAGATGTAATAGGACCCATTATCACCACACCAGAAATAAATATCTCTTTCATATCCCCAGAGTCAAACTTATTCTGTGTTAACACTCTATGCAAATAAAGGGATCCAGTCTATGGAACTCACTCCCTATTGAATTGAAAAGCTGTCCAACTTTTGCGTCATTCAAAAACAATACTAAAAGTACCTAATTTCATCTTCATAGTTTTTTACCTTTTGCTTTAAAAATTGCACTGTATCTATTGCTACCCAATCTCCCAATCTTTTTGTACCCAATCTGAACATCTTTATCATTGTGATCATTGCTGTCTTCTTATATGTGCTGTCAATCTGATGTATGGTGTTTATTAATCTTGTTTAAATTACCAATCAAGCTGTCAATGTAATCAATCAGAGCTTTAAAATACGAATGTGCTTTAATATACTTACTAATCTCTCTCATCTCATTTTTTTTCTTGCAATGTATTTGTTATCATTTTATTAATTCTAATAGAATTTACCTACTTAAAATTATCTGTTAGATTAAGGACCTGCCCGAAACGCTGCGCGTACTAGTGGCTTTACAAGAGTGTAATTACTGTACTGTGCTATATATTCTCACAAACGCAATGTACCTTTTTGTATATATAAATAAATAAATAAATAAATAAATAAATAAATAAATAAATAAATAAATCCACCGCTGCCCACTGGATGGGGGATGGTGTGCAGGACAATCATATTATTTGTTTGATATGGAACTCAGTCTATGGAACTCACTCCCTAATGAATTGAAAAGCTGTCCAACTTTTGCGTCATTCAAAATCAAAACTAAAAAGTACTTAATTTCATCTTCATAGTTTTTTACCTTGTTGCTTTAAAATTGCACTGTATCTATTGCTACCCAATCTCCCAATCTTTATGTACCCAATCCGAACATCTTTACCATTGTGGTCATTGCTGTCTTCTTATATGTGCTATCAATCTGCTGTATGGTGCCTATTAATCACGTTTATATTACCAATCAAGCTGTCAATGTAATCAATCAGAGCTTTAATATACCAATGTGCTTTAATATACTTACTAATCTCTCTCATCTTATTTTTTAATCAATTTTTTTACTCATTTTTTACTCAAATCTCTGAATATGTTAGATATTAAGTCCCTGCACATCCTCTCATGTGTATTATATATATATAAAACGCTGAACTGTAATGTCAGTCCTGACCTTAAATGCTTCCTAGAAGGTTGTAACAGATCCCATGAGCACCACACCAGAAACAAATACCTGTTTGATATTCCAAGAGTACGGCTTAGTCAAACTAGAAATGCTTTACAAATCAAGGGACCCAGAATGTGGAATGACCTTCCCAATTATGTTGAATACTGTACCTCTCCCAACCAGTTTAAGATAAAAACTAAGTACCACCTAATTAACTTAATGTAACCTACCTCACCCCTAAATGTCAACCCATGTCTTCTATTTTATACAATGCTGTTTGTTGACCAAATTGTATTTTTGTTTTTTCTGCCATGTTCCCCCCCCTTTTTCCATTCTTTTCTTATGTTTTCTCAACACAATTTATACTTTAATCTCAATTAGTATTAAGTTTTAGCCTTTTATGTTTTTCCTGCCCGAAACGCTTTGCGTAATAGTGTCTTTAGGCATTGTATGTACTAGCTCTATCTATAAATCTATCAACTTTTGTATCTTACCTTGTATGTATGTACCTTACCTGAATAAAAATTTATTTATATTGATAATGGCTTGGCGCTTTCCCTTGATAATTCCTTCCTTCCTTCACAAAGGAAAGGTGTTGGATATCAGAGGTCCTCCTGTTGGTATCGAGAAGTTGATTGATTGATTGAAGTCGCATTTTTCACGGAATGGTCAATGGACAGAGAGAACTGTTGTTGCGTGTGTGTGGCAGACTTGAGACTTAGCCTACCAGGGGAGTAGCTGGTTCAGTGACCCGGAACACTGTCAAGGCTGAATCATGTGGTAGTTACGAGGGGAGTGGTAGGGTAATTATGAGGAGAAAATTGGGGTAAAACAGGTATGTGAGGGTAAGTTGAAGAAATTATGAGGATAAAGCGCCAAGCCAGTATAAATACATCACTTGGAAGGAATAAGAGGACCAGGAGCTGAGAGGGATGGCTTGACTGAGGTGGTGGCTTGACTGAACAATGTAATGTTATATAGGTCAAGATCAGCAGAGCTGCCCCCTGGACGTGCTGACCCGGGGTGCGTGAACGCCAACATCCCGCGGGAGATGACAACAGTGACCTACCAGTCCATCAACGACGCAGTGGCCTTGGTGGTCAGACGCTCGCCGGGGGCGCACTTGGCGAAATGCGACATAGCAGAGGCGTTCCGGATCGTCCCAGTCAACCCCAGCGACTACCACCTACTCGGCTTCGCCTACGGAGGGCGGTACTACTACGAGAAAATGCTCAGCATGGGGGCGGCACCCTCCTGCAGGATCTTCGAGACGTTCTCCGACGCCCTGCAATGGATCCTCGCGGAGAAGTTCGGCGTGCAGGATGTCAAGAAGGTGCTGGACGACTTCCTCTTCGTGAGTTCTACGTACAACGAGTGTTTGTGGAGCCTACGGGTGTTCACTGCCCTCTGTGAGCGCCTGGGCGTTCCCCTGGCCCCCCACAAGACTGAGGGCCCCTGCCCTGCCTCACCTTCCTTGGACTTGAAATCGATGCCCGACGTATGGAGACAAGGCTGCCGGACGACAAGAGGACGAAGTACATGGCTGCAGTGGAAGACGCTCTGCGGGCCGAGAGCCTTCCCCTGCGGGACCTGCAGGGGATTATCGGCAAACTGCAATTCGCCACGTCAGTCATACCGGGGGGACGGGCCTTCCTCCTCCGACTTCACCCGCTCACACGAGGTGTACAACGTCCCTCACGCCTCTGCCTGCTGGACGCTGAGGCGAAGCTCGACTTGCGGGCCTGGCACACTTTCCTCGGCACATTCAATGGGATAACGGTTTTTCCACCAGACGGTGGATGGGGGAGCGCCACGGCCCTCGCGATGTGTGCGGACGCCTCATCCAAGGGTTACGGACTCACACTCGGAGCGACCTGGTTCAGGGGTACCTGGCCTATGGACTGGAGCCGGCTCAACATTGCGCTCCTCGAACTTTACCCTTTCTACATGGGGATATCTATCTTTGCTCCAGTGTTAGCAAACAAGAGGCTTATGTGTAGGTCCGACAACGCCGCTGTGGTAAACGTGCTGCAATCTCTGTCCGCCAGGTGCCCCCTCCTCATGCAATTGGTCCGGCCACTGGCAATCCTCCTCCTCACCCATAATATTACGCTTCTTCCATCACACCTCCCGGGCAAGTTAAACGGGGTTTGTGACGCTCTTTCCCGGTTGCAGGTACTGCTGCCCTCGTTCCTGCGAGACGCAGGACTCGCCGAGAAGCCAACCGCAATCCCGCAGCACCTCCTGGCCTGCAACTTCACCCTGAAACTGTAAGGACGCTGCTCGACTCCCTGCAGCCCGCGACACGGCGAACGTATCAACATAAGTGGGCGGAGTACGTGGCGTATGTATCGAACGACAGGAGACGGGAGTGTCCCTTCGAGGCCTCGTCCACGACACTGGCGAACTTCCTGCAGTCGCTGCTGTCTCGAGGTTTGGCTTTCCGCTCTCTCAGCGCCTACCTTGCGGCAATCGCCTTCATGTTCAAGCTGCATGGTAGGGAGGATCCTACTCGCCAGTTCCTAGTCACCCAACTACTTAAGGAAGCGCGCAACAAGGCCCAACGGCTCCCCGCACGACGATTGCCAGTGACCAGACGACTATACTGCATCAACTACTGGGGGCCCTGCGAGGTGTCTGCCGCTCGACTTACGAGAAGACCTGCTACCGAGCGCTCTTCTCCCTCGCCTTCTACGCCTGCCTCTGGCCAGGGGAGGTGACCTATACGGGGAAGGGGCAACACACGCTACGCTTGGACGAGTTAACTTTATCGCGGATGGGGATCGACATCGCGTTTGCCTCCTACAAGCACAGTTCAGGGCATACCCCCACTTTAACCCTAAGTGCAGACCCCTACAGCAAGTACTGCCCGGTCCGTGCCATGGCGAACTACATAAGACGACGGGGCATGGAACCAGGCCCTATCTTCCTAGGCGAATCGGGCGCCCCGGTCACCAGACAAGATTTCACATGGGTGCTCCGTGCTGCCGTTCGAGCACTAGGCCTGCCTCCAAACGATTATGCTCCGCACTCCTTCAGAATCGGCAGGGCCACGCAGATGTCCAAGGATGGCCTGGCGCCGGCAGCAATCAGAGCAGTCGGCAGGTGGAAAAGTGATGCGTTCCACTCCTACGTCAGGCAAGACGTCATTCCATTACCTAGATAACTTACTTCTGCGGCCAGCGGGCACCTCGCCCTTCGGGGGGTGGGGTACCGGCTTCGCTGGCCTGCGGAGTGGGGGTGCTGCGCCGGATCCCCAAGTCTAGGGCTGCCCACAGCTACTTACCATATGTCAAGTGCTCACTTGTAGTGCAAGTTGGGGGTTGTAGACTTTACATGTAAACTAGGCACTAGCATATCATTACCCCTGGCCGACCCCTCACAGTGTTCAAGAGAGAACTGGATAAGCACCTCCAAAGGATACCTGATCAACCAGGCTGTGACTCGTACGTCAGGCTGCGAGCAGCCGCGTCCAACAGCCTGGTTGATCAGTCCGGCAACCAGGAGGCCTGGTCGACGACCGGGCCGCGGGGACGCTAAGCCCCGGAAGCACCTCAAGGTAACCTCAAGGTAACCTGGAAATTCTTATCTATTCTTTTCTATGCCCTCTGTGTATACAGAATATATTTTATTCATACTGTACTGGCTGTGCCACTCAATTAACTCTGGCATTGTTTTTAATTATAGTATTAAGCTGATTGCGAGTACTGCAACATTGCTTCGGCTAGCTGGCACTAGGCACGGTTAATGTCCTACGACTTCTTCCCTTAGTTGCATCTTTGCAGTACTGGCATTCTACTCAGTCATGTTACACGACATCTTTTATATTATGGTACAGCAGTTGCTCTTTAAACATTATTTAATAAATTAAGGTCCCCCCACTCCTGGCTTGTTTTTTCTCCCCGATCAGAAATAAAAATAAAAAAGGGGGGAACATGGCAGAAAAACAGCAAAAATACAATTTGGTCGACAAACAGCATTGTTTAAAAATAACAGACATGGGTTGACATTATAGGGGTAAGGTAGGTTACAGGGAGTTAATTAGGTAGTGCTTAGTTTTTATCTTAAACTGGTTGAGAGAGGTACAGTCTTTAACATGATTGGGGAGGTCATTCCACATTCTGGGTCCCTTAATTTGTAGAGCATTTCTAGTTTGATTGTTTCCCGCCAAACACACACCGAAACTACGACGTTGGTACAACGTTCGAGCAAGTTTTAACACCTCCTAACCAGTTATAACAACCAATATAGCAAGTTGTAACAACGTTCTAATATGTCATAAACACGTTAAGCCAAAATGTAACAACTTTATTACAAGTTGTAACAAGCGGAAAATAGAGACAGTTTCGGTTTGTGTTTCCAGGGTTATGTCTGCCGGATTGCCTCCTTTATGAATTGATGTTACTCTTGCTTTTTTAAGGATATCAGGGAAAGTATGACACTCTAGAGATTTGTTGAACAGCAAAGCTATGGGTGGAGCAAGGGCATGGGAGGCACTTTTGTATACCATAGATGGTATTTCACTAATGATCCCAGCTTTGGTTTTTAGTGAGTCAATGATGGACACAACATCTATAAGGCTGACTGGTTGAGTGGGGGATTTGGGGAGGACAAAGGGATGGGGAAGGGAGGGAATGGTGGGGAGGACGAGGGGACGGGGGAGTGGGAGACGGTGGGGAGGAGGGGACGGGGAAGTGGGGAATGGTTGGAAGGACAAGGGGACGGGGGAGTGAGGAATGGTTGGGAGAACGAGGGGACGGGGGTGGGGAGGACTGGGAGACAGGGGAAGGTTGCTGTGGCTCAGCAACACACATGCGTTGCTGAGCCACAGCAACTGGCCGGGTACAGCTAGTGAATACATAAACGTGCGCAGGTCAGGAGGCAGAAGTCAGAGCCACGTGCAGGGGTCAGGAGGTAGAAGTCATTGCTTCATGCGAGGGTCTAGAGGCAGAAGTCGGAGCCACATGCGAGGGTCGGGAGGCCGAAGTCGGAGCCCCATGCGAGGGTCGGGAGGCAGAAGTCAGAACCACGTGCGAGGGTCGGGAGGCAGTAAACACTGAGTATGGCGGAGAGCGGACGTCAAGTACTGGCGCTCTATAAGGCGCTCCTCCGGGAGAGTCGTAAATTCACATCTTATGGCTACAGGTGAGTGATGGAGGGCGAGGGAGCAGACTCCTGGGCTCTGGCCTTCTCTCATAAAACAGCAAACTGTACTAATGTTATGGCATGCATGCATCAGGATGCGTAGCATTGTTTAAAGCATTTTCAGGTGAGGGTATGAAGGCTGTGATGGCCGTCTTAGTGTGTAGTGTGACCAAGCCGGGGAGCACAGGCTGCGGGGGCACAGTAAGGAGGCACAGGCTGGGGACACAGGCCAGAGGGCACAGTGTGTGGGCACAGTAAGGAGGCATAGGCTGGGCGACACAGGCCGGAGGCACAGACCGGGGAGCACAGGTTGGGGACACAGGCCAGGGGGGTACAGTAAAGAGGCACAGTAAGGAGAGACAGGCTGGGGGCATAGTCATGGGGCACAGCCCGGGAACACAGGCCAGGATGCACAGTATGGGGACACAGTAAGGAGGCACAGGTTGGGGGAGGGGGGAAGCACAGTAAGGAGGCACAGGCCAAGGGGCACATTAAGGAGACACAGGCTGGGGGCATAGTCAGGAGGCACAGTCCAGGGAACACAGGCCAGCGTGCACAGTATGAGGACACAGTAAGGAGGCACAGCCTGGGGGGGGGGCCAGAGTAAGAGGGCACAGGCTAGGGGGCACATTAAATAGGCACAGGCTAGGGGGCATAGTCAGGAGGCACAGTCTGGGGACACAGACCAGGGGGAACAGTCTGGGGACACAGACCAGGGGGAACAGTCTGGGGGCACAGGCCAGCTGAGGAAAATTCCTGATATTCCTACACTGGCCGTCTGACCCTCATTTTTTTGTCTCAAGTATTTTATTTATGGGTACACATAAATGTTTTATTACTAATTTTGGTAATTTTTTAGACTTTCTGAAAGTCACTTAACAGTTTATTTTCACAATAATATGCTTTACTTTCATAGTCTGTCATGACTTTTGTATTCATTTTATGGACATTTAGCTTCATTGTTATGCACCTCATAAAGTATCCTGTGTATGGCAGTGAAAAAGGCTATAGAAGCACATACTTGGCTCAGGAACTGAATCCCACAATTCATTTAAGGGGCCAAGTCCCCGGATTTAAAAAATTGTTGTAGGGTATTCATAATTTATTATCCTGATACATGTGAAAGGTGCTGCACATAGGCCAAGTTTCAGCATCTCAGCCTAAATAGAGACGGAGAAAAAAAAAAAAAAAGACGAATTTTTCAACCATGTTCAAAAAATTTCACAGCCCACAATTGTGAACCAAAATCATTTATAAGACACTCAGCTATGACCTTACTATATAATAAAGATTTGCATGTCACATTATTATCCCAGATGTATTTAGTGCAATAATACAGATTTTATAAAAGTTTCCCAAAAACGTATGCAACAAAATGAGGTGTATCATTATTTATAAAATCAATAAATCTACGTAGATAAGAATAATGACATGCGTTTATAGAGGCGTATTTTCTACATATAATGTGCAAGTTTCATTTATTTATTTATGCATATACAAGAATGTACATAAGGAATGTGAGGATACAATTATGGTAATTACAGTCTTGTAAAGCCACTAGCACGCGCAGCGTTTCGGGCAGGTCCTTAATCTAAGAAAATTTTAAGGAGGTAAATACTTGCAAAATTTATAGACAAAAAAATGATAACAGATTACATGGAATGAAAAAAAAAAAAAAAGATGAGAGAAAATTATAGGTACAGTATATTAAAGCACATAGGTAGCTATGATTGATTGCAATGACAGCTTAAAATGGTAGTTGACAACAAATTGGTAGGCACAATACAGCAGAAACAATATAAGATTGATTGCAATGACAGCTTGAATGGTAGTTGACAAAAATTGGTAGTCACAATACAGCATATGGCTAGCACATAAAAGAAGACAGCAATGAACACAATGATAAGGTTGTTTGATATTACATAAAAATTAGGATATTGGGTACCACTAGGTACAGAGCAAATTTAAAGCTCAGTGTAGGAAACTAAATAGATGAAGTTAGGTACTTTTTGGTTTTGCTTTTAAATAAGGCAAAAGTTTTACAGTTTTTCAATTCACTAGGGAGTGAGTTCCATAGACTAGGTCCCTTAATTTGCATAGAGTGTTTACACAGATTAAGTTTGACCCTGGGGATATCAAAGAGATATTTATTTCTGGTGTGGTGATAATGGGTCCTATTACATCTGTCCAGGGAGAGTTTCAGAGCATGGTTTGCATTTAAGAACAGGGTTTTGTAAATGTAGTTGACACAAGAGAATGTGTGGAGGGAGTTAATATTTAGCAAGTTTAGAGATTTAAACAAGGGAGCTGAGTGTTGTCTGAAAGCAGAGTTAGTTATTATTCTGATAGCAGATTTTTGCTGTGTGATGATGGGCTTAAGGTGGTTTGCAGTGGTAGACCCCCATGCACAGATACCATAATTAAGATAGGGGTAGATTAGTGCATAATATAGTGAGAGGAGAGCAGAGTTAGGAACATAATATCTGATTTTGGAGAGTATACCAACTGTCTTAGAGACTTTCTTAGTTATGTGTTGAATGTGGGTGCTGAAGTTGAGTCTCTTGTCTAGGAATAGGCCAAGAAACTTGCCATCATTTTTATTACTGATGTTAATGTTGTCTATCTGTAGCTGAATTGCATTTGATGATTTGCTTCCAAATAAGATGTAGTAAGTCTTTTCGATGTTTAATGTTAGTTTGTTCGTTGACATCCATAAGTGGACTTTTTTTAATTCATTATTCACAACATTATTTAGTGTATGTGGGTTGAGGTTTGAGTAGATAAGGGTAGTATCGTCAGCAAACAATATAGGTTTGAGAATATTAGAGACATTAGGCAGATCGTTTATATATATAAGAAATAGAAGAGGTCCTAAGATGCTGCCCTGTGGCACTCCAACGGTAATTGGTAGAGTGGAAGAAGTTGTATCATTGATGGTTACATATTGGTGTCTGTCACTAAGATAGGATCGGATGTAGTCAAGGGCAAGGCCTCGGATTCCATAATGCTGGAGTTTAAATAAGAGGTAGTTGTGATTAACAGTATCAAAGGCTTTTCTTAGGTCAATGAAGAGTCCAATCGGAAACTCATTTTTGTCAAGGGCTGAGTAGATAATGTCAAGGAGACTAATGATTGCATCATTGGTACTCTTTTGGGACCGGAAGCCAAACTGGCAGGGGCTGAGTATGTCGAATTTTACGAGGTAGGAATAGAGCTGTTTGTAAATAATTTTTTCAAATATTTTTGATAGAATGGGTAGATTTGATATTGGTCTATAATTGTTTATGTCCGCCGGATTGCCTCCTTTATGGACTGGCGTTACTCTTGCTTTTTTGAGGATATCAGGGAAGGTGTGACACTCTATAGATTTGTTGAACAGTAGTGCTATGGGTGGGGCAAGGGCATGGGAGGCTCTCTTGTACACAATGGACGGAATTTCACTGGTGTTCCCTGCCTTGGTTTTTAGAGAGTGTATGATGGACACAACATCTGCCGGGCTGATTGGTGAAAGGAGAAGAGAGTTTGGATAGCTGCCTGAGAGATATGTGTTAATATGTGTCTGAGTCTGTGGGATTTTACTGGCAAGATTAGCACCAACCGATGAAAAGAAACTATTAAATTCATTTGCCATTTCTAAATCAGTTGACGGTATATCCCCATCCTTGTAGAGTTTTATTTGGTTATGTGAGTGTTGTTTAGTTCCTAGGATACTAGAGATAGTTTTCCAAGTGTTTTTCATGTTACCTTTTGCTTCATTGAATCTATTCACATAATATGCAAGTTTTGCCTTTCTTATGATACTGGTAAGCATTGATGAGTACCTTTTAGCTACTTCCCTTGAAACTAGGCCAATCCTAACTTTCTTTTCATATTCATGTTTCTTGTTGATTGAGTTGAGAATGCCATTTGTGAGCCATGGATTGTTTAATCTTTTGTCAGTTACTTGCTTTGTAAGAAGGGGACAATGAAGGTTGTAGAGGCTTAGAGTTTTGGAGAGGAAGAGGTTAGCTAATGAATTTATATCATGGGTATTATTGAATTCAGAATCCCAGTTAATATTGTGAAGTGCCTCTGTAAGATTGTCTAAAGCTGATTCACTGTGTAGCCTAAATGAAAATTTCTTGCTTTTTGGTGGTGTTATGTCCATGTTCGCTATGAGAAAGGTAGGATAGTGGTCAGTTGTTCTGTCGTAGATTATACCAGATACAAGGGGAGCTGTTATGTTTGTCCATATGTGGTCCAAGGTAGTGGCTGATGTTTGAGTGACTCGGGTAGGTTTGGTGATAGTGGGGATTAGCATACAGGAGTTCATGCTGTTAAGGAAATAGTCAACTTGAGAGCAGTTTTGTTGACCCAGGTCAATATTAAAGTCTCCTCCCAGAATGATGTGGTTTTTGTTGAGATTGTTGTTTATAATAAGATTCCTTAGGTTGTCTGAGAAAGAAGCTATGTTAGTATTAGGAAATCTATAGATGGCTCCAATAGTCAAAGAGGATTTAAGGGATTTAATTGTAAACTGAACAAAAGTATATTCACAGTAGTCATCTCTGTCACTAATAACACTGTTGCAGATAAATGTATCTCGGTAATATATAGCTGTGCCACCACCTTTTTTATTAGGCCTACAGTTATGAATGGCTTTATAACCAGCTAAGTTGTAGAGTTGGGTATAGTCTTTATTTAGCCAAGTTTCTGTTAAAATAATGAACGATAGGTTAGTACCTAGTGCTGTGAGTAGTGCATTTAAATCGTCAAAATGTTTACCAAGTGATCTAACATTTTGGTTATAAACTGATAGATAGGTGCTATTTTGGAGTTTGTTTTTAGCCTGGTGTGCTGTGAAATACTTACAATAATGATGATCAATGTGCTGGTTGGTATAGATATGAGACAGAAGATTTTGATCAGGATCAATATCAGTGTGCATAGAGATGCAGAGGGATCACGATACAAGATACACGATAAAGCAAAACACAAGAATAAAAGCAGATACAATAAAATAGTAACAATTTAGAAGTAAAATAAAGATCCAATAGATAGCCAGGGAGGACACAGAAGTTAGATAAAATAAAACACAAAAAATCAGTAGAGACTGACAATATAAATGTAAAATAAAAAATAATAAGAAAAATAATAATAATCATAAAAAAATGATCTTGAAGATAATTAGCTTAGTAATGGTTAATTAACAGGGTAATAAAAAGCCCTAGGTTTAGTGACAAGGGGATTAACTAAGAACAAATAATTAAGAGTATAAAACAGGCAAAGATGACAAACAAAAAATAAAGTAAAAATTAAAATAAAAATAAAAATAAACACCTTTGGAAAGGAAAGGCAGAGCTTAAGTACACTTTGGTTGTATGTGAGACTACAAATTATGTTCTGGTTATTCAGCTGATATCCCACAGTCATCCAGGAAAGAAGTGAGGTGTGCCTCAGTGGTTATGACATAAGTTTTTCCAGAGTCAGTCTTCCTAGCTATTATTTTACCATCGCGCACAAAACAATGTTTAATAGCAGTGGATCTATTGCGAATTCCACGTAGTTTAAATAAGAGATTTTGTCTGAATCTGGTAAGACATTCGTTCACATAAACCTTGGATTTCCTAGCGACTGCAGCAGTGATAAGGTCTGACTTGCGGGAGCAGCTATCCAACTTCACGCGTATCCTTCTGTTGTTTGCACCAGATGATTTGGTACCCACTCTATAAGCTGACTTAATGTCTCTTGCTTCGATTGAATAATTCAACTTAGTACGCAATTCCTGGATCACGATGGCAGTACAGTCTTCTCTGTCAGTTTCATGGGGAAAATCCTGTGATGAGATGATGACAGAATCAAGGAGCTTAAGTTGGTCTGATTCGTCTTGGGTTGCAGTTTGTTGCTGTTGTAGGGAGTTAAAGTGGTTCTCTAACTTTTGTAACATCTCTTCTTGCTTCTTAGAGGTTTCTGCTGGTTTAAAGTTAGTAACCGAGATCCGAAGAGAGCTTAATTCATGTTCGAGGTGGCCGACTCTGGCAGACAGATCTTGGTTAGCCTTGTGCATTGCCAAAGCATCACTCTGAAGCTTCATTATCAGGTCCGACTGCTCTCGGATTATAGACTTTTGGTCATCATGTATTTGAGTCAATAATCTGAGCCATGGATTATCAGCGGGACGCTTAAAGTCAGTACATGGGGAGGCAGCTCGTTTAAGTTGCTCCATATGGTTACATAACTGTTGTAAGGCTCGAGTCAGTGACGACGCTTCAATCAGCTGAGAAGGTTTGTTATTGTTGACGCAGGGAGGGTCGGTACTCCCCCCGGTAGCCCCTAAGGGGGAGACAGCCGCATTATTCCTGTTGCTAGCTTGGCTGGTTGGGTTCATCCTGATAGGTGTGCTATCATTCTTTACGGCCTTGCCGAGCTTAGAATTGTTTAGCATGGTAGCAGCAGAGATGTATACAGCAGATGGGGTAGACTTGTTGATATGGCAGCAGCAAACGTCAGGTTAGCTTCCTCCAGGGAGCAACACTAATGAGGTCGAGATGAGGTAGTAGGTTAGGTTTTGTCGAATATTTCGGTCACATTTAGGTCACTGGGTACTTAGCTGCCTTCTGGGGTTGTTACATCATGTTAGGGATGTTGTGGGCTCAAGGAGCAGCTGATAAAGTTGGAGGGGGAGCAGGGTCGTCAGGAGCGGATGAGCGTTCGAGCGTATGATCATGTAAATAGAATAATAAATAAAGGCTGTGAAATTTTATCTAGTTTTAAAAGTTGGAGTTGCGTAGCGCGCTCTCTAAAGTTTCTCAACCTGCGGTCACTCGTGAGTGGTGATTTACGCATTGCGGCCAGCTCGTATGGAGAGCTCGCATGCATCTAGCTGTCAATGCTTCTCTCTTGTTCGTTTGGTAAGTCATATTGCAGTACAAATAGCTAAAAATCCAAAAATAGCATGTTCTGGGAGATATTGTGTGAGCGCGTCAGCATACATCCTCTCTCCATGAGAGACACGCAGTCACTGACTGCACCACCCTCGTGTCAGACCATATGTTGTGTTGCCATATGGTTAGTTTATATTCATTTTATGCATAACATGTTATTTTCAACGCTATTACGAAAAATAAGACATCTACAACGTAAGATACAATACCCCGCGGCGTACTCACGGCGCGAGGACCAGATTCACGAAAGTTGCAGCGGGAAATTTGACTCTAATTACGTTATTTTTCAAGATATCATTAAACGGTTTGGACCACAGTGTTGCCAGAACGTTGTAGTATTTTTCGTAATTTTTCGTAAATATTCCATTTTTCATCGGATTTTCGGGTGACTTGGCCCCTTAAAACATAAGAATACAGGAAACTGCATAAGACCTATTGCCCCATATGTGGCAGCTCCCATTTATATCCACTCAATTTTTTTTTTTTATTCATATATACAAGAGTTTACCTGCTTGATGGGGTTCTGGGAGTTCTTCTACTCCCTAAGCCCGGCCCGAGGCCAGACTTGTGAGAGTTTGGTCCACTAGGCTGTTGCTTGGAGTAGCCAACAGGCCCACATTAATATTATATAAATTATTATATATCAACCAGTGCATATAAATCCACCACAGCTCTGTTGGTCCAGCACACACTGGAGAAAATTATCTAGTTTTCTTTTGAAGATGTCCATGGTTGTTCCGGCAATATTTCTTATGCTCGCTGGGAGGGTGTTGAACAACCGCGGACCTCTGATGTTTATACAGTGTTCTCTGATTGTGCCTATGGCACCCCTGCTCTTCACCTGGTTTTATTCTGCATTTTCTTCCATATCATTCACTCCAGTATGTTGTTATTTTACTGTGTAGATTTGGGACCTGGCCCTCCAGTATCTTCCACGTGCATATTACAGTATTTGATATCTCTCTCGTCTTTTAGATCTTGCATTCTTGTACAGAGAGATATTATTGTACAAGCAGATAAAGATAAATCACGACTGTTGATACTGGGGGACTTCAACTTTAGAGCAATAGACTGGGAGGCCTATGAAGCAAGAACGGAGGACTTTTGGACATGCAGATTTGTGAACCTCATTCTGGAGACATTCTTGTATCAACACATAAAGCAAGCCACAAGAATGAGGGAAGGAGATGTACCGTCAGTACTGGATCTAGTATTCACCAGGAAAGAAGAAGAGATTTTTGACATCCAGTACCTTCCTCCCTTGGGAAAGAGTGATCACGTCCTGTTAGACATTAAATATGCTTTAAGATATCATCTAGAAGAAAATGGGGACATTGAAACAGTTGATAAACTCGATTTAAGGAGAGGCAACTATGGGAAACTTCAAATTTTTTTTAATGAGTGTAATTGGACAGAATTGTTGCTAGGCAGGGAAGTAAATGAAATGTATGCCAAATTTTTAAAACTATACGAGGAAGGCACACAAACATTCATACCAAAACAGAGATGCAGGGCCAGAAAACAGGATTGGTTTGACAGAAATTGTGAGAGGGCAAGAGACCAAAAGACACAAAAAATGGAATCAGTATAGGAAGAGGCCAAACCCCCAAACATACCAGCGAGACAAAAGATGCGAGAAACAACTATTACGGCAGTAAGGAGAGAGGCAGAAAGAAATTTTGAAAAGGGAGTAGCGGATAATGTAAAACAGAACTGGGCCTACTTCTACAAATTCATAAACAACAAATTGCAGGTAAAGGATAATATCCAGAGTTTGAAAATGGAAACAGATTCACGGAAAATGAAAAGGAAATGTGTGAAACATTAAATGAAAAGTTCCAAAAGTGTGTTTGTACAAAATGAAATCTTTAGAGAACCAGAACAATAAGAATTCCAGAGCACCAACATAGAGCGGATAGAGGTGTCTAGAGATGAAGTGGAAAATATGCTCAAGGAGCTCAGTAAGAACAAAGCAGCTGGCCCAGATGGAGTTTCACCATGGGTTCTGAGAGAATGTGCATCTGAGCTCAGCATTCCAATTCACACTGATCTTTCAGGCATCCCTGTGTACAGGAATCGTAGCAGACATGTGGAAACAGGCTAACATAGTTCCAATCTACAAAAATGGCAGCAGGGAAGACCCCCTCAATTATAGACCTGTATCCATTGACAAGTGTAATAGTGAAAGTATTGGAAAAACTAAACAAAACTAAATGGGTAGAACACCTGGAGAGAAATGATATAATATCAGACAGACAGTATGGTTTTCGATCTGGAAGATCCTGTGTATCGAATTTACTCGGTTTCTATGATCGAGCCACTGAGATATTACAGGAAAGAGATGGTTGGGTTGACTGCATCTATCTGGACCTAAAAAAGGCTTTCGACAGAGTTCCACATAAGAGGTTGTTCTGGAAACTGGAAAATATTGGAGGGGTGACAGGTAAGCTTCTATCATGGATGAAAAATTTTCTGACTGATAGAAAAATGAGGGCAGTAATCAGAGGCAATGTATCGGAATGGAGAAATGTCACAAGTGGAGTACCACAGGGTTCAGTTCTTGCACCAGTGATGTTTATTGTGTACATAAATGATCTACCAGTTGGTATACAGAATTATATGAACATGTTTGCTGATGATGCTAAGATAATAGGAAGGATAAGAAATTTAGATGACTGTCATGCCCTTCAAGAAGACCTGGACAAAATAAGTATATGGAGCACCACTTGGCAAATGGAATTTAATGTTAATAAATGTCATGTTATGGAATGTGGAATAGGAGAACATAGACCCCACACAACCTATATATTACGTGAGAAATCTTTAAAGAATTCTGATAAAGAAAGAGATCTAGGAGTGGTTCTAGATAGAAAACTATCACCTGAGGACCACATAAAGAATATTGTGCAAGGAGCCTATGCAATGCTTTCTAACTTCAGGATTGCATTTAAATACATGGATGGCGATATACTAAAGAAATTGTTCATGACTTTTGTTAGGCCAAAGCTAGAATATGCAGCTGTTGTGTGGTGCCCATATCTTAAGAAGCACATCAACAAACTGGAAAAGGTGCAAAGACATGCTACTAAGTGGCTCCCAGAACTGAAGGGCAAGAGCTACGAGGAGAGGTTAGAAGCATTAAATATGCCAAAACTAGAAGACAGAAGAAAAAGAGGTGATATGATCACTACGTACAAAATAGTAACAGGAATTGATAAAATCGACGGAAGACTTCCTGAGACCTGGAACTTCAAGAACAAGAGGTCATAGATTTAAACTAGCTAAACACAGATGCCAAAGAATATAAGAAAATTCACCTTCGCAAATAGAGTGGTAGACGGTTGGAACAAGTTAAGTGAGAAGGTGGTGGAGGCCAAGACCGTCAGTAGTTTCAAAGCGTTATATGACAAAGAGTGCTGGGAAGACGGGACACCACGAGCGTAGCTCTCATCCCGTAATTACACTTAGGTAATTACACATATACTTATATATATATATATATATATATATATATATATATATATA
>NC_091158.1:26109171-26115252 GCF_040958095.1 Procambarus clarkii
GTACTAATTATATAATTTATATATATATATATATATATATATATAATATATATATAATATGTGTGTGTCGTACCTAGTAGCCAAACTCACTTCTCAGTCTACTATGCATGGCTCGATTTTGCCTATAAGCCAAGTTTTCAAGAATTAATTGTTTTTCGACTACCTAACCTAACTTTTTCGGCTACCTAACCTAACCTGACCTATAAAGATAGGTTAGGTTAGGTTAGGTAGGGTTTTAGGTTCGGTCATATATCTACGTTAATTCTAATTCCAATAAAAAAAAATTGACTTCATACATAATGAAATGGGTAGCTTTATCATTTCATAAGAAAAAAAAATAGAGAAAATATATTAATTCAGGAAACTTGGCTTATTAGGCAAATCGGGCCTTGCATAGTAGGCTGAGAAGTGCGTTCTGGCTACTAGGTACAACATACATACACATATGCATTCACATACATTTGTCTCTTTTACTCTGACAGGGTGAGATAGCTGATAAAAAACTAGTGTGCAATTAAGTACTTAATCACTGAAGGTGATGAAGGTGCTTCTACAAGCTCAGGTTATATAGTTACATCTCATACATACATTGTATAATTGATACATTACATGGTTAATCTTGGCTACAAGTCCAATATATCATCAAGTGTTCCAGTACTCGTATAGTAATTACACAGTTCAGCATACCTTAGCCCAGGAGGGCGAAAGTCAGTCAATATGGGACATTTTACAATATAATGTTCAAGAGAGTGCATGTTTTCTCTTTCACAAAGTTGACATATTGTGTACTCGACATTTGGGTTTTGAGAAAGCTGCCAGATACGTCTATATCCCAGGTGTATTCTGGCCACTATAACATCACATTGCCGGTTCTTGTTCTATTAGTCCCATAGTGAATGTCTCCTCACGATATCTATCATAATATTTAATGCTACAACTTTCCGGTCTTTGTGAATTTGTTAGATCTGTGAGATCTTCATTAGATATTTGTTTAAGTATTCACTTTGTCACTGCTAATGAAACACCCATATCAATTTCTACCACTGGTTTTCTACAGGCTGTCTTTGCAAGCATATCAACAGTGTCATGCCTTGAGATGCTAACATGTGATGGTATCCATAGGAATTTAATTTCAAATCTGTTTTCTTTAGCAGCTAAAACATTCATTCGAATATCACTGACTATTTTCTGGGTGTCACTACTATGTGTGTTCAATGCCAGGAGTGCATTCTGTGAGTCACAGTATATAAGTCCACTGCCTTTGTCTTTTAAAAATTCAGTGGCAAGGTATATGCCTGCAAGTTCGGTTTGAGTTGTACTTGCCCAGTCGTTGACACGCTTCATTGCTGTATGTACGAGAGAAGATTGTTCTAATATATTGCATGCCATCCGGTACATCGTCCACCTTCTTCTACAGAGCCGTCGATATAGCACTGATACACATCGTTACCCATACTCTGAGTACTTTCAGTGATGCTTTTCAGTGTTAACTGTTTTAATAATGTAGAGTGCACACTATCTTTCTTGGGCGCATTTACAAAATCAGATCCAGTTATCCCATGGAGTAATTGGTTGATTAATCATTGAGTTGGGTACATATTTAATATTTTGATGGAGTTGGCTACCTTGTAGAACCAAAATACATAATCAGATTTCGTTCTTCTTCTATAGACCTCAGGTGAGTGCAGCATATTAGAAAGTTTAGCTTGAAACTTCATGTGTTGTCTAGATCTACTCAATGCCTTCACGCCGAAAACTGTGCTAATAGACAAAATTTCTCTCACTTATGGTAGGTAATTTTAACTCTGCTCTCATATTAACTATTCTTGTGGACTTTGGAGCACCAAGGATGAGACGCATAGCTTCATTTTGCAAGGTTTCAAGAGATTTCAGCTCTTTGTCAGTGTACAGTGTGAGAAGTAGAGCATTGTAGTCAATCACAGAGCGTATAAATGATACATAAAACATTCTAGTAAGTCTAACGTTAATTCCATGATTGACACCAACAATGACCCGCAAGGGCTTTAATCTCTCCCACAGTCTCCTCTTGAGAGAAGAAAGGTACCCAGGCAGTGGCAGTGGCTGTCACTCACTCACTCCCTCCCTCACCTCGCCTGACTCACCACCCTTCTCCTCCCACCATACTGTTTTTGCTTTCATTCACTATATACAGATGTTATATATAAGTATCTGCATGTTTTGTTCACCATACGAACAACTAAGCTGGTATAGTGAGTCCAGACAGTAAAAGGTGGTCACACACAGTCAGCAGACAATGCTACCTCCTCCCAACCAAGATTACTCCTCTCACTACAGCGCTAATTATCACAACAATCCTACTATTATCAGAATCTTGGTCATTTTTATCACAGTCAGGGGTCTTCTGTGAAGTCTGAATCATCGCTAAATAATAGCATGTACATATATATTATGGCATTTTTAGGCGATGCTGTGGTCACAAGCTGAACATCAGTGCTGTGAGCTTATGCTACGTGCGCTAGCCTTAGTGGCTCACTCAGTACTGAGGACCTCACACCCGGAATGTAGCCCACAATTTAAAAAAAAATGGTGTCTGTTTACAAGAGCCTGATGAAGGTGAGGTCAACCCTGTGTATCCGCGGGCCGTTTAAATCTTGCGTAGTACTCCAACACGTCATATGACGTGATGTGCAATTTATAGCAAGTTACTCAACACATCATATGACGTGTTGCGCAGTTTAAGGGATAATAGTGATAAGGTAACCTCTGATGTTGAGTCATTTGGGTCAACATGTGATGAGTCAGGTGCAGGTGAGGCAATGCCAGCTTTCTTGGAAGCCTTTGCAAAAAACTCTAATTGACATTTGTTTCATTCCCTTTGATTTTGTTTTCAAAACTTCATATCCAAATTGTACTGGTCATTCAGTCACAAGTCAAAGTCAGTCAAGCATTCACAGTCACAAGTCAAGTCAGTCATAACCAGTCAAAGGCTGTTAGGCATTCACATTTGTGGTAGCAACCAGTCCAGTTTGTAAACAACACGAGTCTGATGTTTACAGAACATCAACGTTACGTGCAGTGGTACCTCCATTTACAAATTTAATCCGTTCCCAGATGGGTCGTAACTCAAAAAATTGTAACTCGAAACAAATTTTCCCATAAGATATAATGTAAATTGAATTAATCTGTTCCACACTCCCAAAAATATTAACTTCAAAATACATTTCATACATTTTACATATATATTTTGTACTATAGTATGCACAAGTTATAGCTTACCTTTATTGATGACTTGTTGGCATATGGAAGATGGTGAGAGGGAGGGAGGAGGAGAGGTGTTAGTGTTTGGAAGGGGAGTCCCCTTCCATTATAACATCAGGCAGTGATGACTTCTCTGGGGTACACTCTCTCCTACATTTTGCAGGTGTACCACTAGGACCTGGTTGTGGCTCACTGCTTGCTTGTCTTATTAAGAATTGTCTAAAGACACTTGTTTTTCCCTACATTCTAACACTTGTATGTAGTGAGACATCACATTGTCATTCAAAGGTCAATGCAATGGCCTGCTATAGCTTTATCTGGGTTAGTTTTTTCAACAAAACTTTGCACTATTTTCTTAGGTTGAACCTTACTTGGGACCCTTACTTGACTTTCTTGGGACCCATGGCATGATATATAATAATTACTTTTATTTAAAAAAATCAAATAGAGAAAAATAATGAAGTTCTTTACAAAGAATTCAAGTGCGATTGTCACTAGGCGAGATACACTGGTAAAATGAAGTTTGCCACATGCTCAGTCAGCCCATACGTTTATTAACAAAAGTCATAAGTCAAGGTAAAAGTCGTAAGTCGAGTCAAGTTTTCCGACAAAATTGTAACTAAATTTTTTTTTTTAAGTAGGGGCATTTGTAAGTCGAGGTTCTAGTGTACTCTCACAACCCCAGTGTACCTTCTTGTATAATAAAGTCAGTCAGGGCAGTCATGGCAATCAGTCAGTGAACCAGGGCAGTCTGCCTCCAAGGCCACCATCTGGTAAGAAGGTAGCTGAAAATCTGATCAGTACTATACAATGGGGCCTTGACTTACGATGCTAATCCGTTCCCAGAGACGGATCGTAAGTCGAAATATCGTAAGTTGAAGCGATTTTTTCCCATAAGAAATAAAGGAAATTGAATTAATCCGTTCCCCACCCTCCAAAATATTAACATACAAATACATTTTATACTGAATACAATGTTTTTTTTCTAACTACAATACCTAAGTTGGCCCTAAGTTGATCTTACCTTTATGGAGGGCTCTTGATGGCATATGGAAGATGGTGATGAGGAGGGAGGAGAGTTGTTACTGTTTGGAAGGGGAGTTCCCTTCCATTATCACATCAGGCAGTGATGTTTTTCTCTGGGGTACTCTCCTTATGTTTTGCCTGAATACCACTAAGACCTCGTTGTGGTTCAGTGCTATTTTGTATCGCTACAAATTTGTCAAGAGACATTTGTTTTTCCCTTCGTTTTACATTTGTCTGTAATGATGCATCACAGGTCATTGAATAGGTTAAGGCAATGGCCTACTGCATCTTGATTTGGGTGATTCGTTTCAGCAAAGGTTTTGCAATTCTTCCCATGCTGCACACATTTCTTTTTGAGGAAGAGACATTCTGTACTTAAGTTTTTGTTTCTGCTCTATGGTCATCCTTACATGGATTTTCATATGTTGAGCCTTACCACTGACTTTCCTGGGACTCATGGCGTGATATATAATAATTTAATGTTCAAAATGCAAAAAAATCACCACAAACGCAGAATTTCTTATAGGTGCGATCGTCACTAGGCGGGCAGCTGTAGTAAACTGAGGCAGGTCGGACCGTGTGACCGGGAACCATGAGCTCGGTCGACACCGAACGTGTACCAACAAATATCGGAAGTCGACGACACCATCGGATGTCGAGTCGCATTTTTCGATGAAATTTACATTGTAACTCGAAATTATCATAGGTAGGGGCAATCGTAAGTCGAGGTGCCACTGTACACGCAATTATCCAGAATTCAAATATCCGGAAAATGCCCTTATACGGCAAAAATCGTGATCGGATAAGTTTCCTCAATATCCAGCCAAAATGTCATTAGCGCCGGATAAAAATTGGAGCCGGTTAACTTGCGGTTGTTCTGTCGCATGGTTTAGGAGGGGGTAGAGTGGGTGGATGGTGTCGGGAGAGAGGGGAGCTTTGTGAGGGACCACCTGGGGGGATAATGGCCAGGGAGGAAGGGAGTTGGCCAGGGAGGAAGGGAGTTGGCCAGGGAGGAAGGGAGTTGGCCAGGGAGGAAGGGAGTTGGCCAGGGAGGAAGGGAGCGGGCCAGGGAGGGAGGGAGGGAGGGAGGGAGCGGGCCAGGGAGGGAGGGGGCCAGGGAGGGAGCGGGCCAGGGAGGGAGGGGGGACCAGGGAGGGAGGGGGACAGGGAGGGAGGGGGGACCAGGGAGGGAGGGGGGACCAGGAGGGAGGGGGCCAGGGAGGGAGGGGCCAGGGAGGGAGGAGGGGCCAGGAGGGGAGGGGCCAGGAGGGAGGGGGGGCTAGGGAGGGAGGGGGGGCCAGGGAGGGAGGGAGGAAGGAAGAACTGTTGTGTGTGTATGTGACTTGCGTTAAGCCTAACAAAGGGAGATGACGTGAGCGGTGTTGCAAGAATTATATTGTTTTCTTATTGCTGTGGAGAGCTAGTTACAAATATTAATTAAATAACACACTATAATAGCTGAACAGTACAGTACAGTATTTGGTTTGCTATTTATTCATTTAAATACAGTGGCACCTCGATTAACAAGTGGCTCTATTTACAAGCATTTCCAGTAACGAGCGAGCCACTCGCAACAAATTTCTCTATTGACGAGCAAAACCACATGGTGCTTCCTAGCGTCTTGCGGGTTCTCACAAATTCTCGGATGCTTCCGACTCCAGTGTTATTGTTGTATCGTGCACGACAAACGATGTCACCAAAGAAGTTGCTTGCTAAAGATAGTGTTGTCAAGATGAAGAAAGATACAATTACTGTGGATTTGAAGAAGGAAATTATAGCAAAGCATGAGCGTGGTGTCTGTGTGACTAATCTCAC
>NC_091158.1:26115752-26213252 GCF_040958095.1 Procambarus clarkii
TGGCATAGCAATATCTTACAAAGATACCTTCATCTGCAATAGTCTCATTAGTAATAGAGACGACTATTGTGAATATACCTTTGCCAAGTTCTCCAGTAAATCCCTTAAATCCTCCTTGACTATAAGTGCCATCTATAGATTTCCCAATACCGACATAGCTTCATTCTCAGATAACGTAAGGAATCTTATCATAAATAACAATCTCAACAAAAATCAAACCAACTTAGTGGTTTGTAATGGTGAACAAAACATGCAGATACTTATATATAACCTGTGAATAGAGTGTAATAACACCAAAACTATTTGTTTATTGTTTTATGACCATAATAATTGAATCACTAATATGATTCACTAATATATAATCCTAATAATAATCACTAATATATAATCCATTGAGCATGCTGCATCTCTTTCAGTCTCTTTGCAATTTGAACAAGAGGGTTTTTAATTGATCGAACCATATTCTTAAAGTAAAGTAAATGAGATGTATTCCATATTTTGCAAAATATACGATGAAGGCACACAAACATTCATACCAAAACTGAAGGGCAGGATTTATGAGGAGACATTAGAGGCATTAAATATTCCAAACTAGAAGACAGAAGGAAAAGAGGAGATATGATCACTACGTACAAAACAGTAACAGGAATTGATAAACTTGATAGGGAAGATTTCCCGAGACCTGGAATTTCAAGAACAAGAGGTTATAGATTTAAACGAACTAAACAAAGATGCCGAAGAAATGTAAGACAATTCACTTTTGCAAACAGAATGGTAAACGGTTGGAACATGTTAGGTGAGAAGGTGGTGGAGGCCAAATCCGTCAAAAGTTTCAAAGCATTATATGACAAAGAGTGCTGGGAAAATGGGACACCACGAGTGTAGCTCTCCATCCATCTGATTGATAACCCAAATGAATTTTTCATGGATATGATACCAACATCAAATCATAAATCAGATGTGATCCTATCCCCACTGGATTTTGAAGAAGCCATAGACAGTATGCCTATGCACTCTGCACCAGGCCCTGACTCTTGGAACTCTATATTCATCAAGAACTGTAAAAAACGTTATCGCAGGCCCTTCACATTCTTTGGAGACAAAGCCAAGATACTGGCATTGTCCCTGACATACTAAAACCGCAGAGATAGCACCGCCCCATAAAGGAGGAAATAAGGCAGAGGCAAAAAACTACAGACCGATAGCACTAACATCGCACATCATAAAAATCTTTGAGAGAATGCTAAGAAGTAAGATCACAAAATACATGGAATCACAGCATCTCCATAACCCCAGACAACATGGTTTCAGAACAGGGCGCTCTTGCCTATCACAGTTGCTGGACCACTCTGACATGGCACTAGATGCCATGGAAGACAAACAAAACGCTTTGACAAAAAAAAGCCTTTGACAAATGTGACCATTGTGTTATTGCACATAAAATGCGTTCAAAAGGAATTACCGGAAAAATAGGCAGATGGATATACAACTTCCTGACTAATAGAACCCAATGTGTAGTAGTCAACAAAATAAAATCTGGACCATCAACCGTAAAGAGCTCAGTCCCCAAGCGTACTGTGCTTGCTCCAATACTTTTTCTCATCCTCATATCGGACATAGACAAGGACACAACCTATAGTACTTGATCATCCTTTGCAGATGACACTAGAATCTTCACGAGAGTAGGCAACATAGAGGACACGGCAAACCTCCAATCAGATGTAAATCAGGTCTTTCTATGGGCTACAGAAAATAACATGGTGATTAACGAACATAAGTTTCAGCTCATGCGCTACGGAAAAAATAAAAAATATAAAAACGGAAACCACTTACAAAACTCAGTCAAATCATAACATTGAACGGAAAAGCAACGTAAAGGATTTGGGTGTACTGATGTCAGAAGGCCTTACATTTAAAGAACACAATAAAGTAGCCGTCACAACTGCAAGAAAAATGACAGGATAGATAACAAGAACTTTTCACACTAGAGATGCTATACCGATGATGATAGTTTTCAAGACGCTAGTGCTCTCTAGAGTGGAATACTGCTGCATAATGAAAGCCCCTTTCAAAGCTGGAGAAATTACTGACCTATACTTATGCATTTATCTTCGGTTTAACACAACAGGCACCAGACACACGCTAGGCATCATACACACTAGGATAAAACAAACATTAGGCCAGAAGTCAGAAAAGAATTCAAAGAATTTTACTGGAAAGGCTTGCTGTTAGGAAAGGAAGTAATTGAGATGAATTAATGCACAGTATGTCAATTTTGTGAAATATATGATAAAGGAACAAAAACATTTATACCAAAACAAAGATGCAGAACTAGGAAACAGGATTTGTTCAACTGAAATTTCAAGACGGACAGAGACCAAAAGACACAAAAATGGAATCAATATACGAAGAGGCCAAACCCCCAAACATACCAGTAATACAAAGAGAAACAACTACACGGCAGTGAGGAGAAAGGCAGAAAGAAATTTTGAAAAAAAGGAACAAACAAATGTAAAGTAGAACAAATCATATTCTATAAATACAGCAACAACCAATTGCAGGTAAAGGATAATATTCAGAGCTTTTAAATGCATGGATGGCGAAATACTCAAGAAATTGTTCACGACTTTTGTTAGACCAAAGTTGGAATATGCAGCGGTTGTATGGTGCCCATATCTTAAGAAGCACATAAACAAACTGGAAAAGGTGCAAAGACATGCTACTAAGTGGCTCCCAGAACTGAAGGACAAGAACTATGAGGAGAGGTTAGAGGCATTAAATATACCAAATATACTACACAAATATATATACTACACATGCACAATAAACTACCCTACACAGGCTGAGTATGGTGTGTACAATAAATTATTAGCTAAAAGATAAGACTGAGTTTGTATAAATGGGGGTTAAGTCAGAGTGGGAAAATGTAAGTGGAGTGCCTAAAAACCCTGTCCTGGGACCTCTGTAATTCATAATATATACAAATAATTTAGACTCAGGTTTGATCAGCAATATTTGAAAATTTCCAGACGATACAAAAGGGATTTTTTTCTGGATTCAGGATTATTTTTTTATGGCTGAAAACAGGTTTTCAGCAATAAAAGAAATACAGTATTGCTGGAACAACCGTCGACATCTTCAAGAGAAAACCTGAACATCTTCAAGAAGTGAAGATGACCTTGAGAAGAAGTATAGGTTGGGAGAAGTATAGGTTAGGAATTGTCTCCAAAGAATTCTCAAAGAATTACTCGTTATTGCTATCCAAGATAATTAGACGAGCCAAAGCTAAATACTACGAAGATAAATTTACCCAAATAAAGAGTACCTTACCTAAAAATATGTATGTACCTTACGTAAATAAACATTTGATTTTGAAGTGCCGGACAAACAAGGCTGTGGTGGATATGTGGGCCTGAGGGGCCTGTCCAAGCAACAGCCTGTTGGACCAAGCTCTCACATGTCAAGCCTGGCCTTGGAAGGGCTTGGTGAGTAGAACAACTACCAGAACCCTATAATGCATGTATCAAGGTGTCCAGGCAGTGAGCACCACATAATGCAGTGCAGTCCTGTAAGAATAAGCACAGTAAGTATGGGCATGGAGGGGGTGCAGCAGTGGCTTGTGAAGGGCTGGAGAGTAAATGGACATGCCCAGGGGTAAAAAGCATTAGGGTAACAGAACATAGCCCATAAAAATAGTAATGACAATGAATGAATAATTATATGAATGCAATAATACTTCATATCTCAATAGGAATACTAAGCAGGATGCAAGACAAGGTACTGGTGGTGATAGTGGTTGGTACAAGTCCTCACATCCCCACAGACACCAGTAACAGCCCTCACCTCCCAACACAGTACCCTTGTAGCGAGTTAATCTTATACTCGCTTCATTATCTTATAGCATAACTAATTAACACTAATTACAGAAGCTACACAGGTGATACTTTGGTGTGAGTTGAGCGCACTGAGCGTCGGTATCGCTACACCCGTTCCTTAACAACCCTTTGGACCTTTATTACAGAAAAATAGAATCAATTAATTTAATAAAATATAAAATATAAGTGCTTACTTACGATAATACTATCGGTGGAACACAAAATCTTCTTCTTCTTGATAGTAGGTGCAGTTTGCATGAAGGGTTAGTCCTCGCCATGACTGAACTGACGACAAAATGGCCGATGTGTTGATATGGCGTCAGGTGACGCTGTGACGTCACAGGTGAGGGACGCTTTGCGCATTACTCCCTCGTACTTAAAAAGTACTACAGGTACTTTTTGGTTTTATTTTTGAATATGGCAGAAGTTGGACAGCTTTTCAAATCATTATAAGGGAGTGAGTTCCATAGACTAGGTCCCTTTATTTACATAGAGTGTTTACATAGATTAAGTTTGACTCTGGGGATATCAAAGAGATATTTATGTCTGGTGGGGACGTGGCCATGTGTTCTATTACATCTGTCCAGGAAGAGTTTCAGAACAGGGTTTGCAGTTAGAAAAAGGGCTTTATAAACGTAATTTACACAGGAGAATGTATGGAGTGAATTTGTTTAGCATGTTTAAGGATTTGAACAAGGGAGCTGTGTGTTGTCTGAAGGTAGAGTTATTTATTGTCCTGATAGCAGATTTTTACTGGATGATGATGGGCTTGAGGTAGTTTGCAGAGGTTGAACCCCAAGCACAAACGCCATAAGAATGATAGGGATAGATAAGTGCATAATAGAGTGAGAGGAGAGCAGAGTAGGGTACATAATATCTGATCTTAAACAGTATACCAACTGTTTTAGAAACCTTTTTAGTTATGTGTTGTATATGGGTGCGGAAGTTGAGTCTCTTGTCTAAGTATAGGCTAAGAAACTTTCCATCATTTTTATTGCTAATGTTTACATTATCTATCTGAAGCTGAATTGCATTTGTTGATTTGTTTCCAAATAAGATATAGTAGGTCTTTTCTATGTTTTGTGTGAGGTTTGTTGGTTGACATCCACAAGTAGACTTTTTTTAATTAATTGTTTACAACATTATTTAACAGGAGTGGGTTGGGGTCAGAGTAGATGAGTAGTATCATCAGCCAACAATATAGGTTTAAGTATGTTAGAGACATTAGGGAGATCATTGATGTATATAAGAAACAGGAGGGTCCTAGGATGCTGCTCTGTGGCACCTTTACGGTAATTAAGTGGTAGAGTGGGAGAGGTTATATCATTGATGGCTTCATATTGGTGTCTGTTACTAAGATAGGATCGGATATAGTTTAGGGCAAGGCCACGGATTCCATAATGGTGGAATTTAAGTAAGAGGTAGTTATGGTTAACAGTATCAAAGGCCTTTCTCAGGCCGATGAAGAGTTCAATTGGAAACTCACTTTTGTCAAGGGCTGAGAAGATTAAGTCAAGCAGACTAACAATAGCATCATTGGTACTCTTTTGGGAGCGGAAGCCAAACTGACAGGGACTTAGTATATTGAATTTTACAAGATTGGAGTAGAGCTGTTTGTAAAAAAAAAAAAAATAATTTTGATAATATAGGTAGATTCGATATGGGTCTGTAATTATTTATGTCTGCCGTGTTACCTCCTTTATGAACTGGCGTTACTCTTGCTTTTTTAAGGATATCAGGGAAGGTATGACACTCTAGGGATTTGTTGAACAGCAGTGCTATGGATGGTGCAAGGGCATGGGAGGCACGCCTGTGTACCATCGATGGTATTTCACTAATGTTCCCAGCTTTGGTTTTTAGCGAGTGAATGATGGACACAACATCTGTAGGGCTGACCGGAGAGAGGAGAAGAGAGTTTGGATAGCTGCGTGAAAGATATGTGGTAACATATGTCTGAGTCTCTGGGATTTTTCGGGCAAGGTGAGCACCAAACGATGAAAAGAAGCTATTAAATTCAGTTGCTGTTTCAAGATCTGTTGCAGGTGTATAACCATCCTTGGAGATTTTTATCTTATTATGTGAATGTTGTTTAGCTCCTAGGATGGTAGAGATGGCTCTCCATGTGCTTTTTATGTTGCCTTTTGCTTCTTTGAATCTATTCTCGTAATAGGAACGCTTTGCTCTTATTATACTGGTAAGCACTGATGAATACCTCTTAACTACTTCTTTTCCAACTAGGCCAATCCTAAGTTTTTTTTTCATATTCATGTTTCTTGTCGATTGCTTTAAGTATGCCATTAGTGAGCCAGGGATTATTTAACCTTTTTGCCAGTTACTTGCTTGGTGAGGAGAGGACAATAAGTATTGTAAAGGCTTTAAATTTTGGAAAGAGGCTAGTTAACGAATTATTATCCTGTGTATTGATAAATTTAGATTCCCAGTTTACATTGTGGAGGGCATTTGTGAGATTGCCTATTGCCGCTTCACATTGTAACCTAAAGGTAATTTTCTTGTTACCTGGTGGTGTTATGGCCATGTTCGCTACAAGGAAGGTAGGATAGTGGTCAGTTGTTCTGTCAGTGATTATACTTGATGTAAGAGGAGCTGTTATGTTGGTCCATCAGTGATCCAGGGTAGTCGCAGATGTTTGAGTGACTCGGGTGGGCCTGGTGATTGCGGGGATGAGCATACAGGAATTCATGCTGTTGAGGAAACAGTCTACTTGAGGGTTATTTTGTAGCCCTAGGTCAATATTGAAATCACCTCTGAGAACTATGTGATTTTTGTTGAGATTATTGTTTATGATAAGGTTCCTCAAGTTGTTATTGTATTTGTGTCTAGCTTCAGACACAAGCATGTTACAGTTATGTCTTAAAGAGTTGAGAGCAATTAAGGATGATAAGAGTCACTTACAACTAATGTATCAAGTTTGGATACTTGTACACATTTCAGTGCAAGGAGCAAGGCAAATAGTTCAGTCTGAAGGGTAGAGGCCCAGTTGTTTATACGGACTCCCCACTCAAAATATAAGTCATATCCTATTGCCAGGACAACTGCACTTCCAGCTGCACCCGTTGGGCGCTGTAGGAAACCTTCAGTGTATATGATTTGAGAGAGAGAATGCTCTGTGGACAGAGCATCAGTATGGCTTAAGACGTTGAGCTTTGCCTCAAGACAAAGCTGGGACTGATCTCTAATTTGCTCCTTTGATGGAAAGGGAGGGATTAAAATTGAAAAGGGTGTAATTTCCTACAGTGCAGGAAAGTGCTATTGTTGTCTCTCTTGGTACAAATTATAAATCTGATACTTTCTGAGTTCAGTTCCAATTTTATTTATCTATTTGAAACAATGTTTACATTCAATAAAGAAATTCTGGAGGGCTTCTGTGCAAGGGTTAGGATGAGCTAGCCTAAGCATTTTTATACCAATTTGACAGTTATTTTCAGTAACACGATAAACAACGCTCGGAATATTAAGTTCCTTTCTCATATTAAGTATCTTTGTGGTACGAAGGCACCCAAGGATTATCCTCAAGGCTTCGTTCTGCAATTTTTCAAGCCCT
Organism: Procambarus clarkii; assembly: GCF_040958095.1. Classification (NCBI taxonomy): domain Eukaryota; kingdom Metazoa; phylum Arthropoda; class Malacostraca; order Decapoda; family Cambaridae; genus Procambarus; species Procambarus clarkii. Next base: position 26,123,190 of record NC_091158.1, read on the forward strand.
CCAAGCTTTCTTTCAGGATGCCTTAAAGTTAGTTTAGTTCATTTATTACGCACCCCATACCCATCTTGTGGGCGGTAGTGGAAAGGGTTGCAGAGGCACATAATGGGCTCAGGGACTGAACCCAACAATTCATTTAGCTAAGCAAGTTACAATCTTGATGAGCTAGTTACAAAATTCAGTATAAGTCGTCACATCAACAATAGGTTCGAGATCGATCACAAGTACAGTTTCTAAATTAAGCAACTGACATATGTGGAGAGCTAGTGTCACAATTGATATGTTTGTCCTGCACACCGCTCCCCATCCAGTGGGCAGCGGTGGATAGGTTACAATCACTTAGTTACTACTTACAGTTAGCAAACTGGGGATATTTGGCTAAAATTTCTGGTACCAGATCATTTTGAATGAAATATTGACACATCGTTGGTACATTGGTTATAGAATTGTCTCTGAATTCACTATCACATAGTGACGAAGGGGTGTGCAAATAATTTTGTTGACAGTTAACATTTGGTCAGGTCTACATCGGCAGATAATGAGAATTCCCAGAAATACTTGTAACCGAGTCTAAGCCGAGCAGTAGTAACATCTAGAAGTCTGCTGATTTTATTGGATGAACCATAGATGTGTGGCTCCTTTTGCATAATAGTATTGAACGAAAGTTAATCTCCCCAAACACTTTCGCGTTTTGGGCAAGTTACCCCTCCACTCTCTCCATTTTTGTTTGGACATTCCCAGGTAGTGCGCGGAAATACTGAAAAGTGTATACTCTTTTCAACTTTGTCACCTTAATTCTCGTCCTATGTCTTTCATTTTGGTATCAATGCGTTCGCAATAGAATTCCCAACAGAACTATGTGCATATAATGTCAAAGACAGCAGCGCGCTCCACCCGCCGACAAGATGAATGTAGGCCAAGGGTACCAGAAAAAGAAAGCTGAGCCACCCTCAGGCAACTCTCATTACATTAGAGAGCGTGATAATACTGAAAAGTGTATACCCTTTTCAACTTTGTTACCTCAATTCTCATCCTAGTTTTTTCAATTTGGCATCAATGTGTTCGCAATAGAATTCTCTACAGGACTAAAGGCATATAAACTCCAAAAGCCCGGCTTACCATCCGCAACAAACAGAGTAAGCGAGAGTGTGTTACCAGGGAGCGCACAAGAGCGATAAAATGTATACACTCTTTTCATTTTGGTCACCCCAATTGTCATCCTAGGTCTTTCATTTTGGTATCAATGTGTTAGCAATAGAATTATCTACAGGTTTAAATGCATATAAACTCCAAAAGCAAGGTGTACCATCCGCACAAAACAGAGAAAGTGAGAGAAAGTAACCCGGGAGCACTCTAGTGCAATGTAATGTGAACACTCTTTTCACTTTGGTTACCTCAATTCTCGTCATATGTCTTTCATTTTGGTATCAATGTGTTCGCAATTGTATCTGCTGGCATTTTACCCTTTGCTTGGATCTGAAGGGTTTTAGGCTCACCACGATGCAATCTGATAGTACCACAGGTGTATATACCTATCTTCAAGCAGCAATTCACTCATTCAAACCGACTTATAATAGTTATCCATATATAAATGGTAATCTTTGTTCTACCTGTTAACCTGTCATATGAAGAAAGACCTACCAACCTAACCCCCAAAATGTCAATCCATATCTTTTATTTTAAACAATGCTGTTTTGTTGACCAAATTGTATTTTTACTCTTTTTCTGTCATGTTTCTCCCACCCCTGTTTTTTCCCTTTTTTCTTATTTTTTCTCAACATAATTCATACTTTAATTATGCGGATCAGGACATCACCTGATCAAACACATCAAACATCGTTTGACCACCATCAAACACACACATTTCGTGTGTGTTTGACGCTCACTGATATGTACCAGCGTTGTTTTATATATGGTGCTATTCTATCTTACGCTTTGTTGCTCTTTTTTACCTACGGGCTCATAGAACATTCTATTGCGAAAACATTGGCACAAAAATGAATGACGTACATACAATAATAATGTCAGGACAGTGATATAATTATAAACTTTCAAAGCACTGTATCGCCCATGTGTCGTCTTGTCACCAATACTGGGTAACAGTTCCGCCACTTCCCACACTCTTGCGGGTGGGCAGCGACCATTATTCTACGTTTATATTCATATCACCGTGTTGGGAATTTCATTGCGAGTACATTGATACCAAAATTAACGCTGTAGGACAAGTGTGGAAGTGATAACAATCCCAAGAGTAAAAACATTTTGTTGCTCTTGGGCACTCACGGCGAGTCATCTACGTAGGTATTTATTGGGTGCTGGTATTCATATAACTTTTGGTGACCGTTTTTGCTGATTTTCTTCTAGAGAATGTTATTGCGAACACGTTGGTACCAAAATGAAATACATAGCTCGAGAACTAAGGTCAGGAGAGTAAAAAGAGTATACACATTTTTGTTTTGACGCTTAATTAAGGTTATTGTGAGTACTCATCGCCTGCCTAGAAACTGGAACTAGTAATTCCATCTATCATACATATCATACAAGAGGAGCCACACATCTATGGATCATCCAATAAAATCAGCAGACTTCTAGATGTTACTACTGCTCGGCTTAGACTCGGTTACAAGTATCTCTGGGAATTCTCATTATCTGCTGATGTAGACCTGACCAAATGTAAACTGTGTCAACAAAATTATTCGCACACCCTCCGTCACTATGTGATGGAGTGCGAAAAGATACATGAATTTAGAGACAATTCTATAACCAATGTTCCAGCGATGTGTCAATATTTCATTCAAAATGATCTGCTACCAGAAATTTTAGCCAAATATCCCCAGTTTGCTAACTGTAGATAACAACTAAGTGATTGTAACCTATCCACCGCTGCCCACTGGATGGGGGACGGTGTGCAGGACAAACATATAAATTTTGATACTAGCTCTCCACATATGTCAGTTGCTTAATTTAGAACCTGTACTTGAGGTCGATCTCGAACCCATTGTTGATGTGATGACTTATATTGAATTTTGTAACTAGCTCATCAAGATTGTAACTTGCTTAGCTAAATGAATTGTGGGGTTCAGTCCCTGAGCCCATTATGTGCCTCTGTAACCCTTTCCACAACCGCCCACAAGATGGGTATGGGGTGCATAATGGGGTGGGGTGTCTTGGCCAAACGTGCCACATCAAAACCACAAGTTGACATTGAATGTGAATTAACAATGAGACAAGTAAGATTTATACTAATACATTTATACTAACTCTGTTGAGCGTTGACCATTTATACATCAAATCTGTTGATGTGAGCACTTTAGTTTAGTCTGCCGTTTAAAGAAAAAAAGAGCATATCAATGGTATATCACAGAAAACGAATTTATCATAAACTCATGTATTTGTCTTATCATATTGAACTGCATTCATATTTTTAATATATAACAATATGAATATACAAATTTCTGTAAATCCCCTACCTTGTTGGAATCTGTGGAAATGAATGAGCAAATGTGCTGGCTGAAGGCGCTGAAGGAAACCACATTGGTTTCATTTTGGATACAAATGTCCATGGAAATTCAAAATGGAAACTAATTATATAGTTGAACCTGCAGAGACGAGTTTAAGAATCTGTGTTGAGAGTGATGGACACAGCCTTCACAATTATACTTCAGAGAATGTAAACATCTAAGAGTCATTAGAAATATGTGTAGAATAATAAACCCTACATTGTTTGAGTTAGGGAAAACACCATTTGTGATATATAGATACTATAGCTGTTCCTAAAGATTCACCCTTTTTTGCACCAGCAAGATAACATATAAGATTTTAAGAGTTGACGAATGTTAATATTCTTGTTTGATAAACTGTGAACTTGAGACATAGTTAATAAGAACATATTAACACAACAAAATGTTTTCAAAATCCTTAACACCACTTTCCAGCAACTTATATAATTTATATAAATTATTTTAGAGAATAATACATAAATTATATATTTAAACATGATATAGTGTTTAGTGGAATGTATAAGGAGTCAAATTGTGTTAAAAAGAGCAATTTTTAGAAAATTTGGAAAAATACTTTTTTCTGTTCAAATTATAACTAAATGGATTATAAAGGTTTCACTCAGCCAATATATATCATTCACAATTTATTAATGAATTTTACAAAAAAACACCATAAATTTTATATTTAAACATGTAAAAACTATTTGTTTTACATTTGGAAGAAAATAATTGTAGAAAAACAATTTATAATTAAACCTTTGTGTTTGGATTTTTTGAGTAAAAGTTTCTCAAAGGCTCTCCTGCACCATTCTCAATGCAAATCATTCCCACACCTATGGCAAGAGATAGGCGAACGTTGTGTAGATGATTTGTGTTTGCTGGGATAATCTTTGGCACCACCAGTGTCTTTCAGTGTGTCAAAGATGTCACAAACTCTATCACCTGCATAATGAAGTAGAAAGGCACGCTTTCTTTCAGCACTTTTGATGTCAGAAACTATCAACAAATTTTCAAACCTTTTAAGCCATTTGACCCACCTCTGTGACAGGTTTGTCTGGTCACAGTCAGGATCAAATGCAGGAAAAAGGGCTAGGTATATTTGCCATTTTTACTGAATAAATGTAACTTATCACTTAAATGTTCCTCAGAATATTAAACACTTACTGCACTGTATATGTTAGTCAAGAATTCACTGTAATTACTTTAATTTTGCAAAGCACACAAGCATTTTAATGCAAAAGTTCACAACAGTGCACAATATAGCAGCAACTGACTTCTTACCTAGCCCTTGTGTACATGTGTTGTTCCTACTCACAGCAGCAGCACAGCAGTTGGTACAGCAGAAGTTGGTACAGCAGTTGGTGCAGCAGTTGGTGCAGCAGTTGGTACAGCAGTCAGTTCAGTGTGATGAATTTTGTAGCACGAAGCGTCGTTTCGTAACCAAAACATCAGGTTTTGTACACATCAAAGCGTCGTTTCGTACACAACGTCGGCAGATTCCTCAGTACACAGTTTCTTCAGCACAGCTTGGGTAGCACACAGCTTGGGTAGCACACAGCATTGGTTAGCACACAGCATCGTTTAGCACACAGCATTGGTTAGCACACAGCATCGGTTAGCATACAGCATCGGGTATGGCGCTCACAGCTTCTCTTCCTCCTCCAGGCAGCATGCTTCTCCCTTGTGTTTGAAACTGAACAAATACCTGCGTTCACAGTTCATCCTCGTCGCCAATGTGGTGTTTGTGTGTTACTGAGGAAGTCTTGGTTGTAGGGTTGATGTAAAGTCATGATTTGGTTACTGACTTTAATACTTAATATGATTACATGACTAGTAGCTACCAAGCTTGGCTGGCGTCCTGTACGCTCTCTTGTTTACCTTCCTCTCTCTGGCGTCTGCTCCGCACATAGAAAACGGATGGTACCATTTTCTGTGAACATGACAGCTACTAGTCATGTAATCATATTAAGTATTAAAGTCAGTAACCAAGTCATGACTTTACATCAACCCTACAACCAAGACTTCCTCAGTAACACACAAACACCACAGGTACGGCCATAAACAATGATGTCATCAGACATGTTGTCAGCATTAGGTATGTCTTGCAATACCTGGCTGATGATGTGCTGGAATACCTCGGCAGCACTGTTAATACCAAAACTCAGGCGCTTGTACCTATACAGACCTCGATGTGTCGTAAACGTTGTGATGAATCGACTCTCCTCATCAAGTTCAAGCTGATGATAGCCCTTGTTTAAATCTAACTTGCTGAATACAGTTGCACCATTCAAGCGGTAGATCATATCATCTACAGTCGGTGTAGGATGGCGTTCACGCATTATTGCCTTGTTGGGAACACGCATGTCCACACAAATGCGTATCTCATCTGGATTCTTCGGCTTTGGTGGAGTGACAATTGGGCTTACCCATGGTGTTGGGCCTGTTACTGGTTCAATGATATCTAGTTCTATCAGCCTATCCAGTTCAGCATCGACTTTCTTGCGAGTATGGAATGGTTGTCGGCGATGTGGTTGGGCAACTGGAATTACATCTGGGTTGATATGCAGATGTACTTTGCTATCAGTATAACAACCTATGGATTTAAATCGATCAGAAAATTCAGCAACAATAGCATCAACATTGTTTGCAGATTCCACTGCTACAGCATTAGAAAGCTGAAGTAGCCCCAATTTGGTTGAAGTCTTGTAACTGAGTAAAGACTCCTTTGCATTCCTAACAACATGGAATGTAGTAATGAGCATTGCATTCTTTGACTTAATCTCTGCAGTGAAAGTTCCAATCACTGGCAAGGCTAACTTCGAAGCATAGGCAGTGGCTTTACCATTGTATTTTTCTAGCTTTGGGAACTGTTTTCTAAATTTTTCATAGTGGCACTCAGCCATGGTGTCAATGTTTGATCCAGTGTCAATGAGAACCTTGAGACAAATACCAGCAATGTATACACATGTCTCTGGGTTGTTTGGAAGATCATTCCATTCTGTGATTGCTTGTACTCCATAAGTATAATCACATTCACTGTCATCTGAGACTGGTTGCAATGAAATGTTGTCTTGTACATTATTAACATTCTGGATATGAGGTGCAATATTGTGTTTACCACCTCGACCCCTATGACCTGATCCTCGTACAGTGCTTTTATTCATTGACTGTGGTTTCTTTAGTGCGGAACGACACATAGCACCAAAATGACCTAGTTTTCCACACTCATAGCACTTCTTACCTTGAGCAGGACAAACATTATCTTGGTGTGGGTAGTCTCCTCCACAATTGTAACATTTATTGTTGACACCCTCTGATGTGGGTCGTTGTGACTGCTTGAGCCTTGTTCCTTGACCCCAGTTGTGACGTGGTTCTCGGCTAAATTTACTGTTAGGTTTGCCATGATATCTTCTTTGATCACGGTGTCCTCCCTGAACCTTGCGTACCTCATCACTGTTAGTAACAGTGGTAGCACCGTTATTAGCACTGCACTCCATGACACGAGCATCACGTGCAGCATCTTCCATTCGACGAGCCATATCCAGTATCTTGGTAAGAGAACTGTCATCATCAACAAGTTCTAGAGCTCTTCGACGGAGACGTGTAGATGTGCATGTTTCAATTATTTGCTGTTTGATTTCTTTGTCAACATCAGCAAACTCACAATGGGCTGCTAAACCCTGCAGACGTGTGTGGTATTGATCCACAGTTTCATTAGAGAGTTGTTTTGCTCTCCTGAAATGCATAATTTCCTTTGCAGTATTTTGCCTTGGTTTGAAATGCTCTGTTAGTTTGGCTTTGGCAGTGTCATAATCTTTGGCACCACCAGTGTCTTTCAGTGTGTCAAAGATGTCACAAACTCTATCACCTGCATAATGAAGTAGAAAGGCACGCTTTCTTTCAGCACTTTTGATGTCAGAAACTATCAACAAATTTTCAAACTTTTTAAGCCATTTGACCCACCTCTGTGACAGGTTTGTCTGGTCACAGTCAGGATCAAATGCAGGAAACTGAGGTATATTTGCCATTTTTACTGAATAAATGTAACTTATCACTTAAATGTTCCTCAGAATATTAAACACTTACTGCACTGTATATGTTAGTCAAGAATTCACTGTAATTACTTTAATTTTGCAAAGCACACAAGCATTTTAATGCAAAAGTTCACAGCAGAGCACAATATTGCAGCAACTGACTTCTTACCTAGCCCTTGTGTACATGTGTTGTTCCTACTCACAGCAGCAGCACAGCAGTTGGCACAGCAGCAGTTGGTACAGCAGTTGGTGCAGCAGTTGGTACAGCAGTCAGTTCAGTGTGATGAATTTTGTAGCACGAAGCGTCGTTTCGTAACCAAAACATCAGGTTTTGTACACATCAAAGCGTCGTTTCGTACACAACGTCGGCAGATTCCTCAGTACTGTTTCTTCAGCACAGCTTGGGTAGCACACAGCTTGGGTAGCACACAGCATTGGTTAGCACACAGCATCGTTTAGCACACAGCATTGGTTAGCACACAGCATCGGTTAGCATACAGCATCGGGTATGGCGCTCACAGCTTCTCTTCCTCCTCCAGGCAGCATGCTTCTCCCTTGTGTTTGAAACTGAACAAATACCTGCGTTCACAGTTCATCCTCGTCGCCAATGTGGTGTTTGTGTGTTACTGAGGAAGTCTTGGTTGTAGGGTTGATGTAAAGTCATGACTTGGTTACTGACTTTAATACTTAATATGATTACATGACTAGTAGCTACCAAGCTTGGCTGGCGTCCTGTACGCTCTCTTGTTTACCTCCACTCTCTCTGGCGTCTCAGCCGCCGCACATAGAAAACGGATGGTACCATTTTCTGTGAACATGACAGAATCTGACGAAAGAGCAGCTTTCGTGGGCGCCCCTGTAGAACAAGCAGTGCCCTGGCAGCGACGGAGAGTCGGCAGGACAGGCTGTAGATCACACATTATGTAGTTACTGATGAAGCTGCCAGATGAGTGAGTAGTGATCGTGGAGCAGCAAGCCGTAGTAGATGAAAATGCAGAGACGATCGCGATGAAAATCATAGCTATGGCAAGGGTGTTGGCAACGTTCCATGACAGGTGGCTGCGGTCCACAGCAAGCAGCAGCAGTGGAGGTCCAGTGAGAGTCCATGTTGTAGTCCATCGTGGCTGGGTATCGTCGAAACTCTCTGGGGTCACCAATGTAACGGTTCTATTGTTACGTAAAGTATGGTGACAAATAAACACAGACACTAAGATACTATATATATATTTGGTCGAATATACAGAAATACACAGGTGATACGTTGGTGTGAGTTGAGCGCACTGAGCGTTGGTACAGTATCTCGCAAGTGTCTGCTCTAGACCACACTTGAAAGTAGACTCTGGTTAATGTTTGCTATCCTGCTGCTTATATGCCCGGGCAACTCCTCACCGTATTGCCCGGGCAACGCCTCACCTCATTCATCTCCAAAGGTTGACAGGAATATTAACAATGCATTTGGAGCGAGTATATTATTGGATAATCTACTTGCTACATAACATATCCCATGAGCACCACACCAGAAGTTTAGTTTAGTTAATTTTAATTTTTATTTATTTTTTATTTTTTTTAGTTCATTTATTATGCACCCCATACCCATCTTGTGGGCGGTAGTGGAAAGGGGTTACAGAGGCACATAATGGGCTCAGGGACTGAACCCCACAATTCATTTAGCTAAGCAAGTTACAATCTTGATAAGCTAGTTACAAAATTCAATATAAGTCGTCACATCAACAATGGGTTCGAGATCGACCTCAAGTACAGGTTTTAAATTAAGCAACTGACATATGTGGAGAGCTAGTGTCAAAAAAGAACACTGTTTTTCCCAAAAACGGTGGGTTTTCTGAGTGGAAGAGAACGTATGTCTGGAAGCTGACTTTAACCGCCCCAAGCTGCGCGCGCATTGAGCCGAGGTTATATAAGCCTGGACGGAGACGGCGTGGCCCCTCTTCCAAGCCAGCAGCTGCTCTTACATAACGTAACATAACATAACGACTCACTGCTGCTCAGCGAGTCGTAAACACAGAAGTTTAGCCCGCTCAACTGTCCCCCCAGCATGGACCCTACACCAGTTCCTATCGACAACGACTCGGAGCGACCCGTCAGGGACGTCCTGCCCTTCTCAACATTTAAGGTAGTGTTTGTGTTGGCGCGCCCATCCAGTGTTTGTGTTGGCGCGCCGGACCAGTGTTTGTCTCTGTGTTGGCGCACGCGCCCTGAACCATGCCTGTTGGTTCAGCCTTGGTGACCAAATGCAGGTGCAGTGGTCCTAGAGGGGAAGGTGACCCTCGGGGTTTGGGGCACTGGTTTTACTCCAGTAGGTGGCTGTTATTCGAAGCACATTCGGGAGGAGGCCTGTACACCCTCCCACCCCCACCTTCCCCATCTGCTCAGCCCTGTACCTTAAGCTCCCTCACCCAGTCGACGTGAGGTATGCTGCTTGGGCGACTTCTGTTGTGCCGTTATTTGTTATTTACGTTCTTTATATAAGTCCTTCTTTATAGTCTGACTGTTAGTCATGGCGTGTTTCCTCACGCTACAATATTTACTGTAATTTTACCTTTGCTTTCTCCCCATGCCTATGTTTATATTGGGTAGTGCTGTTATTGTTGTTCCAGGACATTTAATGCTCAAGCCAGCTCCTATTTAGTGCTGTTGCTTTACCCTACTCTAAACGCTGGCTATTAGGTTAGGCTAGTGCTAGGTTAGGCTAGCTGCTGTCTCACAGGCCTCGGGCCCCTAGCTTCAAGTTTTCATGGACTTGTATTTTTCATAAGTTTCCTTAATTTATTAATGAATTTAATGGTGTCAAGCTGCATGTTTTCTTTTGCACGTTTTACATTTAGGTTTGTTTTACCTTTTGGTCATTGCCTATAAGTTAGTAGGTAAAGTTAGCTAGGTTAGGCTAGCTGCAGTGTCACAGGCCTCTGGCCCCTAGCTTTGTTTTCATGGACTTGTTTTCCATAAATTTCCTTAATTTATTAATGACTTTTATGCAGTGTCAAGCTGCATGTTCTCTTTAGCTGGTTTTACATTTATGTTTGTTTAACCTTTGCTATTGCCTTTAAGTTATTAGGTAAAGTTAGCTAGGTTAGGCTAGCTGCAGTGTCACAGGCCTCTGGCCCCTAGTTTTGTTTTTATGGACTTGTTTTTCCATAAGTTTCCTTAATTTATTAATGATTTTTATGCAGTGTCAAGCTGCGTGTTTCTTTGCTGGCTTTACATTTAGGTTTGTTTATCCTCTGTTTTGCCTTTAAGTTATTATGTAAAGTCAGCTAGGATGTGATAGTTGTAGGGATGGGGCCCTTGCCTCTTGCTTTAAGTTTATTCTGGCCCTGCATTTACGTTTAGTTTCCTCAGCAAATTTCCCGCATTTTACATCGCCCTTGTGTACCCAGATGTTTTTGTCTGGCCGGTGTAGCCCGGTACAATTGTTCCCAGACGTTTCGTCCGGCTGGTATAGCCGGCACGTTCGTACCCAGACGTTTTCGTCTGGCCGGTGTAGCCCGGTACATTTGTTCCCAGACGCTTCGTCCGGCTGGTATAGCCGGCACGTTCGTACCCAGACATTTTCGTCTGGCTGGTGTAGCCCGGTACATTTGTTCCCAGACGTTTCGTCCGGCTGGTATAGCCGGCACGTTCGTACCCAAACGTTTTCGTCTGGCCGGTGTAGCCCGGTACATTTGTTCCCAGACGTTTCGTCCGGCTGGTATAGCCGGCACGTTCGTACCCAGATGTTTTCGTCTGGCCGGTGTAGCCCGGTACGTCAATTCCACCACGTTTCGTTCGATCGCTGTAGCACAGTACTCCCGTGTTTTTCCTTGGTTGCGTGTACCAGATGTTGGTCTGCCTGGAGTGCCCGGTTATGCGGCCCCCTTCACCATCCCAAGTTTTCAGTGTCCAGCCTAATGCCTGGCCGTGCGGTCTGCCGCTTGTGCGACTTTAAATCAAATCAAATGTTTATTTAGGTAAGGTACATACATACAAGAGATTTTACAAAGAGTGATGGATTTAATTCTAATTATTGCGGTCATTTATTATATTGGCTCCTGTATTAGTGATTTATGTTCCCCCATCATTAACTATACCCTTACTCAAATAACTTGCTATATTCTTAGTCTTTCAGTCATGACGCGTATTAAGACTTGCCTCATTTATTCCTCAAGTTATTCCTCAATTTAGCATTGCGCAAGCCTCTGGATTTAGATCCTTTAGTTTTAGAGGTAATTAGGTATTCGTTTCAATGTCAATTTAGTGAACGGGAGCCCGCTCCTGTTTTGGTGATTTACGTTCCTCCGTCATTAACTAAACGCTTACTTCAATAACTTGTTATATCCTTAGTCCTCCAGTCATCACGTGTATTAAGACTAAAGTTATTCCCCAATTTAGCATTGAGCAAGCCTCCGGCTTTAGATTATTCCTGCACTTGATTTATGAGTCAATTCCCCTCAGCAATTTGTTACTGCAATTTATGCATTGCGTTTGCTCCACGTTTTATTTAACTTTTGTGCCGCAATTATGTATGTGTAACTGCCGCTTTTGTCATTGAGTTTTAAGTTAAGTCAGCTAGGACGAGCTAGTTAGGTTATACTATGGGGTCTTTCAGTCACGACGTGTATTAAAGACTTTCAGTTTATTCCTCAATTTAGTCGGAAGGTACTGCGGCTTCCCAGCCGACGTCCTTCCTGTGACGAGTTAAGCCGGCGATGTTTTCAGTTTTATATTTATTTGGTCATATAAATAGGTGGCCTCCCAGGCCGCTGGTTTATCCAGACGTGTTGTCTGCACGGCGTAGCCCGGATGTCACTGCGGCCTCCCAGGCCGCTGGTTTACCCAGACGTGTTGTCTGCCCGGTGTAGCCCGGATGTCACAGCGGCCTCCTAGGCCGCTGGTCGCGAAGTTCTAGCTGAAGCCTTCCAGCCGAAGTGTCTTTTTTCACTCCTTTTCGTTATTGTATTTGGTTGTATTTACCTCGGCTCAAAGTGTTAATCCCGTTTCTCTAACGAGTTATAGTCCAGCTTAATTTTGAGCATACTTTGTTTTGCAATTTAATTATTTATGATTAGTTATAATTAATTATAGTTATAATTGGTTTATAATTTTATTATTTACACCATTTATTTACGATTATTCATATAATATAATTTATTACATTGTTAGGCTTTTCCAACGACGTCGTCCCAGCCGGTGTTGTTCCTGCAGAGGATGGGCCAGCTGGTGGTTCGGCCGTAGCTGTTGCAGCGGGCGCCCTCACAGATTCAGCTAGTTTCAGCAGACGATGTTACAGCTGCTAACGCCCCAGTTCCATCTTAGGCTTCCCGGCAGCCGATGCTTCAGTCATGAACCTCCAGCTGAAGCGTTCCACCCGACGTTGCGCCCATCAATTTATCACTTTTCAGTTTTGTAATTCTCGCTTTCCCAGCTTCATGAATTGTTCCCGTTATTTCTAGGACAGTTATATTCCAGTTTTTAGCCTAAATTGTCTTGCAGCTGGCCCTCTACTTACCACTAAGGTCTTCCCTGGTGGCCAGTTGCCGCTATTTTCCTCCCTTTATCAGATGTTGATGCTCCAGCTGTCGATGTCCAGCTGCAGGTGCCCAGCCCCGATGTTCCAGCCGCTGATGGCAGGATTTTGCAGTTCAACATTCGGCAACGGTCGTTAAGTTATGGTCACTGCTTGACGCAAGCGGGGATTTTTCTGGCGGGGGAGAAAGAAACAATTGCGCAGCGCGTCCCGCGGCGTTGCGTGGGCAGTTTGGGGCCGTATAAATACGGGCGCACAATGGGGCCCTGCCCTCACTCCGCCTGCCCTCGCCGCTGCTCTCGCTGCCCCCCCCCCCTCACAATTTTTTTTTTCCTCCGGTTATTTCGTCCTATTACACTCGTTTCCCTCCTTATATATTCTGAATATTGTGCATTATATTTGACCACCCATTCTTCATCGTATCGACAGTACATTAAGTTACATTTGGATGCTACCGAGTAGTTTAGCATGGCCTCGCGCACGGTGTCATGCAAAAACTGGCCATTCGGCCTTCCTTTCGGCAAGCTCAAGCCAGTCAGTTAGCATGACGTCGGCCAGCTTGTTGTTGGCCAGCGCAGCCAGCATGCTGTTGGCCATACGGTCGCTAACGTTCTTTGGCCATCCGGCCTTCTGGGCTTTTTTACTCTTCTTGTTCCTTCGCCACTGTTGTTTCCTACTACGTAATAGTATTCTATTTAATTTTACCTCATCTATCATTAGGTTAGGGGCCCTTACCTCCAACCGCTATTCCTTCCACTGCGCTCCGCCCGCTTGGCGCTCAACGCCGGCTTCTTCTGTTCCCTTTATTCGCAGCCACGACAAGCCGGAACCCCCCCCCCCCTCCACACCCTACTGCGGCGAGGAAGAGAACGCGAGCCGGATATTCCTCTGATCACCATTACAACGCACGCAGCGGTGCCGGGATGCAGCCGCCCAGGGCCTACGTTAATACTATTATCTTCCCTTTATTTGCTGGGCTATATTGGTAGTATTAATATTATTCCGTATCGTTACTGTCATTCCAGTATTATTTTATTAAAAAAATAAATTGTTATTATGGCTTGGCGTTGCTTTCTTAATTTCTTCCATTCTGCAGCACTTCCCGTCATCGGTTATTTACGACATTACATTGTATTCTTCATTGTACGATTATTTACGACATTGTATTCTTATTATTATCCTTATTACAGTTACTGAATGGCAGCTCCCTGCCGTCGATTTCACTTTGCTCCTGTTCTAAAGATGTTGCCGAAGTTCACGGCGTACTAGCTGCGGCTCGCAGACGCTCATTGACAACACAAGACTACACTCAGCGGCTACTTAAGGCAGTCTCCTTGGCTTCTATCCAGCCCAATCACCCGTCTGGAGGCAGAGATGGGATACAGACCAAGGGTAATGTTCCCCGCTCACATCCTACATCCGCTTAGGACACAAGCACGTTATAGATTTGGCGTTAAGAATTGGTTCTTATTCCATTTTATTGTTTATGTATATGTTGCTTAGTTGTTATACCCGTTCTTGGTATGTATTGTTTATATTCAAGATTTATAGTGTTTCGTATTACCCTGTTATAGTTGCTTTGTGCTTCCTTGCTGTTCTCCTACTGGTTTTCTCCCACCTTTGCTCTTAGCAAAGGTACTTCCCCCTTCCGTTTGCTGGAAGATTCTTAGAATTGTTAGCCCCCTTCATTGCTACAGTATAATTATTCGGATGCTCTTTATTCATCCAGGATTGTTAATTAAGGTTTCTCTTAATTCCTGCTGCCGGGCTCCCTCCCCCGTTTTTCGTCTCCGTATTGATTCAGCTAGGGTTTCCCTCTCGTCTGTGCTCTTGCCTGTCACGATAACACTGCACGCCGCTTCTGCCCACCCTTACTGCCTTATATCTTTCAGCCCGGGGGAGGTGAGCTACGCGACAAAAAATCGACGCACGCTCCGACTGGACCAGGTATCGCTTACATGGTCAGGAATAAACACTCTTCGGATCCTACAAGCACAGATCCTACAAGCGCTCCTGTCACCAGCCGAGATTTCTCCAGGATCCTACCCGCTGCCCTCTCGGCGCTAGGCGTGACTTCAGATGACTACGCTCCGCACCCAGCTGTCTCGGGACGGGCTCGCCACATCAGAAATAATGGCAGACGGCAGGCGGAAGAGTAGTGCTCACATCCTACGTCAGACGGGACGTTGTTGCTCTGCTACTTTGAGTGCCTCACGCGGCCAGCTGGCACTTGCCCTTCGGGGGGGGGTCCGGCCGCTGGCCTGCGGTGGGGGTGCAGCGCCGGTCCCCAAGTGTCCCGCTGTCCGCAGCTAATACTTTGCCCAGTCTAGGTGCTAGTAAGCCCTACTTGTAGTCACACCCCCTTCTCCTTATTCATTAGGTCTTTTACGGCCTCTTGGCCGGGTACATTACGTGTTATGTGGTCTCTCACTTATTAGTTATTGTTTGTGTCCTGCCTGTTATATCCTAGTGTTATATAATTACTACACATTTGCACTCGGCCTTAATTCTAGTACCAGTTAACCTTTAGGTTTCTGCAGAATTAGTTTCCATGTCACTATAGGCTAAGGTCTCATACTTACTACGGGTGTACCTTTTAAGTTAAATCTAGTCCTCGGACTTGGAATTGTTACTGTTAATTCTTACTTTATATATTTACTTTATATATTTTAATATAAACGTTATATATTTACTTAATCTATATTTGGAAACTTTATATATTTATATGTTCAATATTAAGTTTAATATAATATCAACTTTGTTATAAGTCTATAATATAAACCGTGTTTAATATAAACTTTATATAATTACTTACTTTATATATTTACATGTTCTGCAGAATTTAATCTTCAATAAACTTTAACGCCCCATGCTGCCAGTATCTTTCTCCCCCTGGTCAGAAAAATCCATTATTTTGCACAATTTTGACTATTGGTGTTTGTGTTATACACGCTACGTTAATGTGGGTTTAAGGTCCAGGTACTACCCACGTGCATAATTCTTTAACTTATAAAAAATCCCGTGCTTATTGCATTTGAGTTATTAACTAAGCCAGCTAGGTTGTGCTAGTTGCCGTGTCGCAGGCCTCTTGCCTCTTGCTTCAGTTTCCCTGGCTTCGCATTTTCCACTAGCCTACTCACTTTATTCCCGCTCAGGATGCATTGTCTTATTGCACGTGTCTTTTACTGTGTTTACAGTATGTTTGTTTTCTGATCAGGGGGAGAAAGATACTGGCAGTATGGGGGCTTTAAATTTATTGAAGATTAAATTCTGCAGAACATGTAAGTATATAAAGTTTCAAATATATAAAGTAAGTAAATATATAAAGTTTATATTAAACACGGTTTATATTATAGACATATAAACAAAGTTTATATTATATTAAACTTAATATTGAACATGTAAATATATAAAATTTCAAATATATAAAGTAAGTAAATATATAAAGTTTATATTAAAATATATAAAGTAAATATATAAAGTAAGAATTAACAGTAACAATTCTAAGTCCGAGGACTAGATTTAACTTAAAAGGTACACCCGTAGTAAGTATGAGACCTTAGCCTATAGTGACATGGAAACTAATTCTGCAGAAACCTAAAGGTTAACTGGTACTAGAATTAAGGACGAGTGCAAATGTGTAGTAATTATATAACACTAGGATATAACAGGCAGGACACAAAGAATAACTAATAAGTGAGAGACCACATAACACGTAATGTACCCAGCCAAGAGGCCGTAAAAGACCTAATGAATAAGGAGAAGGGGGTGTGACTACAAGTAGGGCTTACTAGCACCTAGACTGGGCAAAGTATTAGCTGCGGACAGCGGGACACTTGGGGACCGGCGCTGCACCCCCCTTCCCACATGCAGTGGGGAGAAAAGGGGACAACTGTGCAAAGCATGACGGGGTTCAAAGACAGCCGCTTGCAAAGGGGAGGTGGGTGGGCTTTGCGAGGGCAGCGGCGGGGCAGGCGGAGTGAGGGCGGAGCCCGTCTGTGCCCCCGTATTTATACGTGCCCCAGACTGCCCGCGCAACGCCGCGGGACGCGCTGCGCAAATGTTTCTTTCTCCCCGATCAGAAACATCCCCGCTTGCGATCAAGCAGTGTCCATATAACTTTTGCTTTGCCTTAAGTTATTAAGTAAAGTCAGTTAGGACGTTCTAGTCGCCGTGTTACGGGGCCTTGTCTCCTGCTTTAAGTTTCAGGCCCTGCATTTATGTTTAGTTTCCTCTGTAAATTATTACTATTACGGGTAGCCTTGCGGCATATTTGTTGTTTCTCCTGGTTACGTTATGTGGTTTATCATTTACGGCCTAAATGTTTACATTTACCCTATCACAGTTTAATTCAATTGATGCCCTCCCAACACCAGCTGCAGGTTTTACTTCCCGAGGGAATTTTCTGCTTGTTCGCTCGACTTTGTTTAAGTTGTTAGGTAAGGCCAGTTAGGCCGAGCGAGTGGCTACTCGCCGTCTCGGTTATCTCTATCTTAAGCTTTGACGCCCTGGCGTCGTGCAGTACGCCGTTTTGGTGATTTATAATTTATATTATTTGTGAACAATTTTAAAATATATCTTATGATTGCTAGACTTTCAGTTATGAGTTGTATTACTTCCGCAATTTATAGCATTGCTTTTGCCTCATGCCTAAAAATTTGTTATTGTTGGACTCTTAATTATGATTCGTATTTAATTCCTTTTAATTCGGGTAGGTTCCTTGCCCGTCACGTTCATACTGCATGCCCGTGTCTGCCCACCCTTACCGCCTTAATACTTCCAGAACCGACTACGGAAGGCGCACAAGGTACACCATTGATGAACAAGGAAAAGGGATGGACCCCGAGGGCAGACAACTGCACCCATGAGGTCGACACACATTCCTAGCTACAGCGGCCAGCCGCCGCGTTTGCCCTCCGGGGTTGGGGGTTGAGCTAGGCTCGCCTCCAGCCGACCACGCCCTCCTACCTTTAGAATTGGTAGGGCCACTCGGCTCTCTTGACGGGCTCGCCAACGGAGATAATGGCGGGTCCAGCAACCAGCTGAAACCCCCAGCTGACTACGTCCGGGACGTTGTTGCTCCGCCACTCTGAGCCCTCCTTGCGGCCACCAGGCCTCGCCCTTCGGGGGGGGGGGGGGGTCCGGCCAGCTGGACTGCGGTGGGGGTGCAGCGCCGGTCCCCAAGTGTCCCGCTGTCCGCAGCCAATCCTTTGCCCAGTCTACGTGCTAGTAAGAGTACGGAAACCCTTCTCCCGCTGACCCTCACGGGATTGGGGGTGCTCCGCCGGAACCCCCTGTTACGGCCCTCTCGGGACGCAACGGGGTTCTCACTCTGATGTTGTTAGAGGAAGATATATGTATCCGTTCCCAAGCCAGTAGTGGCTATCAAGGGATGAGATCCGTGACGCAAGTAACTTAAAGGTAGTAGGGAAAGAAAGCTAAGAACTTAATATTATAATGTCCATCACCGATTAAATATATAAAAAGCAAAAAGTGCACAGGGGGAGGGGTATTAACACTTAACAAGGGGATTAATCCTCAATTGATGTCTTCTACTGAAGACGCTGGTGCCATAACTCTCGGTGCCTTCTTCGTGGCCTCACGACGTGTCCTCTGAGAATGCCGAGCCTACCCGGGCCACAGGTCAGCCAAAACGCAGGTCCACTGGGGGCACCGTTGTGGAGGCCGTCAACCACACGTCCAGCTGGTCTGCTGGCAGGTACTGAGGCACCAAGGCTGGTACGGCCACTCCACGAACGATATAAGGGGTACGCCCTTGACAGGAGTCTCGTGTGATATCACAAATCACCCTCCTGTCCTCAATACCCCAGTGGATGATCGTCTCCAACAGTCGGTCCCGGGTAAATCCTTTCACTGCCACTCCAATGGCAGGCTAACACACCACAGTGTTCTTCCGGGGGGGGACGACGTCACAACAGCTGCAGCAAACTTCACAGTATGGAGACTGGCTGCCTCGGGTAGACTGACTCAACCTTCAACACAGTGGTCCCAGGTCGACTCTGTAAACAGACACGTCATCAATAACCGGGACACTAATACATCTCACTTACGGGCTCGGGCACAAACACCTGACGTATCCAGTCCATAGATGGCGCTGTCGTCGGAGCACCACCTCACCAGAGGTCAGGAGCGGCGGTGTTGAGTGCTGAACCAGACTGGAAACTGGTCCTCGAGGCCAGTACTCGCTGTCCTCACTAGGTGTCGTCGTCCGTTTGGCGGGGGTTTCGGGAGCTGACTCACAGATGGCGTGGTTGTCACTGCTCCAGGCTCGGACGCTGGATCCGGGTTCGTAACACCTCCCCACCAAAAGGAATTTGGTTTGGGGTTCTATAAAAAGAAACAAACCAAATTAGTACGACGACAACTCCAAATGGACACACATGCTTTATAATCTGGGATGGCGAGGCTGTCTCGTCCACAGAACTGTCCTACTGGGCAATTCCGGCACAACGGGAACTTTAAAATTGAAGGCAAGGTCCTGCCTGGTGTAATCTTCCACATCTTCACCGTCTCCACCGAGATGTTAATCCGGAGCATAACCTCACACCTCTCGAGTAAGGATCGGTGTAGACACGATCTGGGGTGACTCGACACTTCCCTATGTCGTGGCACCGATGATGGCTGACCACAGACGGCATTTCTGGTGCCGGTCCGATGGTCCTTCAGGGAGACAGGAACCTGGAATACAGGGGTCTGATAATTCAGAGTGATAGCGACAATGGGCAAGTCAGTACTTACTATACACTCCTCTACTAGGCCCACACCTAGTTCCAACAGGGCTGCTTGCTCACCGCAGATGGCATTCGCTCTGCCCCCGTCAGGTCGACCAACGTTCCGTATAACGCTGTGTTGAGGTTCAGCAATCACGCGGGGGGTGTCCACCTGTCGGAAACAGTCACTCATATTATCACATGTCGTACCACCTGTATCTACTATCAGCTTCCAGGTCCCTTCTTCAACTGCAACTCTTGCAGTGCAAATTTCTAATCCCAGGGACCTCTTCTCGATGTTCACGGGAGCCATCATCCTTCGGGTCGTCCACTGATCCTCACTGAGAACACAGAGAACACATAGGAGAACAAAACAAAATACCGGTAGGAAACATTTGGTAAGTCGAGGGATAAGTTTCCTGAGCTTGTCATGTCCATAGCCGGCACCATCCACTAGCCTGGCTTTGACAGAAGAGGACACTAGACCTTGTGAACACACCTCACATACCTCTGACGTCTGGGGAATCTCTGGCTGGTTCAATACACGCCGTAACTTGCCATACCGCAAGCACACATCCGCCTTCGCTCCAGACTCGTTGGTATCCGTGGGTGCCTGCACACAAGGCCCCTCTTCTAGCTCAGGTACCTCTGCCTTCTTAACCTCATGTTCCTTGTCGAGAGAAGAATTAGAAGTCTCTGCTAGAATATCATCGATCTGCGGGTGAGAGGACAAATTAAATATGTTTAAATCCGGGTCTGTCTTTACCTGGGCATTACCATTGCCTGTAGTTACCTCAGACTTTGCTGTTCTGGTAGACTCGTCCGCTATCTTGGGATGATTGGTGCTCCAATCGGTCACCAAGTCGTTGGCTAGTACCACGTCAATCCCAGCCACAGGGAGGGTATCGACTACTGCCAACTCACATGTGCCGCTGAAATAAGGCGAGTCGAGATGTACTGGCACTAAGGGGGCGATGTACTGCGTCCTTGGAAACCCAACCAGGACAACCTCTTGTCTCCCGTCCACACTTACTCCCTCGGGTACCGAGCTCTTCACGATCAGGGACTGGGCTGCTCCACTATCTCTGAGCACTACTACAGATCTACCAGTATGATCACTCGATACATACCCGCCTGAAGTGTGAGGGGAAAACAATCTGGGTTCTTCCTGCGTCGTCGTCGACTGGCTTCCTGCTGGTGATGTTCCACAGCTCATCAACATCACCTCCCTTCGTGCGCTGCCACCTCTTCTGCCTCGGCACCTAGCAGCTACATGCCCTTTCTGCCCACAAGTCCAGCACACCATATTCCTCCTTGGACTACGGTGTTTCGGACTACTAGGACTTGTTCTTCGGGGGCTACTTGGGGGTGTCTTCTTAGCACTTTGTGGGACGGGTCTTTCTTCTTCTTCGTCGTGAGGTCTGTCAAACCGGCGCTGGTAATTCCTCGGGACGTACTTAGCAGACGGCCTATGAGTCAGGATGTACTCTTCAGCCATGGTGGCTGCTGCACTCAAGGTCTCCACCTGCTGTTCCTCTAAGTACGTCTTGAGGTCTCCAGACAAACAATCCTTGAAGTCCTCGAGCAGAATCAGCTGCTCGAGGTCTTCCCTGGTCTCCACCTTCCGAGAGGCACACCATTCCTGGAAAAGTCGCTCCTTGATTGTAGCGAATTCGGTGAAAGTGTGCTCTGAGGTCTTCTTCAGGTTTCTGAACTTTTGCCTATATGCCTCAGGTACCAATTGGTACGCCATGAGCACCGCTTTCTTCACCATATCGTAATCGCCGGAGTCGTCAAGGGATAACGTAGAGTAGGCGATTTGGGCCTTCCCAGTCAAGACTGACTGTATCATGATGGCCCAATTCTCCCTTGGCCACTCCAAAGAGGCAGCGACTTTCTCGAAGGCTGCAAAGAATTTTGACACTTCCTTCTCATGGAATTTGGGGACCATTTTGATGTTTCTTACCGGATCGAAACCACTGGTGTCCGTCGTTTGCCTCCGCCCACCTAACCGCAATACTTCTAGTTCATGTTGTCTCTCCTTTTCCTCTCTGTCCTGTCGTTCTTGCCTGTCTCTTTCTTCTCTCTCGTTCTTCTCTCTCTCGTCTCTCTTCTCTTTCTCGTTCTTCTCTTTCTTCTCTCTCTCTCTCTCTCTTCTCTCTCTCGTTTCTCTTCTCTTTCTAATTCTAAACGCCTCATCGCCAATTCTTTTTCTTTCATCTCCATTTCTTTATCTTGTCTCTCTCGTTCCATTTCTAATTTCTTCCATTCTATTTCACGATTGATCTCTAGGGCACGCATTTTGACTGTTAGGAAGCTGATATTAAGCTCGCCTGCATCACTGTCAACGTCGCTGCCCTTATCTTCTTTTTCCGTGGAAGCTATGTCTGCACTTTCCTTTGTACTAGGAGTCTCGCGCCTTCCTGTTTCTCTTCTGCCTTCAGGTGCCGGTGTACCTTGGACAAGATCTCCACACGGGAATCACTGGCACGGATCTTGATCTCCAGGTAGGCGCTCACTAGTACAAGCTCTGGTTTGCTCAGATATTTTAATCTGGCAAGACAATCCTCTCTGTTCAGAAAAGCCTGAACCTCGTCCAGATCGTCGATGGTAGCTTTGTCTGCCATTGTCACAGATGGAACACTTAACACACTGCTTACACGTTAGCACTTAACACACCGAGCACTGTTCTACGCCAATATTGCACTTTATCGCACCAAACACTGCACTTGCCAATATTGCACGTAATCACTTCGGGCACCGCACTACCCAATATTGCACTGAATCCAAGCGAACACTTCGCTCTACAATATTGCACTGAATCACTGAGCACCGCACTAGTCAATATTGCACTTAATCGCTTAATCACAGCGAGCACCACATTGCACAATATCGCACTTAGTCACTGAGCACCGCACAGGACGTATAACGTCACAATCGTCACACAGGGGGAATTATTTACAGGGATTACGCCACTTCACCACCCCTGTCAAACATACTTAACAAGGGGACGGATCCCGCTGGGGATGCCAATTATGTTACGGCCCTCTCGGGACGCAACGGGGTTCTCACTCTGATGTTGTTAGAGGAAGATATATGTATCCGTTCCCAAGCCAGTAGTGGCTATCAAGGGATGAGATCCGTGACGCAAGTAACTTAAAGGTAGTAGGGAAAGAAAGCTAAGAACTTAATATTATAATGTCCATCACCGATTAAATATATAAAAAGCAAAAAGTGCACAGGGGGAGGGGTATTAACACTTAACAAGGGGATTAATCCTCAATTGATGTCTTCTACTGAAGACGCTGGTGCCATAACTCTCGGTGCCTTCTTCGTGGCCTCACGACGTGTCCTCTGAGAATGCCGAGCCTACCCGGGCCACAGGTCGGCCAAAACGCAGGTCCACTCGGGGCACCGTTGTGGAGGCTGTCAACCACACGTCCAGCTGGTCTGCTGGCAGGTACTGAGGCACCAAGGCTGGTACGGCCACTCCACGAACGATATAAGGGGTACGCCCTTGACAGGAGTCTCGTGTGATATCACAAATCACCCTCCTGTCCTCAATACCCCAGTGGATGATCGTCTCCAACAGTCGGTCCCGGGTAAATCCTTTCACTGCCACTCCAATGGCAGGCTAACACACCACAGTGTTCTTCCGGGGGGACGACGTCACAACAGCTGCAGCAAACTTCACAGTATGGAGACTGGCTGCCTCGGGTAGACTGACTCAACCTTCAACACAGTGGTCCCAGGTCGACTCTGTAAACAGACACGTCATCAATAACCGGGACACTAATACATCTCACTTACGGGCTCGGGCACAAACACCTGACGTATCCAGTCCATAGATGGCGCTGTCGTCGGAGCACCACCTCACCAGAGGTCAGGAGCGGCGGTGTTGAGTGCTGAACCAGACTGGAAACTGGTCCTCGAGGCCAGTACTCGCTGTCCTCACTAGGTGTCGTCGTCCGTTTGGCGGGGGTTTCGGGAGCTGACTCACAGATGGCGTGGTTGTCACTGCTCCAGGCTCGGACGCTGGATCCGGGTTCGTAACACCCCCAAAGTGATAAGCCTGCAGATAGCCAAGAAATATTCCCATGAATTGTAATTAGTCTAATTAAGTTAATGCAACTTTCATTTACTACCTATGGATGTAGTTATTAATTGTAATTGATCTCTACTTTATCATTAAGGATTATTCATTATAATTATTCCTTAATACTTTATTGTTATGCACTAGTCAATACTAATTATTTATCATTCATCCTAATTAGCTATTTGAGTCATTAAAAATAATTGCTTATCATTATACTATTTGTTATTATTATTATTTATTATATAATAATAATTATTTTATTATTTATTATTTTATTATTTATTAATTTATTATTTATTAATTTATTATATATTAATTTATTATATAAATTTATTATATAAATTTATTATATATTTATTTATTATATATTAATTTATTATATATTAATTTGTTATATATTAATTTATTATTTAACATTATAAAATAAACAAGTCCCCAATCTGAGCACGTTTTCTTCCAACCTCAGAAATATACATTCATAAGCAATAAATAGTACCTTACAAATACAACGAAGTTTTCACTAAGAAAATGTAAAAGAGAGACATAAGCACCAGAAGGATAGGGAAAAGCAGAAAATACTCCTTCCAAAGTACTAGGTCGCAGGACCATTAGCCCGCTAACAGGGCGGGCCCGCCCAGCTAAGGGCTCCACAGGGGTCCCGGCTAAGGCCGTAACGGATTGGCCCAGCTAATGGGCCTAGTACGGGGCCGACCGAGGGCATGGCGAAAAAATGCCAGAGAAAACGATAACAAGTAAAGCAGAGGGAGGGTACCTTACCTTGAGGTTACCTTGAGGTGCTTCCAGGGCTTAGCGTCCCCGCGGCCCGGTCGTCGACCAGGCCTCCTGGGTAGAAGCACACAAATGTGCACAAATGCACACACACACACACATACTTTCAATAGAAATAAATAGTACCTTACAAATATAACAAAGGTTTCCTAAGAAAATGTAAACGAGACATAAGCGCTAGAAGGTTAGGGAAAAGCACAAAATACTCCTTCCAAAGTACGTGGTCGCAGGACCATTAGCCGGCTAACAGGGCGGGCCCGCCCAGCTAAGGGCTCCACAGGGGTCCCGGCTAAGGGCGTAACGGCTGGCCCAGCTAATGGGCTTAGTACGGGCCGACCGAGGGCATGGCGAGAAATGCCAGAGAAAACGATAACAAGTAAAGCAGAGGGAGGGTAGGAGTAAGGCGACTAAAACCCGGACCTAATAATAAAGAACTTAAATAAGTAGTAGTATGATACAGTAGGAACTGTATAAATAGATAAATAAGTAAATGTCCCACACTGGGGAGGAGGAAGTAAGCAGGGAAACCCTAACCTTAACAAACCAACAATAACGTAGCATGCACAACACTAACACTAGTGGTCAACAAGGGCAAAATAAGGGCTTAACAAACAACAGTTACCAAATGTAAACTGTAAAATCCTGCCTCTGAACATCAGCAGCTGGACATTGGCAACTGGTGCATCGACATCTGCCAAAGATAAATAAATAGTGGCAACTGGCCACCAGGGAAAACTTCGGATATAAGTAGAAATCCAACTGCAAGACAATTAGGGACCATATAGAACCTGGGAGCCAACAAGGGAATGGAGAGTATCTTCGGCCGCTGCCGAAGATACAAAATTAGCGGCAACGGGCCAAGGGGGAAATTGCAGCAGTAAGGGAAGTGCGACTGCAAAACAGATCATGCTCAAAATAATGCTGGAATATAACTCTTTAAAGAAAACGGGATTAATGCATGAAGCTGAAATAAATTACAATCAAATACAATAAACTGAAAGGAGTGCTAATAGGCACAACGTCGGCTGGAACGCTTCTGCTGGAACTTCGGGGGCTGGCACGTCGGCAGCTGGACCCTTGGGAGCTGGAACGCAGTAGGATGGGCATTATCAGTTGGGACCGCTTCAACTGGAACATCAGGAACAACTTCAGCCGTAGCATGGGAGCTGGTTCAACAACCGCTGGAACGCCCGCAGCTGGACCATGTTCCACCTGAACAGCAGCAAGCTGGGACAGCAACAGCTGTACCCACAGCAGCTAGAACACCGACTGCAAGGAATGTCGGCAGCCAGAACACCAACAGCTGCAGCAGCCGGACACCAAAATTGAGCAACAACGTAGGAAGAGAGGGGCGGCTCGGACACTAGGGCAGACGGATGGACCAGCTGCAACAGACCCAACCGAGCATCGGCCGCTAGAACACAGTGACACGTCGCGGGAAGAACGTCGGCCGGACATCAACCCCAGAACGAAGGCAGCTAAGACGTCAGCGGCTGTGAAAACCTTCCGGGCTACACCGGGCAGACAAAACGTCTGGATAAACCAGCGGCCTGGGGGGCCACTGTGACTTCCGGGCTACACCGGGCAGACAACACGTCTGGATAAACGAGCGGCCTGGAAGGCCGCATATTTATATGACCAATATAAATATGATACCTGAATAACATCACCGGCTTAACTCATCACAGGAAGAACGTCGGCTGGACATGAACCTCCGAACGCAGACAGCGAAGACGGCAGTGGCTATGACAACCTTCCTGGCTACATTGGGCAGACAAAATGTCTGGATAAACCAGCGGCCTGGGAAGCAGCAGTATCTTCCGGGCGAGACCGAGCAGACAACACGTCGGATAACCAGCGGCCTGGGAGGCCACAGTGACATCCGTGCTACACCGAGCAGACAACACGTCTGGATAACCAGCGGCCTGGGAGGCCACAGTGACATCCGTGCTACACCGGGCAGACAACATGTCTGGATAAACCAGCAGCCGGGAGGCTGCAGATTCTTTCGGGCTACACCGGGCAGACAAAACAACTGGAAACGTTTACTGGTACTGGTAAACGAAACTGGTACTGTCTAGCTGTCAGTACTTAATAACTTAATGACAAAGTCAAGAAAACAAGTATAAAGGTAAAACAGTAAGTAAAATGACATGCACTTAGGCAATGCATAACTAGCAATAAATTGCTGATGGAACTAATCATAATACGAGTCCAAGATAAACTTAAAGGGAGAGGCATGAGGCCCGAACACAGCGTCTAGTACATCCTAGCTGACTTTACTTAACTTAAAGGTGAAGCATAAGTTAAACAAACATAATTGTAAACCAGTAAAGTAAAAACATGCAGCAAGAGCGATGTAAAACGCGGGAAATTTGCTGAGGAAACTAAACGTAAATGCAGGGCCAGAATAAACTTAAAGCAAGAGGCAAGGGCCCGATCCCTGCAACTATCACATCCTAGCTGACTTTACATAATAACTTAAAGGCAATAAGCAAAAGTTAAACAAACATAAATGTAAAACCAGCAAAAGAAAACATGCAGCTTGACACTGCATAAAATTCAGTAATAAATTAAGGAAACTTATGGAAAATACAAGTCCATGAAAACTTAAAGCTAGGGGCCGGAGGCCTGTGACACAGCAGCTAGCCTAACCTAGCTGACTTTACCTAATAACTTAAAGGCAATAAGCAAAAGTTAAACAAACATAAATGTAAAACCAGCAAAAGAAAACATGCAGCTTGACACTGCATAAAATTCAGAATAAATTAAGGAAACTTATGGAAAATACAAGTCCATGAAAACTTAAAGCTAGAGGCCGGAGGCCTGTGACACAGCAGCTAGCCTAACCTAGCTGACTTTACCAAATAACTTAAAGGCAATAAGCAAAAGTTAAACAAACATAAATGTAAAACCAGCAAAAGAAAACATGCAGCTTGACACTGCATAAAATTCAGAATAAATTAAGGAAACTTATGGAAAATACAAGTCCATGAAAACTTAAAGCTAGTGGCCGGAGGCCTGTGACACAGCAGCTAGCCTAACCTAGCTGAATTTACCTAATAACTTAAAAGCGAAAAGCAAAATGATAAACAAACATAATTGTAAACCAGTAATAAATAAATACACATGCAGCAAGACGCTGCATAATTTGCGGGAATATTTATTTATTTATTTATTTTTATTTATTTATATATATACAAGAAGGTACATTGGGTTTGTGAGAATACATTGGATAGTACAGTATTTACATTCTTGTAAAGCCACTAGTACGCGCAGCGTTTCGGACAGGTCCTTAATCTAGCAGATAATTTTAAGTAGGTAATTTCAATCAGAATTGATAAATGAAAGATACATTACAAGAGAAAAATGAGATGAGAGAGATAAGTAAGTATATTAAAGCACATTGTTATATTAAAGCTCTGATTGATTACATTGACAGCTTGATTAGTAATTTAAACAAGATTAATAGACACCATACAGCAGATTGACAGCACATATAAGACAGCAATGATCACAATGGTAAAGATGTTCAGAATGGGTACATAAAGATTGGGAGACTGGGTAGCAAAAGATACAGATAAACAAGATTTATAAACATCATACAATAGAATGGCAGCACATATAAGAAAACAGCAATGATCTCAATGGTAAAGATGTTCAAATTGGAAACAGAAAGGTTGGGAGATTGGGTTGCAATTTTAAGGCAAAAAGAGAAAAACTATGAAGATGAAATTAGGCACTTTTTAGTATTGATTTTGAATGATGTAAAAGTTGGACAGCTTTTCAATTCAGTAGGGAGTGAGTTTCATAAACTGGGTCCCTTTATTTGCATAGAGTGTTTATACAAATTAAGTTTAACTCTGGGGATATCGAAGAGATATTTATTTCTGGTGTGGTGATAATTGGTCCTATTACATCTGTCCAGGAAGAGTTTCAGACAAGGATTTGCATTTAAGAACAGGGTTTTGTAAATGTAGTTGACACAAGAGAATTTGTGGAGTGAGATTATGTTTAGCATGTTTAGGGAGTTAAACAAGGGGGCTGTGTGTTGTCTGAAAGCAGAATTTGATATTATTCTGATAGCAGATTTTTGCTGGGTGATGATGGACTTGAGGTGGTTTGCAGTGGTTGAGCCCCATGCACAGATACTATAGTTGAGATAGGGATAGATTAGTGCATAATATAGAGAGATGAGAGCAGAGT
This sequence comes from Procambarus clarkii, assembly GCF_040958095.1. Lineage (NCBI taxonomy): Eukaryota > Metazoa > Arthropoda > Malacostraca > Decapoda > Cambaridae > Procambarus > Procambarus clarkii. The sequence continues at coordinate 26,152,064 of NC_091158.1, forward strand.
TAGGAACATAATATCTGATTTTGGAGAGTATACCAACTGTTTTAGAGACTTTCTTAGTTATGTGTTGTATGTGGGTACTGAAGTTGAGTCTCTTGTCTAGGAATATGCCAAGAAACTTTCCATCATTTTTATTGCTAATGTTTACATTGTCAATCTGAAGCTGAATTGCATTCGTAGATTTGCTTCCAAATAGGATGTAGTAGGTCTTTTCTATGTTAAGTGTTAGTTTGTTGGTTGACATCCATAAGTGGACTTTTTTTAGTTCATTATTAACAACATCATTTAGTGTACGTGGGTTGGGGTTGGAGTAAATGAGGGTAGTATCATCAGCAAACAAAATAGGTTTCAGAATGTTAGAGACATTAGGCAGATCATTAATGTATATAAGAAATAGTAGGGGTCCCAAGATGCTGCCCTGTGGCACTCCAACGGTTATTGGTAGAATGGGAGAGATTATATTATTGATGGCTACACATTGGTGTCTATCACTAAGATAGGATTGGATATAGTCCAGTGCATGGCCTCGGATTCCATAATGATGGAGTTTACATAAGAGGTAATCGTGATTAACATGCAGTATCAAAGGCCTTTCTCAGGTCAATGAAGAGTCCAATTGGAAACTCATTTTTGTCAAGGGCAGAGTAAATTATATCAAGGAGACTAATAATTGCATCGTTGGTACTCTTTTGAGAGCAGAAGCCAAACTGACAGGGGCTAAGAATGTCGAATTTTACGAGATAGGAGTAGAGCTGTTTGTAGATAATTTTTTCAAATATTTTTGATAGTATGGGTAGGTTCGATATTGGTCTGTAGTTGCTTATGTCTGACGGATTACCTCCTTTATGAACTGGCGTTACTCTTGCGTTTTTAAGGATATCAGGGAAGGTATGACACTCAAGGGATTTGTTGAACAGCAGAGCTATAGGTGGTGCAAGGGCATGGGAGGCGCTCTTGTATACAATGGATGAGATTTCACTGATGTTCCCAGCTTTGGTTTTTAGTGAGTGTATGATGGACACAACATCTGACGGGCTGACTGGTGAGAGGAGAAGAGAGTTTGGATAGCTGCCTGAGAGATATGTGTTGATATGTGTCTGAGTCTGTGGGATTTTACTTGCAAGGTTAGCACCAATCGATGAAAAGAAGCTATTAAATTCATTCGCCATTTCTAAGTCAGATGACAGTGTAAGGCCATCCTTAGAGAGTGTTATCTGGTTGTGGGAGTGTTGTTTAGTTCCCAGGAAGTTAGAGATGGTATTCCATGTGCTTTTCATGTTGCCTTTTGCTTCTTTGAATCTAGTCTCATAAGATGAAAGTTTTGCTTTTCTTATGATACTGGTAAGCACTGATGAGTACCTTTTAACAACTCCTGGCCTTCTTAAGTGATTGTGGTATATCTGAAAACCTGAACCCGACCAATGCCAGTACTTAAAATAACTCTTTCAGTGCCTGAGCCTAACCTAACTTAATCTACCTTTGTCTAAGGTGCTGTCTTTGCCTTACCTTTTACCTAATGTTCTCTCATTCATATAATTTCCTAAATAATCCATCAAGTCTCCATGCACTTATGCAAGCATCTATCTCAGTTTCCTTGTAAAATTTTACTCCTAAATCTAATCTTACCCTATTCCATTTATATTTTAAATTTATTTGTATTGATCTATATCATTTATTGAAATCAATTATTGATCTCATTTTTGTTCTTTTAATTAAATTCATACTAATTATAAGTTAAAACTAAGCTTAATAAAATTTATTATCTTTAAGATTATTTTACTTTACAATTATCATTTGTCAAATTTTTTTATATATTCATCTTGTCAGTCTCTACTGATTTTTTGTTTTCTCCACCAAACTTGTGTATCCTCCATGGCTATCTAGTGACCTTAATTCTACCTCTAATTGTTTCAATTCTTTTGTTTACTTGCATTTATTGTTGTGTTTTGCCATAATTATTCTCTAATTTAGCAGACTCAATACTTTGTAAGCTCTTATTGTATTGTTATATTATTATATTGTTGTGTTTTGCTATAATTACTTTCTATTTTACAGTAGATTTGTTTTCATCTGTTCCTGTAACTGCTTATCTTATTGTATCGTGACATTCTTATCAATATTGATATATATTATCTATCTATTGTTACTTACAGTGTACCTGAGAGTACTTGTAAGCAATCTACCTCATTTTTCATTTTTGCTCAATTTGTTTTTGTATTGCTTAGTCTTGTTTATATTTTTGTTTTGTATATCTATATCTTGTGTTTTGTATAGTCCATGTTTATATGTTTTTTCTTTAATCTCATTTATTACCTAGGTTTCCTAGCCTAGCCATACTCCCTTACTCCATTGTACCCCTGTAAGCCCCTTTTGTGTTTGTTTTGCACAGTATTGTGTACATTTTTTTCCCCTATTTTATAGCTTATTTCTACCTTGTAATTTGCCTTTCTTTCCTTGTTTTTCCTGCAATCAGTTTTTTTTATGCAGTCAAGTATAGACCCAGAACTTAACCTCTTATCCACTACCTATGACAATAATCACTTTAATGATCTAAATTGCAGATATTTTGCAGCACATGATGTAAACAGATTCAGATTCAGATTCAGATGTTTATTCAGGTAAGGTATATACATACAAGTGATGTTACATTAATGGATTGATATATAGATAGAGCAAGTACATACAATGCCTAAAGCCACTATTACGCAATGCGTTTCGGGCAAGAAAAACATTAATATCTAGAACTTAATACTAATTGAGCATAAAGAATAAAAAGTGTTGAGAACAAATACAAATAAAGATAAAAAAAGGGGGAACATGACTGAAAAAACAGCACAAATACAATAGGTTGACAAACAGTGTTGATTAAAAAAAAAAAAAGAAAATAACAGACATGGGTTGACAATAGAGGAGTGAGGTAGATTACAGGGAATTTATTAGGTAGTGTTTAGTTTTTATCTTAAACTGGTTGAGAGAGGTACAGTCTTTAACATGGTTGGGAAGGTCATTCCACATTCTGGGCCCCTTGATTTGCAGAGCATTTCTAGTTTGATTAAGACGTACTCTAGGAATATCAAAACTGTATTTATTTCTGGTGTGGTGCTCATGGGTTCTGTTACAACCTTCTATGAAGCTTTTAAGATCAGGATTGGCATTATAGTTTAGCGTTTTATATATGTATAAAACACATGAGAGAATGTGCAGTGACTTAATATCTAACATATTCAGAGATTTGAGTAGGGGTACCGAGTGATGTCTGGGCCCAGAGTTGGATATTGTTCTAATAGCGGCTTTGTGTTGGGTAATTAGAGGACGTAAGTGATTTTGGGTAGTAGAACCCCAAGCACAAATACCATAGTTGAGATAAGGATAGATAAGGGAGTAATAGAGAGTCACCAGGGCAGGGCGTGGTACATAATATCTGATCTTAGAAAGAATGCCCACAGTTTTTGAAACTTTTTTTGATATATTTAGAATGTGTCCCTGGAAATTCAGCTTGTGGTCAATGAGAATGCCAAGGAATTTGCCATCTAATTTGTTACAAATTTGGGTATTGTTTATTTTGAGATTTATAAGACTAGAGGATTTATTGCCAAACAGAATATAGAAAGTTTTGTCAATGTTAAGGGTGAGTTTGTTGGCAGTTAGCCAAAGATGGACTTTATTTAGCTCAGTATTTACTGTGGCATTTAGAGCAAGAGGGTCAGGACTGGAGTAAATGAAGGTTGTGTCGTCAGCAAATAGAATTGGTTTGAGGTGTTGGGAGGCATTTGGAAGGTCATTAATGTAGATGAGAAAGAGGAGAGGGCCAAGTATGCTGCCCTGAGGAACACCAATGTTGATGGATAGGGTGGGAGAAATTGTATTATTCACAGAAACATATTGGAGCCTGTCAGTAAGGTAGGACTCGAGGTATTGTAGGGAGTGTCCTCTGACTCCATAATGATGTAATTTAAGAAGAAGGTTATGGTGGTTGACAGTATCAAAAGCTTTACAATGTAGTATCAATGACAGTATCAAAAGCTTTACAATGTTACAATGTAAACAATGTAGTAACTCATTATTACAATATCTCTGTAATCAATTTGAACGTTAGATCCCTAGGTAAACACTTCGATGATGTTAGTGCCTTGATTGAAGCTATTGACAACAAATTCTCTTTTATTATACTTACTGAAACGTGGTTGAAAGAGGATACTACTCAACTCTTTAACATACCTAACTACTCAGCAATTCACAACTGTCGTCAACTTCAGAGAGGTGGTGGCACTGCTCTTTACTACCACCAAGAACTAACATGCTTAAAAGAAATTAGAACTAGAGACTGCTATGGGGAGTATAGCTTCGCCAGCTTCAGAGTCAAAGGTGCCGAGTCTGTCCTGTCTGTGGGTGCAGTTTATAGAATTCCTAACACTGATGTGTCCGAATTCAACTCAAACCTTAGAAATCTAATACTTGATAACAGACTGAACAAAAACCACCTAATTATCGCAGGGGACTTTAATATTGACCTCTGCGAGCCAGAACACCCTACTGCTGTTAGCTTCCTCAACTGAATGAATTCCTGCTTCCTCATACCCTTAATCACTAGACCTACTAGAATCACTGATAGCACTGCCACGACTCTAGATCACATCTGGACAAACATAACCTCTCCGCTTACTTCAGGTATAATCACCGATAGCACTACAGACCATTACCCCACATTTCTCTTAACTAACATTAGCAAACCACCTCTTGAGTCAAGAGAGATACGTTTTAGACTACACAATGAAGCTGCTATAGACAATTTTATAACTGCTACTGATAATGTCAACTGGGAGTCCGAGTTAGGTAACATAGAGGACATCACCCTAGCAGTTCAATCTTTTCTTCAAAAAACTCTTAGCCTTTATAATACCCACTGTCCTATGCTTACAAAACAAGTCACAACCAAAAGGCTTAACAATCCCTGGCTTACAAAGGGAATACTTAAATCTATTAATAAAAAACATGACCTTGAGAAGAAGTATAGGTTAGGAATTGTCTCCAAAGAATTCTCAAAGAATTACTCATTATTGCTATCTAAGATAATTAGACGAGCCAAAACTAAATACTACGAAGATAAATTTACCCAAATAAAGAGCAACATTAAACAAACTTGGAGAACAATTTCACAAATATTGGGATCAAAGAAGTCTATAAATAACAAACCGACTCTCCAGTCTAATAACGATGGTCAGCTTTCAGCCTCTGATTCTGCTATTGAGTTCAATAGGTTCTTCTCTTCCATTGGTTCATCCCTTGCTAATGATATTCCATCTTCCAGTACTGACATTAAGGACTATCTTACAGGTAACTATCCACAGTCTCTGTACCTAAAGCCTATTAATTCCACTGACGTCAATGAGATAATCCTTTCCCTTAAAACCAAGTCTGGTGCCCTTGAGGAGATACCAACTTTAATCTACAAAAAAGCCTCCAGATCTTTAGCCCCTCCTATTGCTTTGCTCTTCAACAAGTCACTTGAACTCCAAACCTTTCCAGATATTCTAAAAAAAAGCGAGAGTAACGCCTGTCCACAAATGTGGTGATCTCACAGATGTTAACAACTACAGACCTATATCAATCCTGCCAAACTTGTCAAAAATTTTTGAAAAACTAATCTATAAGCAGCTTTACTCATATCTAGCCAAACTCAATATACTTAGCCCTTGCCAATATGGCTTCAGGCCCAAAAAAAGCACTAACGATGCACTTATTAGTATGCTTAACTCGATTCATACAGCTCTTGATAAAAATGAGTTCCCTGTTGGGTTATTTGTGGACCTGCGTAAAGCTTTCGATACTGTCAACCACCAAAACCTTCTTCTTAAATTACATCATTATGGTGTCAGAGGACACTCCCTACAATACCTCAAATCCTACCTTACTGACAGGCTCCAATGTGTTTCTGTGAATAATACAATTTCTCCCACCCTACCCATCAACATTGGTGTTCCCCAGGGCAGCATACTTGGCCCTCTCCTCTTTCTCATCTACATTAATGACCTTCCAAATGCCTCCCAACACCTCAAACCAATTCTATTTGCTGACGACACAACCTTCATTTACTCCAGTCCTGATCCCCTTGCTCTAAATGCCACAGTAAATACTGAGCTTAATAAAGTCCATCTGTGGCTAACTGCCAACAAACTCACCCTTAACATTGACAAAACTTTCTATATTCTGTTTGGCAATAAATCCTCTAATCAAATAAATCTCAAAATAAACAATACCCAGATTTGTAACAAATTAGATGGCAAATTCCTTGGCATTCTCATTGACCACAAGCTGAATTTCCAGGGACACATTCTAAACATATCAAAAAAAGTTTCAAAAACTGTGGGCATTCTTTCTAAGATCAGATATTATGTACCACGCCCTGCCCTGGTGACTCTATTACTCCCTTATCTATCCATATCTCAACTATGGTATTTGTGCTTGGGGCTCTACTACCCAAAATCACTTACGTCCTCTAATTACTCAACACAAAGCTGCTATTAGGACAATATCCAATTCTGGCCCCACACATCATTCGGTACCCCTACTCAAATCTCTGAATATGTTAGACATTAAGTCACTGCACATTCTCTCATGTGTATTATACACATATAAAACGCTAAACTATAATGCCAATCCTGATCTCAAAAGCTTCATAGAAGGTTGTAACAGAACCCATGAGCACCACACCAGAAATAAATACAGTTTTGATATTCCTAGAGTACGACTTAATCAAACCAGAAATGCTCTACAAATCAAGGGGCCCAGAATGTGGAATGACCTTCCCAACCATGTTAAAGACTGTACCTCTCTCAACCAGTTTAAGTTAAAAACGAAGCTAACCCTAATAAATTCCCTGTAACTCACCTTACCCCTCTGTTGTCAACGCATGTATGTTTTTTGTTTTTTTTTTGTTTTTCAAATCAACGCTGTTTGAATGTAATTTTCTGTAATAATTTGTAATTGTATTTGTGCTGCTTTTTCAACAATGTTCCCCCCTCTTTTACTTCTATTTTTATTTGTACTCAACACATCTTATTCTTTTTACCCATTAGTTTTAAGCTTTAGTCATTAATGTTTTTCCTGCCCGAAACGCTTTGCGTAATAGTGGCTTTAGGCATTGTATGTACTAGCTCTATCTATAAAGCCAACAAACTTTGCAAAATCTCTTTATGTATGTACCTTACCTAAATAAAATTATTATTATTATTATTATTTAACTACTTCCATTGAAATTAGGCCATTCCTAAATTTCTTTTCGTATTCATGTTTTTTGTTGATTGATTTAATTATGCCACTTGTGAGCCACGGGTTATTTTTTCTTTTATCAGTTACTTGTTTGGTAAGGAGGGGACAGTGAGTGTTGTAGAGGCTTAGAGTTTTGGAGAGAAAGAGGTTAGTTGATGAGTTTATATCCTGTGAATTATTAAATTCAGATTCCCAGTTAATATTGTGAAGTGCATTAGAGAGATTGCCTAAAGCTGATTCACTATGTAGCCTGAATGAAAGTTTTTTGGTTTCTGGTGGTGATGTGTCAATGTTTGCTATGAGGAAAGTAGGATAGTGGTCAGTTGTTCTGTCATAAATTACCCCAGATGTAAGGGGAGCTGTTATATTAGTCCATAGGTGATCCAGGGTAGTGGCAGATGTTTGAGTGACTCGGGTGGGCTTGGTGATTGTGGGGATTAGCATACAGGAGTGCATGCTGTTACGAAAATAGTCAACTTGAGGGTTGTTTTGAAGACCCAGGTCAATATTGAAATCACCTCCCAGAATAATGTGATTTTTGTTGAGATTGTTATTTATGATAAGATTCCTTACATTGTCAGAGAATAAAGCTATGTTGGTATTAGGAAATCTATAGATGGCACAGATAGTCAGGGAGGATTTAAGGGATTTACTGGAGAACTTGGCAAAGGTATATTCACAATAGTCGTCTCTATCACTAATGACACTATTGCAAATGAAGGTATCTTTGTAATATATTGCTGTACCGCCTCCTTTTTTATTAGGCCTGCAGTTATGAATGGCTTTATAACCAGCTAAATTGTAGAGTTGGGTATAGTCATTACTTAGCCAAGTTTCTGTTAAAATGATGAAAGATAATTTAGTACCTAGTGCTGTAAGTAGTGCATTTATATCATCAAAATGTTTACCAAGTGACCTAACATTTTGATTGTAAACTGATAAGCAGGTGATATTTAGGAGCTTGTTTTTTGCAAGATTTGCTGTGTAATACCTGGAATAATGATGATCAATGTGCTGATTAGTGTGGTTATGGGACAGAAGATTTCGATCAGGATCAATATCAGTAAGCATATAGATAAGAATGTCACGATACAATAAGATAAGCAATTACAGGAACAGATGAAAACTAAATCTGAATAGTTAGCTGATGTAACTAAACGTAAATGCAGGGCCAGTAATCTTAAAGCAAGAGGCAAGGGGGGTGGGGGGCCGTACTCCGCGCCTATCACAGCCTAGCTGAGTTACTTGATAACTTAATGGCAAACAATAGTTAAACAATCACAATTGCAAAACCAGTAAGAGTAAATAACGTGCAGCTTGACCCGCATAAATTGCAGTAATAAATTGAGGTAAATTAATGGTACTCAATACCAAGATAATCTTAAAGTCAAAGGCATGAGGCTTGTAACTCAGGAACTAACACAACCTAAGTTACTTTACTTAATAAATAACTCAATACAAGAAGCCAGAGTTTTAATAAGTTAATAAAACATGCACGAGGGCAATGCATAAATTGTAATAATAAATTGCAGAGAGAAACAAATCGTAGTTGCAAGCCCAAGGAAGGTAACAGCAAGAGGCTTGGACCCGCATCACGGGTCCAAGATAAATAAATTGCGGATAAATAAATTGTGAGGCATAACACATTGTAACTGAAAGACAATAATATAATATTTTATATAGCCAGCGTTTAGAGTAGGGTAAAGCAACAGCACTAAATAGGAGCTGGCTTGAGCATTAAATGTCCTGGAACAACAATAACAGCACTACCCAATATATAAACATAGGCATGGGGCGAAAGCAAAGGTAAAATTACAGTAAATATTGTAGCGTGAGGAAGCACGCCATGACTAACAGTCAGACTGTAAAGAAGCACTGATATAAAGAACATAAATAATAATTAACGGCACAACAGAAGTCGCCCAAGCAGCAGACCTCACGTCGACTGGGTGAGGGAGCTTAAGGTACAGGGCTGAGCAGATGGGGGAGGTGGGGGTGGGGGGTGGACAGGCCTCCTCCCGATTGTGCTTCAAATAACAGCCACCTACTGGAGAAAACCAGTGCCCCATAACATTGAGGGTCACCTCCCCCTCTAGGTCCACTGCACCTGCATTTGGTCACCAAGGCTGAACCAACAGGCGTGCTTCAGGGGTGCGCGCGCCAACACAGACACAAACACTGGTACGGCACGCCAACAACACAAACACTGGTACGGCGCGCCATTAACACAAACACTGGTCCGGCGCGCCAACAACACAAACACTGTACCTTAGATGTTGAGAAGGGCAGGACGCCCCTTACGGGTCGCTCCGAGTCGTTTTCGATAGGAACTGGTGTAGGGTCCATGCTGGGGGAACAGTTGAGCAAGCTAAACTTCTGTGTTTACGACTCGCTGAGCAGCAGTGAGCAGCGTTTTGTAAGAGAGCAGCTGCTGGCTTGTCGGGAAGAGGGGCCACGCAGTCTGCGTCCGGGTTTATATAACCTTGGCTCGTTGGGCGCGCAGCTTGGGGCGGTTAAAGTCAGCTTCCAGACATACGTTCTCTTCCCTCAGAAAACCCACCGTTTTGGGGAAAAACAGTGTTCTTTTAATAGCAGTGGATCTTTTGCAGATTCCACGCAGTTTAAATAAGAGATTTTGTCTGAATCTGGTTAGACATTCGTTCACATAAACATTGGATTTCCTAGCGACTGCAGCAGTGATAATAATAATAATAATAATAATAATAGTTTTTATTTAGGTAAAGGTACATACATAAAGAGATTTTACAAAGTTTGTTGGCTTTATAGATAGAGCTAGTACATACAATGCCTAAAGCCACTATTACGCAAAGCGTTTCGGGCAGGAAAAAACACTAATGACTAAAGCTTAAAACTAATGGGTAAAAAGAATAAAATGTGTTGAGTACAAATAAAAATAGAGGTAAAAGGGGGGGGGAACATTGTTGAAAAAGCAGCACAAATACAATTACAAATTATTACAGAAAATTACATTCAAACAGCGTTGATTTGAAAAACAAAAAAAAACAAATAACATACATGGGTTGACAACAGAGGGGTAAGGTAGGTTACAGGGAATTTATTAGGTATAGCTTCGTTTTTAACTTAAACTGGTGGAGAGAGGTACAGTCTTTAACATGGTTGGGAAGGTCATTCCACATTCTGGGCCCCTTGATTTGTAGAGCATTTCTGGTTTGATTAATTCGTACTCTAGGAATATCAAAACTGTATTTATTTCTGGTGTGGTGCTCATGGGTTCTGTTACAACCTTCTATGAAGCTTTTGAGATCAGGATTGGCATTATAGTTTAGCGATTTATATATGTATAATACACATGAGAGAATGTGAAGTGACTTAATGTCTAACATATTCAGAGATTTGAGTAGGGGTACCGAGTGATGTCTGGGGCCAGAATTGGATATTGTCCTAATAGCAGCTTTGTGTTGAGTAATTAGAGGACGTAAGTGATTTTGGGTAGTAGAGCCCCAAGCACAAATACCATAGTTGAGATATGGATAGATAAGATTCAGATTCAGATTCAGATTCAGATGTTTATTCAGGTAAGGTATATACATACAAGTGATGTTACATTAATGGATTGATATATAGATAGAGCTAGTACATACAATGCCTAAAGCCACTATTACGCAATGCGTTTCGGGCAAGAAAAACATTAATATCAAGAACTTAATACTAATTGAGCATAAAGAATAAAAGATGTTGAGAACAAATACAAATAAAGATAAAAAAAAAGGGGGAACATGACTGAAAAAGCAGCACAAATACAATAGGTTGACAAACAGTGTTGATTACAAAAAAGAAAAAAAAAAGAAAATAACAGACATGGGTTGACAATAGAGGAGTGAGGTAGATTACAGGGAATTTATTAGGTAGTGTTTAGTTTTTATCTTAAACTGGTTGAGAGAGGTACAGTCTTTAACATGGTTGGGAAGGTCATTCCACATTCTGGGCCCCTTGATTTGCAGAGCATTTCTAGTTTGATTAAGACGTACTCTAGGAATATCAAAACTGTATTTATTTCTGGTGTGGTGCTCATGGGTTCTGTTACAACCTTCTATGAAGCTTTTAAGATCAGGATTGGCATTATAGTTTAGCGTTTTATATATGTATAATACACATGAGAGAATGTGCAGTGACTTAATATCTAACATATTAAGAGATTTGAGTAGGGGTACCGAGTGATGTCTGGGGCCAGAGTTGGATATTGTTCTAATAGCGGCTTTGTGTTGGGTAATTAGAGGACGTAAGTGATTTTGGGTAGTAGAACCCCAAGCACAAATACCATAGTTGAGATAAGGATAGATAAGGGAGTAATAGAGAGTCACCAGAGCAGGGCGTGGTACATAATATCTGATCTTAGAAAGAATGCCCACAGTTTTTGAAACTTTTTTTGATATATTTAGAATGTGTCCCTGGAAATTCAGCTTGTTGTCAATGAGAATGCCAAGGAATTTGCCATCTAATTTGTTACAAATTTGGGTATTGTTTATTTTGAGATTTATAAGACTAGAGGATTTATTGCCAAACAGAATATAGAAGGTTTTGTCAATGTTAAGGGTGAGTTTGTTGGCAGTTAGCCAATGATGGACTTTATTTAGCTCAGTATTTACTGTGGCATTTAGAGCAAGAGGGTCAGGACTGGAGTAAATGAAGGTTGTGTCGTCAGCAAATAGAATTGGTTTGAGGTGTTGGGAGGCATTTGGAAGGTCATTAATGTAGATGAGAAAGAGGAGAGGGCAAGTATGCTGCCCTGAGGAACACCAATGTTGATGGGTAGGGTGGGAGAAATTGTATTATTCACAGAAACATATTGGAGCCTGTCAGTAAGGTAGGACTCGAGGTATTGTAGGGAGTGCCCTCTGACTCCATAATGATGTAATTTAAGAAGAAGGTTATGGTGGTTGACAGTATCAAAAGCTTTACGCAGGTCCACAAATAACCCAACAGGGAGCTCCTTTTTATCAAGGGCTGTATGAATCGAGTTAAGCATACTAATGAGTGCATCGTTAGTGCTTTTTTTGGGTCTGAAGCCATATTGGCAAGGGCTAAGTATATTGAGTTTGGCTAGATATGAGTAAAGCTGCTTGTATATAAGTTTTTCAAAAATTTTTGACAAGTTTGGCAGGATTGATATAGGTCTGTAGTTGTTAACATCTGTGGGATCACCACATTTGTGGACAGGCGTTACTCTCGCTTTTTTTAGAATATCTGGAAAGGTTTGGAGTTCAAGTGACTTGTTGAAGAGCAAAGCAATAGCAGGGGCTAAAGATCTGGAGGCTTTTTTGTATATTAAAGTTGGTATCTCCTCAAGGGCACTAGACTTGGTTTTAAGGGAAAGGATTATCTCATTGACGTCAGTGGAATTAATAGGCTTTAGGTACAGAGACTGTGGATAGTTACCTGTAAGATAGTCCTTAATGTCAGTACTGGAAGATGGAATATCATTTGCAAGGGATGAACCAATGGAAGAGAAGAACCTATTGAACTCAATAGCAGAATCAGAGGCTGAAAGCTGACCATCGTTATTAGACAGGAGAGTCGGTTTGTTATTTAAAGATTTCTTTGATCCCAATATTTGTGAAATTGTGCTCCAAGTTTGTTTAATGTTGCTCTTTATTTGAGTAAATTTATCTTCGTAGTAATTAGTTTTGGCTCGTCTAATTATCTTAGTTAGCAATAATGAGTAATTCTTTGAGAATTCTTTGGAGACAATTCCTAACCTATACTTCTTCTCAAGGTCGTGTTTTTTGTTAATGGATTTCAGTATTCCCTTTGTAAGCCAAGGATTGTTAAGCCTTTTGCTTGTGACTTGTTTTGTAAGCCTAGGACAGTGGGTGTTATAAAGGCTAAGAGTTGTTTGTAGAAAAGATTGCACTGCTAGGTTGATGTCCCCTATGTTACCTAACTCGGACTCCCAGTTGACATTATCAGCAGCAGTTATAAAATTGTTTATAGCAGTTTCATTGTGCAGCCTAAAGCTTAACTCCCTTGTTTCTAGAGGTGGTTTGCTAATGTTAGTTAAGAGAAATGTGGGGTAGTGGTCTGTAGTGCTATCGGTGATTATACCTGAAGTAAGCGGAGAGGTTATGTTGGTCCAGATGTGATCTAGAGTCGTGGCAGTGCTATCAGTGATTCTAGTAGGTCTAGTGATTAAGGGTATGAGGAGGCAGGAATTCATACAGTTGAGGAAGCTAACAGCAGTAGGGTGTTCTGGCTCGCAGAGGTCAATATTAAAGTCCCCTGCGATAATTAGGTGGTTTTTGTTCAGTCTGTTATCAAGTATTAGATTTCTAAGGTTTGAGTTGAATACAGACACATCAGTGTTGGGAATTCTATAGACTGCACCCACAGACAGGACAGACTCAGCACCCTTGACTCTGAAGCTGGCGAAGATATACTCCCCATAGCAGTCTCTAGTTCTAATTTCTTTTAAGCATGTTAGTTCTTGGTGGTAGTAAAGAGCAGTGCCACCACCTCTCTGAAGTTGACGACAGTTGTGAATTGCTGAGTAGTTAGGCATGTTAAAGAGTTGAGTAGTATCCTCTTGCAACCATGTTTCAGTAAGTATAATAAAAGAGAATTTGTTGCCAATAGTTTCAATCAAGGCACTAACATCATCGAAGTGTTTACATAGGGATCTAACGTTCAAATTGATTACAGAGATATTGTGATTATGAGTTAATACATTGTTTACATCATGTGCTGCAAAATATCTGCAATTTAGATCATTAAAGTGATTATTGTCATAGATAGTGGATAAGAGGTTAAGTTCTGGGTCTATACTTGACTGCATAAAAGAAGCTGATTGTAGAATCAGAAATAAGTAGAAAAAAGCTATAAAATAGGGGAAAAAAAATACACAATACTGTACAAAACAAACACAAAAGGGGCTTACAGGGGTACAATGGAGTAAGGGAGTATGGCTAGGCTAGGCAACCTAGGCAATTAATGAGATTAAAGAAAAAACATGTAAACATGGACTATACAAAACACAAGATATGGAAATACAAAACAAAAAATATAAGCAAGACTAAGCAATACAAAAAAAAGAACAAAAAAACAAATTGAGCAAAAATGAGGTAGATTGCTTACGAGTACTCACAGGTACACTGTAAGTAACAATTTGCAATTTGAGATGCAGGCAAAGCCAGGGGTACAATGGAGTAAGGGAGCATGGCAAGGCTAGGCAACCTAGGTAAAAAATGAAATCAAAGAAAAGTTGAATAATAAACATAGGCAAATTTGAGCTAATGATTAATAACTATAGATAGTTCAGTAATGACTGTATAATTAAAAAGACCTGAAGAACTACTTTAATAACTCAATTAAATAATTTCGGTAAATGACTAGGTAAGAGTAAGTTAAAAATTAAGTCAGAAAATGAACCAAGGAGACTTAGGATACCTAGCCCCACTAGTTGACAGGGGGTTAATTAAGTTAATTCATTGGGAGTGATAAGGTGAGACAAACCACATTGGGAGAGGAAAGTGTTGAGGTTTTCTTCACTAGTAATAGTAAACATTTTGCCCTCTGCGGTTTTTCTCACCTTTATCAGACCATCTCTAACGAAGCACTGATGAATAGCATCTGGGTTTTGTTGCCGGATTTGACGCAGGCGGTAGAGGATTTGCTGTCTGTTCCTGGTCAAGCACTCGTTGATGTATAATCCCTTCCGTAGGGATGCAGCTGTCCGGACTAGATTGGATTTCGTGAACTGGGAAGACAGCTTCAGGCGAATTTTCCGTTGATTTAGACCTGATGGATTCTTTTTGCCTACTCTGTAGGCAGCAATAACGTCAGTTTTGTTTAGATTGAGCTGCAATTTGTTTTTTAAGAGATCCTGAGCTATTTCGAAACAATTTTCACCTTCATGTTCACCTTCATAAGAGAGTAATAGAGAGTCACCAGGGCAGGGCGTGGTACATAATATCTGATCTTAGAAAGAATGCCCACAGTTTTTGAAACTTTTTTTGATATGTTTAGAATGTGTCCCTGGAAATTCAGCTTGTGGTCAATGAGAATGCCAAGGAATTTGCCATCTAATTTGTTACAAATTTGGGTATTGTTTATTTTGAGATTTATTTGATTAGAGGATTTATTGCCAAACAGAATATAGAAAGTTTTGTCAATGTTAAGGGTGAGTTTGTTGGCAGTTAGCCACAGATGGACTTTATTTAGCTCAGTATTTACTGTGGCATTTAGAGCAAGGGGATCAGGACTGGAGTAAATGAAGGTTGTGTCGTCAGCAAATAGAATTGGTTTGAGGTGTTGGGAGGCATTTGGAAGGTCATTAATGTAGATGAGAAAGAGGAGAGGGCCAAGTATGCTGCCCTGGGGAACACCAATGTTGATGGGTAGGGTGGGAGAAATTGTATTATTCACAGAAACACATTGGAGCCTGTCAGTAAGGTAGGATTTGAGGTATTGTAGGGAGTGTCCTCTGACACCATAATGATGTAATTTAAGAAGAAGGTTTTGGTGGTTGACAGTATCGAAAGCTTTACGCAGGTCCACAAATAACCCAACAGGGAACTCATTTTTATCAAGAGCTGTATGAATCGAGTTAAGCATACTAATAAGTGCATCGTTAGTGCTTTTTTGGGCCTGAAGCCATATTGGCAAGGGCTAAGTATATTGAGTTTGGCTAGATATGAGTAAAGCTGCTTATAGATTAGTTTTCAAAAAATTTTGACAAGTTTGGCAGGATTGATATAGGTCTGTAGTTGTTAACATCTGTGAGATTACCACATTTGTGGACAGGCGTTACTCTCGCTTTCTTTAGAATATCTGGAAAGGTTTGGAGTTCAAGTGACTTGTTGAAGAGCAAAGCAATAGCAGGGGCTAAAGATCTGGAGGCTTTTTTGTAGATTAAAGTTGGTATCTCCTCAAGGGCACCAGACTTGGTTTTAAGGGAAAGGATTATCTCATTGACGTCAGTGGAATTAATAGGCTTTAGGTACAGAGATTAATTGACGTCAGTGGAATTAGTAGGCTTTAAGTACAGAGACTGTGGATAGTTACCTGTAAGATAGTCCTTAACATCAATACTGGAAGATGGAATATCATTTGCAAGGGATGACCCAATGGAAGAGAAGAACCTATTGAACTCGATAGCAGAATTAGAGGCTGAAAGCTGACCATCGTTATTGGACAGAAGTGTTGGTTTGTTATTTAAAATCTTCTTTGATCCCAATATTTGTGAAATTGTGCTCCAAGTTTTTTTAATGTTGCTCTTTATTTGGGTAAATTTATCTTAGTAGTATTTAGTTTTGGCTCGTCTAATTATTTTAGATAGCAATAACGAGTAATTCTTTGAGAATTCTTTGGAGACGGTTCCTAACCTATACTTCTTCTCAAGGTCATGTTTTTTATTAATGAATTTAAGTTTTCCCTTTATAAGCCAAGGATTGTTAAGCCTTTTGGTTGTGACTTGTTTCGTAAGCATAGGACAGTGGGTGTTATAAAGGTTGAGAGTTTTTTGAAGAAAAGATTGCACTGCTAGGTTGATGTTCCCTATGTTACCTAACTCGGACTCCCAGTTGACATTATCAGCAGCAGTTATAAAATTGTCTATAGCAGCTTCATTGTGCAGCCTAAAGCTTAACTCCCTTGTTTCTAGAGGTGGTTTGCTAATGTTAGTTAAGAGAAATGTGGGGTAATGGTCTGTAGTGCTATCGGTGATTATACCTGAAGTAAGCGGAGAGGTTATGTTGGTCCAGATGTGATCTAGAGTCGTGGCAGTACTATCAGTGATTCTAGTAGGTCTAGTGATTAAGGGTATGAGGAAGCAGGAATTCATACAGTTGAGGAAGCTAACAGCAGTAGGGTGTTCAGGCTCGCAGAGGTCAATATTAAAGTCCCCTGCGATAATTAGATGGTTTTTGTTCAGTCTGTTATCTAGTATTAGATTTCTAAGGTTTGAGTTGAATTCGGACACATCAGTGTTAGGAATTCTATAGACTGCACCCACAGACAGGACAGACTTGGCACCCTTGACTCTGAAACTGGCGAAGATATACTCCCCACAGCAGTCTCTAGTTCTAATTACTTTTCAGCATGTTAGTTCTTGGTGGTAGTAAAGAGCAGTACCATCACCTCTCTGAATTTGACGACAGTTGTGAATTGCTGAGTAGTTAGGCATGTTAAAGAGTTGAGTAGTATCCTCTTTCAACCACGTTTCAGTAAGTATAATAAAAGAGAATTTGTTGCCAATAGTTTCATTCAAGGCACTAACATCATCGAAGTGTTTACCTAGGGATATAACGTTCAAGTTACAGAGATATTGTGATTATGAGTTAATACATTGTTTACATCATGTGCTGCAAAATATCTGCAATTTTGATCATTAAAGTGATGATTGTCATAGATAGTGGATAAGAGGTTTAGTTCTGGGTCTATACTTGTCTGCATAAAAAGGCTGGTTGCAGGAAAACAAGGCAAGAATGGCAAATTACAAAATAGAATTTTGATATAAAAGGGGGAAAAATATATAAACAATACTATACTAAACAAACAAAATGAACAAAAAAGAAAAAATGAGGTGGCTTACAAAGGGCTTACAGGTACTCTCAGGTACACTGTAAGTAATAATTTGCATTATAGAGACACAGGCAAAGCCAGGGGTACAATGGAGTAAGGGAGTATGGTGATGCTAGGCAACCTAGGTAATAAAAGAAATCAAAGAAAAAGTTGAATAATAAACATAGGCAAATCATAAATAACATAGTAATATTAATTATTAACGTAATATTATTATTAACGAATAATAAACATAGGCTCTGGCAAAAAGCCAGAGCATCAATATGGCTTAAGGCGTTAAGCATTGCCTCAAGACAAAGCTTGGGTTGATCTCTAATTTGCTTCTTGGGTGGAAAGGGAGGGATTAAAATTGAAAAGGGTGTAATCTCCCACGGTGCAGGAAAGTGCCGTTGTTGTCTCGTTTGGTGCAAATTATAAATCTGATACATTCTGAGTTCAGTTCCAGTTATAGTTATCCATTTGGAACAAAGTTGACGTTCAATAAAGAAATTCAGGAGGACTTCTGTGCAAGGGTTAGGATGAGTTAGCCTAAGCATTTTTATACCAATTTGGCAGTAAATTCCAGTAATACGATCAACAACGCTCGGAATATTATGTTCCTTTCTCATATTAAGTATCTTTGTGGTACGAGGGCACCCAAGGATTATCCTCAAGGCTTCGTTCTGCAATTTTTCAAGCCCTGCAAGCTTTCTTTCAGGCATCAAAGCAAGCAGAGGTGCAGCATAATCCACTAAAGATCTGATGTATGCAAGGTACATCATTTTGACACTTCTGACATTGACACCTGGTTCCTCATCCTTACCTGAGTGATAACATGTGTGAGATTACTGTCCTTACCACCTGGCCCTTATGGTGAAGCTTATCTTATCAAGCCCTACCTGGGGCGCCAGATGTGAGATTATTAATCTCACCACCTGACAATGACCGGAGCTCATTTTCTGTTAAGTGCCTTAGATTGGAATGCCAGATGTGAAATTTTTCCTTTCGGGTCGTCTACAACCACACACGCCCAGATTCCATATCTATCTAAGATAATTAGACGAACCAAAACTAAATACTACGAAGATAAATTTACCCAAATAAAGAGCAACATTAAACAAACATGGAGAACAATTTCACAAATATTGGGATCAAAAAAGTCTTTAAATAACAAACCAACTCTCCTGTCTAATAACGATGGTCAGCTTTCAGCCTCTGATTCTGCTATTGAGTTCAATAGGTTCTTCTCTTCCATTGGTTCATCCCTTGCTAATGATATTCCATCTTCCAGTACTGACATTAAGGACTATCTTAAAGGGAACTATCCCCAGTCTCTGTACCTAAAGCCTATTAATTCCATTGACGTCAATGAGATAATCCTTTCCCTTAAAACCAAGTCTGGTGCCCTTGAGGAGATACCAACTTTAATCTACAAAAAAGCCTCCAGATCTTTAGCCCCTGCTATTGCTTTGCTCTTCAACAAGTCACTTGAACTCCAAACCTTTCCAGATATTCTAAAAAAAGCGAGAGTAACGCCTGTCCACAAATGTGGTGATCTCACAGATGTTAACAACTACAGACCTATATCAATCCTGCCAAACTTGTCAAAAAATTTTGAAAAACTAATCTATAAGCAGCTTTACTCATATCTAGCCAAACTCAATATACTTAGCCCTTGCCAATATGGCTTCAGGCCCAAAAAAAGCACTAACGATGCACTTATTAGTATGCTTAACTCGATTCATACAGCTCTTGATAAAAATGAGTTCCCTGTTGGGTTATTTGTGGACCTGCGTAAAGCTTTCGATACTGTCAACCACCAAAACCTTCTTCTTAAATTACATCATTATGGTGTCAGAGGACACTCCCTACAATACCTCAAATCCTACCTTACTGACAGGCTCCAATGTGTTTCTGTGAATAATACAATTTCGCCCACCCTACCCATCAACATTGGTGTTCCCCAGGGCAGCATACTTGGCCCTCTCCTCTTTCTCATCTACATTAATGACCTTCCAAATGCCTCCCAACACCTCAAACCAATCCTATTTGCTGACGACACAACCTTCATTTACTCCAGTCCTGATCCCCTTGCTCTAAATGCCACAGTAAATACTGAGCTAAATAAAGTCCATCTGTGGCTAACTGCCAACAAACTCACCCTTAACATTGACAAAACTTTCTATATTCTGTTTGGCAATAAATCCTCTAATCAAATAAATCTCAAAATAAACAATACCCAAATTTGTAACAAATTAGATGGCAAATTCCTTGGCATTCTCATTGACCACAAGCTGAATTTCCAGGGACACATTCTAAACATATCAAAATAAGTTTCAAAAACTGTGGGCATTCTTTCTAAGATCAGATATTATGTACCACGCCCTGCCCTGGTGACTCTCTATTACTCCCTTATCTATCCATATCTCAACTATGGTATTTGTGCTTGGGGCTCTACTACCCAAAATCACTTACGTCCTCTAATTACTCAACACAAAGCTGCTATTAGGACAATATCCAACTCTGGCCCCAGACATCACTCGGTACCCCTACTCAAATCTCTGAATATGTTAGACATTAAGTCACTGCACATTCACTCATGTGTATTATACATATACAAAACGCTAAATTGTAATGCCAATCCTGATCTCAAAAGCTTCATAGAAGGTTGTAACAGAACCCATGAGCACCACACCAGAAATAAATACAGTTTTGATATTCCTAGAGTACGACTTAATCAAACCAGAAATGCTCTACAAATCAAGGGGCCCAGGATGTGGAATGACCTTCCCAACCATGTTAAAGACAGTACCTCTCTCAACCAGTTTAAGTTAAAAACGAAGCTATACCTAATAAATTCCCTGTAACCTACCTTACCTCTCTATTGTCAACCCATGTATGTTTTTTTTTTTTTTTTTTTTGTTTTACAAATCAACGCTGTTTTAATGTAATTTTCTGTAATAATTTGTAATTGTATTTGTGCTGTTTTTTCAACAATGTTCCCCCCTCTTTTTATTTGTACTCAACGCATTTTTTTCTTTTTACCCATTAGTTTTAAGCTTTAGTCAGTAGTGTTTTTTCCTGCCCGAAACGCTTTGCGTAATAGTGGCTTTAGGCATTGTATGTACTAGCTCCTATCTATAAAGCCAACAAACTTTGTAAAATCTCTTTATGTATGTACCTTTGCCTAAATAAAAATTATTATTATTATTATTATATGCAGGGAGGCCAGATGCGTCGACTGAGCAATCCGAAAGGGGAGAGAGATAAGCGGGAGCAGCCGCCAAAGGTCCCGTAGTACAGGGGTAAGGATGAGGAACCAAGTGGTTCCCCCCCCCCCCCCCTCCTTGATACACCACAAGTCCTTCTCTCACTGAGTGGTTCCCTCTGCACCTCGCTTGCAGCGAATAAATCAGGTAGAGGACGGGTCCTCACACCGAATTTTGATATTCAGTGATCAGGGTAAGGGGCTGCAACCTGAGCCAGCTCAAGTGTCTCTGGGACAATTGTACGTAAGGTAATAATTGGGGACAGTACTGCAGAATGAGGAAATAACATAAAGCCCTGTATAAACAATATAACAATTTATTCATTAAATTTATTATCTAATACACAGTCCCACACTTTACGTTAAACCAAGAATGTCACTTCAAATCTGACAAACACCACTTTGCTGTAGATCTCCTTGACCCATCACCTGACAGGTGTATAAAGACAAAGTCTCGACCCACTGGACAGGTCATCAACAACAATGAACTGACCTGAAACACTTCATGTACACTCTTATCAAATCAACCACTTCACCGACACACTACATCAACATATGGACAAGCGTACACAATAATGTCACAAAAACAATCACCACAATAACACACCCACAAGTAATTTACATTCCTTTACTCAATGACACTAAGACATACAACAACACAGGTAAATTACTTTAACACAATGTCATAAAGACATTCAATCAATTACGTTAATGCGTAACTCGGACGACCATCAATCGACCATATTCCCACCCTACCCATCAACATTGGTGTTCCTCAGGGCAGCATACTTGGCCCTCTCCTCTTTCTCATCTACATTAATGACCTTCCAAATGCCTCCCAACACCTCAAACCAATTCTATTTGCTGACGACACAACCTTCAGTTACTCCAGTCCTGACCCCCTTGCTCTAAATGCCACAGTAAATACTGAGCTAAATAAAGTCCATCTTTGGCTAACTGCCAACAAACTCACCCTTAACATTGACAAACTTTCTATATTCTGTTTGGCAATAAATCCTCTAATCAAATAAATCTCAAAATAAACAATACCCAAATTTGTAACAAATTAGATAGCAAATTCCTTGGCATTCTCATTGACCACAAGCTGAATTTCCAGGGACACATTCTAAATATATCAAAAAAAAGTTTCAAAAACTGTTGGCATTCTTTCTAAGATCAGATATTATGTACCCCGCCCTGCCCTGGTGACTCTCTATTACTCCCTTATCTATCCTTATCTCAACTATGGTATTTGTGCTTGGGGCTCTACTATCCAAAATCATTTACGTCCTCTAATTACTCAACACAAAGCTGCTATTAGGACAATATTCAACTCTGGCCCCAGACATCACTCGGTACCCCTACTCAAATCTCTGAATATGTTAGACATTAAGTCACTGCACATTCTCTCATGTGTATTATACATATATAAAACGCTAAACTGTAATGCCAATCCTGACCTCAAAAGCTTCATAGAAGGTTGTAACAGAACCCATGAGCACTACACCAGAAATAAATACAGTTTTGATATTCCTAGAGTACGACTTAATCAAACTAGAAATGCTCTACAAATCAAGGGACCCAGAATGTGGAATGACCTTCCCAACCATGTTAAAGACTGTACCTCTCTCAACCAGTTTAAGATAAAAACGAAGCTATACCTAATAAATTCCCTGTAACCTACCTTACCCCTCTATTGTCAACCAATGTCTGTTTTTTTTTTAAAGAGCGCTGATTGTCGACAGAATTGTATTTGTGCTGCTTTTTCAGCTATGTTTTCATTCCATGTTTTCATTTTACTCTTTATGCTCAATAAGTATTAAGCTTTAGTCATTTAAGTTTTTCATGCCCAAAACGCTTTGCGTAATAATGGCTTTAGGCATTGTATGTACTAGCCCTATCTATAAATCCATCACTCTTTGTAAAATCTCTTGTATGTATGTACCTTACCTAAATAAACATTTGATTTGATTTGATTTGATTTGAATAAAAAAACAATTAACAATTAAATAATTTATTTATTTATTTTATTTATTTATTTATATACAAGAAGGTACATTGGGGGTTAAGAGAGTACATAGTAATGATGATAATTTTACATTCTTGTAAACCCACTAGCACGCATAGCGTTTCAGGCAAGTCCTTTATCTAACAGATAATTATAAGTAGATAATTTACAGTAAAATTGATAAAAAATGTTTACAGGTACATTGTAAGGATTTTTGACACGATAAACAAAGAATAGATTAGCACACAAGAATAACAATACCCTATAATGACACGGATTACTAGGTACATTGGGAGTAAAATTTCAGGGTTACACATCGGTTCACTGAGGCAACAATTTGAGGATCATTTCAAGGAATAATGCAGTAGAATATGCACTCAATATAACAACCATGATATCAGATGATATCAAAGATTACAATGGTAAAGTTATATGGCTTAGGTACATATATTGGGGGATTGGGTAGCACTAGATACAGTGCGAGTTAAAGTACTTGGTAAGAAACTGTGAAGATGAAATAAGGTCCTTTTTGGTTTTGTTTTTGAATAAATCAAAAGTTGGGCAACTTTTCAATTCGTTAAGGAGTGAGTTCCATGGATCAGGTCCCTTTATTTGCCTAGAGTATTTACACAGATTAAGTTTGACTCTTGGGATATCAACGAGATATTTATGTCTGGTGTGGTGAGTATGTGTTTTATTACAACTTTCCAGGAAAAGTTTCGGAACAAGGCTTGCACCTAAAAAAGGGGTTTTGTAATTATAATTGGCACAAGAGAATGTATGGAGTGAATTTATGTTTAGCATGTTTAGGGATTTAAACAGGGGAGCTGTGTGTTGTCTGAGAGCAGAGTTTGTTATTGTTCTGATAGCAAATTTTTGCTGGGTGATGATGGGCTTGAGGTAGATTTGCGGAGGTTGAACCCCATGCACAGATACCATAAGTAAGATAGGAATAGACAAGTGCATAATATAGTGAGAGGAGAGCAGAGTAAGGAACACAATATCTGATTTTAGAGAGTATACCAACTGTTTTAGAGACTTTCTTAGTTATATGTTGTATGTGGGTGCTGAAGTTGAGTCTCTTGTCTAAGTATATGCCAAGCAACTTTCCATCATTTTTATTGCTCATGTTAACATTGTCTATCTGAAGCTGAATTGCACTTGTTGATTTGCTTCCAAATAGGATGTAGTAGGTCTTTTCTATGTTTAGTGTGAGTTTGTTGTTAACATCCATAAGTGGACTTTTTTAATTCATTATTTACGACATTATTTAATGTGTGCGGGTTGGGGTCTGAGTAGATGAGGGTAGTATCATCATCAAACAATATAGGTATAGGCATATTAGAGACATTAGGCAGATCATTTAAACATATAAGAAATAGGAGGGGTCCTAGGATGCTGCCCTGTGGCAGCATTAGTTCGAGTCGAGGTCTAGGGAGGGGGAAGACATATCGTGCACGCTCCGTTAAAATCGTGACATTAACCAGGATTTCTTAGGACTACTGCCATGGATTACTGATTACAGACATAACAAAGTGCATAGTGACCCGCTGGAAAATTGAAAACAGTCATTAACAATAGAACTTTGTGTTAAATAGAGAATAAACGTAAGACCACGTGTGAGCCAGTGCACGAGGCTTTGTGTACATGCGTGTATGAGGAAAAAATAGTGAACAGTGATTCGGGGAACAGTGAAGTGGAACGGGTATCACAACAACATATAAGTTGGAAGTGTAGGAAAATCGTGCATAGAATACTAGAAATATAGAATAGTGGCAAGAGGCGGCATCAGTGGTTATAAATCGAGTAACTGGAAACTGGTGACATCAACCTGGGACAACAAGAGGTCACCTGTACCGACCGCGGACCAGCTTCGCTACCCTACGCTAAGTACCTGCCATAAAGTCTGAACAAAATAACATACATAATATTACAAATATGCGGTATACATATAATATTATAAATATTAAATATATAAATATATACATATAATTTTATAAAGAGTTAAAAGGACTGACATCAACAAGTGATCCGTACAGTGAACCACAAATACAACACAATACATCAGACAATGGAGAGGTGTGGCGAGTGTTCGGGAGTACTGGGAAATCGTAATGCAGGCGTAACGTGCTGCATCTGTAACAAAAGATTTCACCTGGGCTGTACAGAAGTATCTCCAAGATGCACAAAAAGACAAGGAATTTACTGGGCTTGCAAAGATGACAGATTAATGTTAGAGAACATAACTAATCTGATAAAAAACCTTCCCGAGTCACAGAGATTATCATTCACAGAAAAGCTACCAGTGATATATGCGGACTGGGAAAAGACAACATTGGATAACGACCAAAACTCAGGAACAGATAGTTTAGAGAACCGCAGCAGTAGTGTGGAGGAAGAGGGTATTGTGGTACAAAATAAGAACACTGTTTTTCCCAAAAACGGTGGGTTTTCTGAGTGGAAGAGAACGTATGTCTGGAAGCTGACTTTAACCGCCCCAAGCTGCGCGCGCATTGACCCGAGGTTATATAAACCGGGACGGAGACGGCGTGGCCCCTCTTCCCAAGCCAGCAGCTGCTCTTACAAAACGACTCACTGCTGCTCAGCGAGTCGTAAACACAGAAGTTTAGCCTGCTCAACTGTTCCCCCAGCATGGACCCTACACCAGTTCCTATCGACAACGACTCGGAGCGACCCGTCAGGGGCGTCCTGCCCTTCTCAACATTTAAGGTAGTGTTTGTGTTGTTGGCGCGCCGGACCAGTGTTTGTCTCTGTGTTGGCGCGCGTGCCCTGAAGCATGCCTGTTGGTTCAGCCTTCGTGACCAAATGCAGGTGCAGTGGACCTAGAGGGGGAGGTGACCCTCGGTGTTATGGGGCACTGGTTTTTCTCCAGTAGGTGACTGTTATTTGAAGCACAATCGGGAGGCCTGTCCACCACCCCACCTCCCCCAACTGCTCAGCCCTGTACCTTAAGCTCCCTCACCCAGTCGACGTGAGGTATGCTGCTTGGGCGACTTCTGTTGTGCCGTTATTTATTATTTACGTTATTTATATATGTCCTTCTTTACAGTCTGACTGTTAGTCATGGCGTGCTTCCTCACGCTACATTATTTACTGTAATTTTACCTTGGCTTTCGCCCCATGCCTATATTTATATATTGGGTAATGCTGTTATTGTTGTTCCAGGACATTTAATGCTCAAGCCAGCTCCTATTTAGCCCTGTTGCTTTACCCTACTCTAAACGCTGGCTATATAAAATATTATATCATTGTCTTTCAGTTACAATGTGTTATGCCTCACAATTTATTTATTAATGAATTTAATGGTGTCAAGCTGCATGTTTTCTTTTGCAGGTTTTTACATTTAGGTTTTTTTTTTTTTTTTTTTTTTGAGATATATACAAGAGTTGTTACATTCTTGTACAGCCACTAGTACGCGTAGCTTTTCGGGCAAGTCCTTAATCCTATGGTCCCTGGAATACGATCCCCTGCCGCGAAGAATCGTTTTTTCATCCAAGTACACATTTTACTATTGCGTTAAACAGAGGCTACAGTTAAGGAATTGCGCCCAGTAAATCCTCCCCGGCCAGGATACGAACCCATGACATAGTGCTCGCGGAACCCCAGGCGAGTGTCTTACCACTACACCACGGAGACTGCAAAACTGCGGAGTTTTAACTTTTGCTTATTGCCTATAAGTTATTAGGTAAAGTCAGCTAGCTTAGGCTAGCTGCTGAGTCACAGGCCTCTGGCCCCTAGCTTTAAGTTTTCATGGACTAGTATTTTCCATAAGTTTCCTTAACTTATTAATGAATTTAATGCAGTGTCAAGCTGCATGTTTCTTTTGCAGGTTTTACATTTAGGTTTGTTTAACTTTTGCTTATTGCCTTTAAGTTATTAGGTAAAGTTAGCTAGGTTAGGCTAGCTGCTGTGCCACAGGCCTCCGACCTCTAGCTTTAAATTTTCTTGGACTTGTGTTTTTCCATAAGTTTCCTTAATTTATTAATGAATTTAATGCAGTGTCAAACTGCATGTTTTCTTTTGCAGGTTTTACACTTAGGTTTGTTTAACTTTTACTTATTGCTTATAAGTTATTAGGTAAAGTCAGCTAGGTTAGGCTAGCTGCTGTGTCACAGGCCTCTGGCCCCTAGCTTTGTTTCATGGACTTGTTTTTCCATAACTCTCCTTAATTTATTAATGAATTTTATGCAGTGTCAAGCTGCATGGTTTCTTTAGCTGGTTTTACATTTATGTTTGTTTACCTTTTGCTATTGCCTTTAAGTTATTAGGTAAAGTCAGCTAGGTTATGCTAGCTGCTGTATCACAGGCCTCTGGCCCCTAGCTTTAAGTTTTTATGGACTTGTTTTCCATAAGTTTCCTTAATTTATTAATGAATTTTATGCAGTGTCAAGCTGCGTGTTTCTTTGCTGGTTTTTTATTTGTTTGTTTAACCTCTGCTTTGCCTTTAAGTTATTATGTAAAGTCAGCTAGGATGTGATAGTTGTAGGGATCGGGCCCTTGCCTCTTGCTTTAAGTTTATTCTGGCCCTGCATTTGTTTAGTTTCCCCAGTAAATTTCCTGCATTTTACATCGCCCTTGCTGCATGTTTTTACTTTACTGGTTTACAATTGTTTGTTTAACTTATGCTTCACCTTTAAGTTAAGTAAAGTCGGCTAGGATGTCCTAGACGCTGTCTTCGGGCCTCATGCCTCTCCCTTTAAGTTTATCTTGGACTCGTATTATGATTAGTTCCTTCAGCAATTTATTACTAATTATGCATTGCCTAAGTGCATGTCATTCTACTTACTGTTGAGGTTGTTCTGGAAACTGGAAAATATTGGAGGGGTGACAGGTAAGCTTCTATCATGGATGAAAAATTTTCTGACTGATAGAAAAACGAGGGCAGTAATCAGAGGCAATGTATCGGAATGGAGAAATGTCACAAGTGGAGTACCACAGGGTTCAGTTCTTGCACCAGTGATGTTTATTGTGTACATAAATGATCTACCAGTTGGTATACAGAATTATATGAACATGTTTGCTGATGATGCTAAGATAATAGGAAGGATAAGAAATTTAGATGATTGTCATGCCCTTCAAGAAGACCTGGACAAAATAAGTAGATGGAGCACCACTTGGCAAATGGAATTAAATGTTAATAAATGTCATGTTATGGAATGTGGAATAGGAGAACATAGACCCCACACAACCTATATATTATGTGAGAAATCTTTAAAGAATTCTGATAAAGAAAGAGATCTAGGGGTGGTTCTAGATAGAAAACTATCACCTGAGGACCACATAAAGAATATTGTGCAAGGAGCCTATGCTATGCTTTCTAACTTCAGAATTGCATTTAAATACATGGATGGCGATATACTAAAGAAATTGTTCATGACTTTTGTTAGGCCAAAGCTAGAATATGCAGCAGTTGTGTGGTGCCCATATCTTAAGAAGCACATCAACAAACTGGAAAAGGTGCAAAGACATGCTACTAAGTGGTTCCCAGAACTGAAGGGTAAGAGCTACGAGGAGAGGTTAGAAGCATTAAACATGCCAAAACTAGAAGACAGAAGAAAAAGAGGTGATATGATCACTACATACAAAATAGTAACAGGAATTGATAAAATCGACAGGGAAGATTTCCTGAGACCTGGCACTTCAAGAACAAGAGGTCATAGATTTAAATTAGCTAAACACAGATGCCGAAGAAATATAAGAAAATTCACCTTTGCAAATAGTGGTAGACGGTTGGAACAAGTAAAGTGAGAAGGTGGTGGAGGCCAAGACCGTCAGTAGTTTCAAAGCGTTATATGACAGAGTGCTGGGAAGACGGGACACCACGAGCATAGCTCTCATCCTGTAACTACACTTAGGTAATTACTGTTTTACCTTTATACTTGTTCTCTTGACTTTGTCATAAAGTTATTAAGTACCGACAGCTAGACAGTACCAGTTTCGTTTACCAGTACCAGTAAACGTTTTCCAGTCGTTTTGTCTGCCCGGTGTAGCCCAGAAGAATCTGCAGCCTCCCGGCTGCTGGCTTATCCAGACATGTGTGGCCTCCCAGGCCGCTGGTTATCAGACGTTTTGGCTGCCCAACGTAGCCAGGAAGGTTGACAGCCGCTGCCGTCTTAGCTGACTGCGTTCAGGGGCTGCTCTCCAGCCGACGTTCTTCCTGAGATGAGTTAAGCCGGCGATGTTATTCAGGTATTATATTTATATTGGTCATATAAATACACGGCCTTTCTGGCCGCGGGTTTATCCAGACGTGTTGTCTGCCGGTGTAGCCCGGAATATACTGCGGCCTCCCAGGCCGCTGGTTTCTCCAGACGTTTTGTCTGCCCAATGTAGCCACGAAGGCTGTCATGGCCGCTGCCGTCTTCGCTGTCTGCGTTCGGGGGTTCATGTCCAGCCGACGTCCTTCCTGTGATGAGTTAAGCCGGCGATGTTATTCAGGTATCTTATTTACATTGGCTATATAAATATGCGGCCTTCCAGGCTGCTGGTTTATCCAGATTTGTTGTCTGCCCGGTGTAGCCCGGAAGTCACAGTGGCCCCCCCAGGCCGCTGGTTTATCCAGACGTTTTGTCTGCCGATGTAGCCCGGAACGTTTTCACAGCCACGACGTCTTTGCTGCCTTCGTTCAGGGGTTGTCCGGCCGACGTTCTTCCTGCGACGTGTCACTGTGTTCTAGCGGCCGATGCTCGGCTGGGTCTGTTGCAGCTGGTCCAGCCGTCTGCCCTAGTGTCCGAGCCGCCACTCCCTTACTACGTTGTTCCTCAATTTAGGTTTCCAGCTGCTGCAGCTGTTGGTGTTCCGGTTGCTGACATTCCCGGCAGTCGGTGTTCTAGCTGCTGTGGGTACAGCTGTTGCTGCCCCGCTTGCTGCTGTCCAGGTGCAACATGGTCCAGCTGCCGGCGTATCAGCGGTTGTTGGACCAGCTCCCATGCTACGGCTGAAGTTGTTCCTGATGTTCCAGTTGAAGCGGTCCCAACTGATAATGCCCATCCTACTGAGTTCCAGCTCCCAAGGGTCCAGCTGCCGACGTGCCAGCCCCGAAGTTCCAGCAGAAGCGTTCCAGCCGACGTGGTGACTATTAGCACTCCTTTCAGTTTATTGTATTTGATTGTAATGTATTTCAGCTTCATGAATTAATCCCGTTTTCTCTAAAGAGTTATATTCCAGCATTATTCGAGCATGATCTGTCTTGCAGTCGCACTTCCCTTACCGCTGCAGTTTCCCCCTTGGCCCGTTGCCGCTAATTTTGTATCTTCGGCAGCGGCCGAAGATACTCTCCATTCCCTTGTTGGCTCCCAGGTTCTATATGGTCCCTAATTGTCTTGCAGTTGGATTTCTACTTATAACCGAAGTTTTCCCTGGTGGCCAGTTGCCACTATTTATTTATCTTTGGCAGATGTCGATGCACCAGTTGCCAATGTCCAGCTGCAGGTGTTCCAGCTGCCGATGTTCAGAGGCAGGTTTTTACAGTTTACATTTGGCAACTGTTGTTTGTTAAGCCCTTATTTTGCCCTTGTTGACCACTAGTGTTCGTGTTGTGCATGCTACGTTATTGTTGGTTTGTTAAGGTTAGGGTTTCCCTGCTTACTTCCTCCTCCCCAGTGTGGGACATTTACTTATTTATCTATTTATACAGTTCCTACTGTATCATACTACTACTTATTTAAGTTCTTTATTATT
The DNA here is from genome assembly GCF_040958095.1 of Procambarus clarkii. Lineage (NCBI taxonomy): Eukaryota > Metazoa > Arthropoda > Malacostraca > Decapoda > Cambaridae > Procambarus > Procambarus clarkii. The sequence goes on from NC_091158.1 coordinate 26,182,843, forward strand.
AGGTCCGGGTTTTAGTCGCCTTACTCCTACCCTCCCTCTGCTTTACTTGTTATCGTTTTCTCTGGCATTTCTCGCCATGCCCTCGGTCGGCCCGTACTAAGCCCATTAGCTGGGCCAGCCGTTACGCCCTTAGCCGGGACCCCTGTGGAGCCCTTAGCTGGGCGGGCCCGCCCTGTTAGCCGGCTAATGGTCCTGCGACCACGTACTTTGGAAGGAGTATTTTGTGCTTTTCCCTAACCTTCTAGCGCTTATGTCTCGTTTACATTTTCTTAGGAAACCTTTGTTATATTTGTAAGGTACTATTTATTTCTATTGAAAGTATGTGTGTGTGTGTGTGCATTTGTATGTGTGTGTATATATATATATATATATATATATATATATATATATATATATATATATATATATATATATATATATATATGTATATATATATATATATATATATATATATATATATATATATATATATATATATATATATATATATATATATATATTGCATATTGTCCTGGGGACCATTCAGGCTTGTTCGCATATATATATATATATATATATATATATATATATATATATATATATATATATATATATATATATATATATATATATATATATATATATATGTATGTATGTATGTGTATGTGTATGTATATATTAGTTGCTATGCTAATTTATAGTACTGTTATTCAATTTTTATTTCCATCTCGTCCGTAGTAATTTATTATGAGTCTGGGAGTTGGTTTACTATTTTCGTCCTTATTTCTGTTATTTTACTATATTAATTACATTAATTATTTTACATTTACGGATCCCTAGCCTTCCTGGTGTCCATTTTACTTTGCCTCAGATCCCCAGATCTTGAAGTTCTTGGGGTACTGCGGCTCGCAGAATGCTCATTGACACTCAGACTAAACTCATTTACGCCTCTTAAGGCAGTTTCTTAGGCTAACTATTCAGCTCTTAACGTGCTTTCGGAGGCCAACATACAATGGAGATCACTGTAACGGACTCGGTTACCGTCCTTATAATTCATGTCACTCTGGACGCAAGCATGTTGCAGTTACGCCTTAAGACCTGTTCTTATAATTGTTTTATGGTTTTATTTATATATTGATTTGATATTGTATATATAGTGGTCATATAAATATTGATTGTTGGGCTGTTCTATCGTTCTATACTATTCTATTGGATTATTTTGAAATGAATTATTACTTGCTAGATCCCTCCCCCTGGATTAACTTCTGCCCTTGACCCAGATACGATAACTAGTTTCCCACCCTTATTTACTTGTCTGGGTTTTTTCCCGCTAAAGCTCTGCTCGGTTTGGTAGTTACCTCACTTCGCTACAGACTAGTTTCCTGGAAGACCTTTTTTCTCTTCCTTTCCCCTCTAGTCACTCCTATTCCCTGTGCCAGTGTTCCTTTTCAGAGTTTTCCGCAGGGTATCACCCTGGCTTTATCCATTAATGACACTTGCCCAGTTCGCTTCCGGAAATGTCCCCCTCTTACAAACTAATTCCAGCAGTACCCTTAAGGGGTAGCTAGGTTCCTTGCCCGTCACGTTCATACTGCATGCCCGTTTCTGCCCACCCTTACTGCCTTAATACTTCCAGAACCGACTACGGAATGCGCACAAGGTACACCATTGATGAACAAGGAAAAGGGATGGAGCCCGAGGGCAGACTACTGCACCCATGAGGTCGACACATTCCTAGCTACAGCGGCCAGCCGCCGCGTTTGCCCTTCGGAGTTGGGGGTTGAGCTAGGCTCGCCTCCAGCCGACCACGCCCTCTTACCTTTAGAATTGGTAGGGCCACTCAGCTCTCTTGACGGGCTCGCCAACGGAGTTAATGGCGGGTCCAGCAACCAGCTGGAACCCCCAGCTGACTACGTCCGGGACGTTGTTGCTCCGCCACTCTGAGGCCTCCTTGCGGCCACCGGGCCTCGCCCATCGGGGGGGGGGAGGTCCGGCCAGCTGGCCTGCGGTGGGGGTGCAGCGCCGGTCCCCAAGTGTCCCGCTGTCCGCAGCCAATCCTTTGCCCAGTCTACGTGCTAGTAAGAGTAAGGAAACCCTTCTCCTTAATCCTTCTCCCGCTGGCCCTCGCGGGTGATTGGGGGTGCTCCGCCGGAACCCCCAAAGTGATAAGCCTGCAGATAGCTAAGAAATATTCCCATGAATTGTAATTAGTATAATTAAGCAGATAGCTAAGAAATATTCCCATGAATTGTAATTAGTATAATTAAATTAATGCAACTTTCATTTACTACCTATGGATGTAGTTATTAATTGTAATTGGTCTCTACTTTATCATTAAGGATTATTCATTATAATTATTCCTTAATACTTTATTGTTATGCACTAGTCAATAATTATTTATCATTCATCCTAATTAGCTATTTGATTCATTAAAAATAATTGCTTATCATTATACTATTTGTTATTATTATTATTTATTATATAATAATAATTATTTTATTATTTATTATTATTAATTTATTTATTAATTTATATATTAATTTATATATTAATTTATTATATATTAATTTATTATATATTAATTTATTATATATTAATTTATTATATATTAATTTATTATATATTAATTTATTATATATTAATTTATTATTTACTATTATAAAATAAACAAGTCCCCAATCTGAGCACGTTTTCTTCCAACCTCAGAAAAACAGCAATATTGCAGAGTCAGGTAATATAAACGATGAGAGCAACAATGAGACAGAGTGCATAGTTGAAGGAATTGGGACTAAAAACGGAGATGGTTCCAATAAAGAGGTAGACAAGACAGACAAAGATATAAATACCTTGAAAAATGCAAAACCGGAACATATTTGCAAATTCTACGCTAAAGGAATATGCAAATATGGAAAATTAGTAGCAAAATGCCCTTTTCTGCATCCTCGAAAATACAGGAACATGTTGGAGAGGGGTACATGCCGTTTTGGAACAGGGTGTAGATACTTCCTCCCTAAATTATGTCAATTTTCAATTAGAGACAAAAAATGCTACAATCTTCAGTGTCCGGAATTCCACGTGAGAGGTACACAGCGTTATAGACGGGAAGATCAATATGACACTACTGGAATTTTTTTAGAGGAAGGCAGAAACAGTGTAATAAATATAAGAGAGAGGAACAGTCAGACGGAACCACTACAGGATTACAGAGGGGAAGGGAGATACCCACAAGACTGGAATACAAATTATCAACAAACACACAGGTACTACACCACACAACACCCGTCCTACTACCAAAACTGGACGAATCACTTCCAAAACAACACACCCTGGACGCAAACACAGTGGCCTCCTTACCAGAGCCTCAGATATTAACACCAAGTAAGGCATCCAGCACTTCCACTAACACGATATCATTTATATTTGCCAACATCCAGGGTATAAAAACACGCAAATCCAACAAAGTTCACTTTATTGATGGTCTCCTTCATGAGGCAAATGCAGTGTTTGCAGAAACACTGACAGAACCCACACAAGGGACTACCATGATGGTGAAATATGGATCTCAGAGTACAATCTTTTCAGATGTGATAGGAAACACTGGCTTCAGGGTGGGGTCAGCCTCTACGTCAAAGACACACTCATCTGTACTGAGCTGCTAAACACCTCAAATGATATGGTGGAAGTGCTGATAATCAAAATAGAGATTCTAAATGTAGTTATTGTCCTTGTATATAAGTCACCGGAGGCAAACCCTCAGCAGTTTAAAGACCAACTAATGAAAATAGAACACTGCTTGCAAAACCTCACTAATCCAGCTCCGAACATCATCCTGCTTGGGTGTAACGGGGGGTGGGGGAAATAGCTCTATCTTGTCCATTATTCCAACCCCCAGTTAACTAACGAGGCCGGGGGGAAACAGCTCTCTCTAGTCCGTTATCCCGTCCTCAGTTAGCTAACTATTCTAGAGCCCCTCCAGAGTTCCTAAGGCAACCTCTCTCGTTCAACACCTTGTAACCTAGGTATTTGACTACCTAGGTGCTAAGACTACAAGGCGCCGTAACTTGATCAGCTACCCGCAACTCTAGAGAGAACTCTAGAACACATTTCACTGCCACAAACGTATAAGAGAAACGAAAGGAAAGAAATGAATAATGAAGTAATTAGTGAAGGTTTGGGGTGAGAGAGGTAGAGAGGTGGGAGGAGCGAGGAGGGTCATTAGTTGAAAGTGAGAGTTTGGAGAGGGTTGGAGGGAGAGGTGTAGATAGATAGAAGTAGAAGAGTAGATAGTAGAAGAAGAAATGCTGCCACCATCCATTCTAGACCATTACATACAAGACAAGGAATGGAACTTGTCTGTATCAAAATATTCTCAAAAGATGTTATTACCATGTATCAACTCCAAACATGTACTCATTAATATCATGAAACCAGTAACCACAGAGGCTTTCTCACCTCAACTCAAAGCTCTAGGGAACAAAGTTAAACACAATTTAAATAATAAATTCATAATTATATTTCACATGAAGTATCATAATTTAGCAATTCAATTAAAATGTTCCAGTTTAATATGCAAAGAGAGTCATCATCCAAGAATTCGAGAACCCTACAACTTGACTGCCCCTGATCATCACACAACATATGTAAACACGACCAAGTCACCTTAATGTTCAACTCACCAAGTGTCTGCCTATAGCTGGATAGAGGGGGGAGGGGGGTCTGTAGTTGACAGAGACTGTCCCGCCCTGCCGGCAGACAGCCTCCCTGCTAGGCCGTCTTCTCTCCTCTGCTGGCTGCTGTTCTTCTCCGTTAATGCTCTAGAATCGATAGCTCTCCGAGTATATATTGGGGAACCTAGTAACTAACTCCGCCCACAAGTAGATAGCCTCAGGCACTCTACCAAGCCACTCCTTAAACGTCGACATGTTTGAAAGCTACCAGGCTCCAATTATAAGATTAGCAGAAGCAAGGTGAAATTCTCATGGGTGACCTCAGGTCACTTGGTGGTCATTAACTCTTAGAGGTGTGAGATTCAGGCCGCCAGAATGGCGCCAGTCAAATCCTTGTCTGTGACTCATGTATCTCTATGTATTTTAAATACAACTAAACCAAACACCTTACAGTTTTACATCGAGACTTTAACCTACGGCACCTGAAATGGAAGCACCTGGCTAATACAGTAATATTAGAAAGAATACCAGGAAGTAGCCTAAATGAACAGGCACATGCAAATGACCTGCTACGGATGTGCGACAGGTTTGCCTTAAACCAGCAAATAGTAGAACCAACTAGGAAGGAGAACACGCTGGACCTCATTTTCACTAATAATGATGAATTGATCAGGAACAAAATGATTACAAATACCTGTTACTCAGATCACAACTTAATAGAAGTTATGACAACCATGGGGAGTAGACCTTCAAAACCAGTCCAGATTCCCGGTGGAGGAGATTTCAGCAAATTCAACTTCAATAACAAACAGATAAACTGGGAGCAAATAAATCAGGACTTCACAGAAATAAACTGGGAAGAACAGCTAGAAAATGCAAACCTGAACCAGTGCCTGGAAAAAATAAGCTCAATAGCACTAGAAATATGTTCAAACCGCATACCCCAAAGAAAAAAGAGAAAGAGATGCAGACTGGAACGGGAACGTCGTTCCCTATATAGGCGAAGAAAACGAATCGCGGAACAACTTGAGAGTCGCACCCTATTTGTGCTTGGGGTTCTACTACCCAAAATCACTTACGTCCTCTAATTACCCAACACAAAGCCGCTATTAGAACAATATCCAACTCTGGCCCCAGACATCACTCGGTACCCCTACTCAAATCTCTTAATATGTTAGATATTAAGTCACTGCACATTCTCTCATGTGTATTATACATATATAAAACGCTAAACTATAATGCCAATCCTGATCTTAAAAGCTTCATAGAAGGTTGTAACAGAACCCATGAGCACCACACCAGAAATAAATACAGTTTTGATATTCCTAGAGTACGTCTTAATCAAACTAGAAATGCTCTGCAAATCAAGGGGCCCAGAATGTGGAATGACCTTCCCAACCATGTTAAAGACTGTACCTCTCTCAACCAGTTTAAGATAAAAACTAAACACTACCTAATAAATTCCCTGTAATCTACCTCACTTCTCTATTGTCAACCCATGTCTGTTATTTTCTTTTTTTTTTTTTTTTTTTCTTTTTTTTAATAAACACTGTTTGTCAACCTGTTGTATTTGTGCTGCTTTTTCAGTCATGTTCCCCCTTTTTTTTTATCTTTATTTGTATTTGTTCTCAACATCTTTTATTCTTTATGCTCAATTAGTATTAAGTTCTAGATATTAATGTTTTTCTTGCCCGAAACGCATTGCGTAATAGTGGCTTTAGGCATTGTATGTACTAGCTCTATCTATATATCAATCCATTAATGTAACATCACTTGTATGTATATACCTTACCTGAATAAACATCTGAATCTGAATCTGAATCTATCTCAAGAACGGCGAAGAAGGTTAGGTAGAGAAATAGAAACAATTGAACTCAAGCTACAAGAATCATACAAAACCCAGGAGAGGCAAAGAGAGCAAAAGGCCATCAGTGAAATAGAGAGAAATCCGAAATATTTTTTCTCCTATGCAAAATCAAGATCAAAAACCACATTTAGTATCGTCCCCCTGTGAAAGGGAGATGGAACTTTCACCGATGACAACAAAGAAATGAGCGAGTTACTGAGGAAGCAGTACGACTCTGTTTTCAGTGAGCCATTAAACGCACTAAAGATTGATAACCCAAATGAATTTTTTATGGATATGATACCAACATCAAATCATATATCAGACGTCACCCTATCCCCACTAGATTTTGAAGAAGCCATAAACAGTATGCCTATGCACTCTGCACCAGGCCCGGATTCTTGGAACTCCATATTCATCAAGAACTGTAAAAAACCACTATCGCAGGCCCTCCACATTCTGTGAAGACAAAGCCTAGATACTGGCGTTATTCCTGATATACTAAAAACAGCAGAGATAGCACCACTTCATAAAGGAGGAAATAAGGCAGAGGCAAAAAATTACAGACCGATAGCACTAACATCGCACATTATAAAAAATTTTGAGAGAGTGCTAAGAAGTAAGATTACAAAATACATGGAATCACAGCATCTCCATAACCCCGGACAACACGGTTTCAGAACAGGGCGCTCTTGCCTGTCGCAGTTGCTGGACCACTATGATATGGCATTAGATGCTATGGAAGACAAACAAAACGCTGATGTAATTTACACAGATTTCGCAAAAGCTTTTGATAAATGTAATCATGGCGTTATTGCACATAAAATGCGTTCAAAAGGAATTACCGGAAAAATAGGCAGATGGATCTACAATTTCCTGACCAACAGAACCCAATGTGTAATAGTCAACAAAATAAAATCCAGCCCATCAACCGTGAAGAGCTCAGTCCCCCAGGGTACTGTGCTTGCTCCAGTACTTTTTCTCATCCTCATTTCGGACATAACAATAATAATAATAATAATAATGTTTATTTAGGTAAAGTACAAACATACAAGAAATTTTTATAAAGATTGGTGGACTTATAGATAGAGCTAGTACATACAATGCCTAAAGCCACTATTACGCAAAGCGTTTCGGGCATGAAAAACTTAAATGACTAAAGCTTAATACTAATTGAGCAAAAAGAGTAAAAAGAAAACATGAAATGAAAACATAGCTGAAAAAGCAGCACAAATACAATTCTGTCGACAAACAGCGCTCTGTTTGTCAAAAAAAAAAAAAAAAAAAAAAAAAACAAAAAAAAAAAAACAGACATTGGTTGACAATAGAGGGGTAAGGTAGGTTACAGGGAATTTATTAGGTAGTGCTTCGTTTTTATCTTAAACTGGTTGAGAGAGGTACAGTCTTTAACATGGTTGGGAAGGTCATTCCATAATCAGGGTCCCTTGATTTGTAGAGCATTTCTAGTTTGATTAAGTCGTACTCTAGGAATATCAAAACTGTATTTATTTCTGTTGTGGTGCTCATGGGTTCTGTTACAACCTTCTATGAAGCTTTTGAGGTCAGGATTGGCATTACAGTTTAACGTTTTATATATGTATAATACACATGAGAGAATGTGCAGTGACTTAATGTCTAACATATTCAGAAATTTGAGTAGGGGTACCGAGTGATGTCTGGGGCCAGAATTGGATATTGTCCTAATAGCAGCTTTGTGTTGAGTAATTAGAGGACGTAAATGATTTTGGGTAGTAGAGCCCCAAGCACAAATACCATAGTTGAGATATGGATAGATAAGAGAGTAATAGAGAGTCACCAGGGCAGGGCGTGGTACATAATATCTGATCTTAGAAAGAATGCCAACAGTTTTGAAACTTTTTTTGATATATTTAGAATGTGGCCCTGGAAATTCAGTTTGTGGTTAATGAGAATGCCAAGGAATTTGCCATCTAATTTGTTACAAATTTGGGTATTGTTTATTTTGAGATTTATTTGATTAGAGGCATAGACAAGAACACAACCTATAGCACTGTATCATCCTTTGCAGATGACACTAGGATCTTCATGAGAGTAGGCAACATAGAGGACACGGCAAACCTCCAGTCAGATGTAGATCAGGTCTTTCTATGGGCTACAGAAAATAATATGGTGTTTAACGAAGATAAGTTCCAGCTCATGCGCTATGGAAAAAATTAAAATATAAAATCGGAAACCACGTACAAAACTCAGGCAAATCATGACATAGAACGAAAAGGCAATGTAAAGGATCTGGGTGTACTCATGTCGGAAGACCTTACCTTTAAAGAACACAATAAAGTAGCCGTCACAACTGCAAGAAAAATGACAGGTTGGATAACAAGAACTTTTCACACTAGAGATGCTATACCGATGATGACACTTTTCAAAACGCTTGTGCTCTCTAGAGTGGAGTACTGCTGCACAATGACAGCCCCTTTCAAAGCTGGAGAAATTGCCGACCTGGAGAGCGTGCAGAGATCCTATACTGCTAGAATTCACTCAGTAAAACACCTAAACTATTGGGACCGACTAAAGAGCCTAAATCTGTACTCCCTTGAGCGCAGGCGGGAGAGATACATAATAATTTACACGTGGAAAATGTTAGAGGGGCTGGTCCCAAACCTGCACACAGAAATAACATCACATGAGACCAGAAGACATGGCAGGATGTGTAGAATACCCCCGTTGAAAAGCTGAGGTGCAACAGGTACTCTGAGAGAGAACTCTATCAACATCAGAGGCCCGAGACTGTTCAACACGCTTCCGCTACACATAAGGGGCATAACTGTTAATCCCCTCACAGTGTTCAAGAGAGAACTGGATAAGCACCTCCAAAAGATACCTGATCAACCAGGCTGTGACTCATACGTCAGGCTGCGAGCAGCCGCGTCCAACAGCCTGGTTGATCAGTCCAGCAACTAGGAGGCCTGGTCGACGACCGGGCCGCGGGGACGCTAAGCCCCGGAAGCACCTCAAGGTAACCAAGTACCTGAGTGGTGAGACTGGAAACCCCTACGGTTAATAGTAGACTGGAAGAGGTTATATCATTGATGGCTACATATTGGTGTCTGTCACTAAGATAGGATCGGATATAGTTCAGGGCAAGGCCACGGATTCCATAATGATGGAGTTTAAATAAGAGGTAGTTATGGTTAACAGCATCAGGTCAATGAAGAGTCCAATCGGAAACTCATGTTTATCAAGGGTTAAGTAGATTAAGTCAAGCAGACTGACAATTGTCCATTTCATGTGGTCTCCATCTCATGTTGGTCTCCGAATGCATGATAGAGCTGATAAGTTTGCCAAAGAATCTGCCTTTAAAAGAGACGTTGAGTGTAACCTTGGAGTGTCAATGAGCAGTCTAAGAGCAGCAGTACACCGAGAACTTCAACAAAATCCATTGCAAATGATATTCCATCTTCCAGTACTAATATTCAGGATTATCTTACAGGTAACTAGCCACAGTCTCTGTACCTAATGCCTACTAATGCCACTGATGTTACTGACATAATCCTTTTATTTATTTATTTATTTATTTATTTATTTATTTATTTATTTATTTATATATATATACAAGAAGGTACATTGGGTTTGTGAGAATACATTATACATTGCATTGTGCAATACATTGTGAGAAGCCTATTAATTCCACTGACGTCAATGAGATAATCTTTTCCCTTAAAACCAAGTCTAGTGTTAGTTTAGTTCATTTATTATGCACCCCATACCCATCTTGTGGGCGGTAGTGGAAAGGGTTACAGAGGCACATAATGGGCTCAGGGACTGAACCCCACAATTCATTTAGCTAAGCACCAACTTTAATTTACAAAAAAAGCCTCTAGATCTTTAGCCCCTGCTATTGCTTTGCTCTTCAACAAGTCACTTGAACTCCAAACCTTTCCAGATATTCTAAAAAAGCGAGAGTAACGCCTGTACACAAATGTGGTGATCTCACAGATGTTAACAACTACAGACCTATATCAATCCTGCCAAACTTGTCAAAAAAATTTGAAAAACTAATCTATAGGCAGCTTTACTCATATCTAGCTACACACAATATACTTAGCCATTGCCAATATGGCTTCAGACCCAAAAAAAGCACTAACGATGCACTTATTAGTATGCTTAACTCGATTCATAGAGCTCTTGATAAAAATGAGTTCCTTGTGGGGTTATTTGTGGACCTGCGTAAGGCTTTTGACACTGTCAACCACCAAAACCTTCTTCTTAAATTACATCATTATGGAGTCAGAGGCCACTCCCTGCAATACCTCAAATCCTACCTTACTGACAGGCTCCAATATGTTTCTGTGAATAATACAATTTCTCCCACCCTACCCATCAACATTGGTGTTCCTCAGGGCAGCATACTTGGCCCTCTCCTCTTTCTCATCTACATTAATGACCTTCCAAATGCCTCCCAACACCTCAAACCAATTCTATTTGCTGACGACACGACCTTCATTTACTCCAGTCCTGACCCCCTTGCTCTAAATGCCACAGTAAATACTGAGCTAAATAAAGTCCATCTTTGGCTAACTGCCAACAAACTCACCCTTAACATTGACAAAACTTTCTATATTCTGTTTGGCAATAAATCCTCTAATCAAATAAATCTCAAAATAAACAATACCCAAATTTGTAACAAATTAGATGGCAAATTCCTTGACATTCTCATTGACCACAAGCTGAATTTCCAGGGACACATTCTAAATGTATCAAAAAAAGTTTCAAAAACTGTGGGCATTCTTTCTAAGATCAGATATTATGTACCACGCCCTGCCCTGGTGACTCTTATTACTCCCTTATCTATCCATATCTCAACTATGGTATTTGTGCTTGGGGCTCTACTACCCAAAATCACTTACGTCCTCTAATTACTCAACACAAAGCTGCTATTAGGACAATATCCAACTCTGGCCCCAGACATCACTCGGTACCCCTACTCAAATCTCTGAATATGTTAGACATTAAGTCACTGCACATTCTCTCATGTGTAGTATACATATATAAAACGCTAAACTATAATGCCAATCCTGATCTCAAAAGCTTCATAGAAGGTTGTAACAGAACCCATGAGCACTACACCAGAAATAAGTACAGTTTTGATATTCCTAGAGTACGACTTAATCAAACTAGAAATGCTCTACAAATCAAGGGACCCAGAATGTGGAATGACCTTCCCAACCATGTTAAAGACTGTACCTCTCTCAACCAGTTTAAGATAAAAACTAAACACTACCTAATAAATTCCCTGTAACCTACCTAACCCCTCTATTGTCAACCCATGTCTGTTTTTTTTTTTAAATCAACACTGTTTGTCAACCTATTGTATTTGTGCTGCTTTTCAGTCATGTTCCCCCTTTTTTTATCTTTATTTGTATTTGTTCTCATCACATTTTATTCTTTATGCTCAATTAGTATTAAGTTCTAGATATTAATGTTTTTCTTGCCCGAAACGCATTGCGTAATAGTGGCTTTAGGCATTGTATGTACTAGCTCTATCTGTACATTGATCCATTAATGTAACATCACTTGTATGTATGTACCTTACCTGAATAAACATATTTATTTATTTATTTATTTACATTGGATAGTACAGTATTTACATTCTTGTAAAGCCACTAGTACGCACAGCGTTTCGGGCAGGTCCTTAATCTAGCAGATAATTTTAAGTAGGTAATTTCTATCAGAATTGATATATGATAAAGATACATTACAAGAGAAAAATGAGATGAGAGAACTTAGTAAGTATATTAAAGCACATTGTTATATTAAAGCTTTGATTGATTACATTGACAGCTTGATTAGTAATTTAAACAAGATTAATAGACACCATACAGCAGATTGACAGCACATATAAGACAGCAATGATCACAATGGTAAAGATGTTCAGATTGGGTACATAAAGATTGGGAGACTGGGTAGCAATAGATACAGATAAACAAGATTAATAAACACCATACAGCAGATTGGCAGCACATATAAGAAGACAGCAATGATCACAATGGTAAAGATGTTCAAATTGGGAACATAAAGGTTGGGACATTTTATACTTTAATCTCAATTAGTATTAAGTTTTAGTCTTAATGTTTTTCCTGCCCGAAACACTTTGCGTAATAGGGGCTTTAGGCATTGTATGTACTAGCTCTATCTATGAATCCATCAACTTTTGTATTTCACCTTGAATGCATGTACTTTACCTGAATAAATATTTGTATTTGTATTTGTAAATGATGGAGTGCGAAAAGATACGTGAATTTAGAGACAATTCTATAACCAATGTTCCAGCGATGTGTCAATATTTCATTCAAAATTATCTGCTACCAGAAATTTTAGCCAAATATCCCCAGTTTGCTAACTGTAGGTAGTAACTAAGTGATTGTAACCTATCCACCGCTGCCCACTGGATGGGGGGCGGTGTGCAGGACAAACATATAAATTTTGACACTAGCTCTCCACATATGTCAGTTGCTTAATTTAGAACCTGTACTTGAGGTCGATCTCGAACCCATTGTTGATGTGACGACTTATATTGAATTTTGTAACTAGCTCATCAAGATTGTAACTTGCTTAGCTAAATGAATTGTGGGGTTCAGTCCCTGAGCCCATTATGTGCCTCTGTAACCCTTTCCACTACCGCCCACAAGATGGGTATGGGGTGCATAATAAATGAACTAAACTAAAAACTAAAACTGAAGCAAAGTGAAATCGACACCAGTAATTCCATCTATCATCATACTATTATGCATGAGGAGTCACACATCAACGGTTCCTCTAATAAAATCAGCAGACTTCTAGATGTTAATTCTCATTCTCTGCTGATGTAGACCTGACCAAAAGTAAGCTGTGTCAGCAAAATTATTCGCATACCCTCCGTCACTATGTGATGGAGTGCGAAAAGATATGTGAATTCAGGGACTATTCTATAACCAATGTTCCAGCAACGTGTAAATATTTCATTCAAAATTATATGCTACCAGAAATTTTAGCCAAATATCCCCAGTTCTCAAAGTGCAGGTAGTAACTAAGTGATTGTAACCTATCCTGCTTCAATGTTCTGCTCTGAAACTCTTCCTGGACAGATGTAATAGGACCCATTATCACCACACCAGAAATAAATATCTCTTTCATATCCCCAGAGTCAAACTTATTCTGTGTTAACACTCTATGCAAATAAAGGGATCCAGTCTATGGAACTCACTCCCTATTGAATTGAAAAGCTGTCCAACTTTTGCGTCATTCAAAAACAATACTAAAAGTACCTAATTTCATCTTCATAGTTTTTTACCTTTTGCTTTAAAAATTGCACTGTATCTATTGCTACCCAATCTCCCAATCTTTATGTACCCAATCTGAACATCTTTATCATTGTGATCATTGCTGTCTTCTTATATGTGCTGTCAATCTGATGTATGGTGTTTATTAATCTTGTTTAAATTACCAATCAAGCTGTCAATGTAATCAATCAGAGCTTTAAAATACGAATGTGCTTTAATATACTTACTAATCTCTCTCATCTCATTTTTTTTCTTGCAATGTATTTGTTATCATTTTATTAATTCTAATAGAATTTACCTACTTAAAATTATCTGTTAGATTAAGGACCTGCCCGAAACGCTGCGCGTACTAGTGGCTTTACAAGAGTGTAATTACTGTACTGTGCTATATATTCTCACAAACGCAATGTACCTTTTTGTATATATAAATAAATAAATAAATAAATAAATAAATAAATAAATAAATAAATAAATCCACCGCTGCCCACTGGATGGGGGATGGTGTGCAGGACAATCATATTATTTGTTTGATATGGAACTCAGTCTATGGAACTCACTCCCTAATGAATTGAAAAGCTGTCCAACTTTTGCGTCATTCAAAATCAAAACTAAAAAGTACTTAATTTCATCTTCATAGTTTTTTACCTTGTTGCTTTAAAATTGCACTGTATCTATTGCTACCCAATCTCCCAATCTTTATGTACCCAATCCGAACATCTTTACCATTGTGGTCATTGCTGTCTTCTTATATGTGCTATCAATCTGCTGTATGGTGCCTATTAATCACGTTTATATTACCAATCAAGCTGTCAATGTAATCAATCAGAGCTTTAATATACCAATGTGCTTTAATATACTTACTAATCTCTCTCATCTTATTTTTTAATCAATTTTTTTACTCATTTTTTACTCAAATCTCTGAATATGTTAGATATTAAGTCCCTGCACATCCTCTCATGTGTATTATATATATATAAAACGCTGAACTGTAATGTCAGTCCTGACCTTAAATGCTTCCTAGAAGGTTGTAACAGATCCCATGAGCACCACACCAGAAACAAATACCTGTTTGATATTCCAAGAGTACGGCTTAGTCAAACTAGAAATGCTTTACAAATCAAGGGACCCAGAATGTGGAATGACCTTCCCAATTATGTTGAATACTGTACCTCTCCCAACCAGTTTAAGATAAAAACTAAGTACCACCTAATTAACTTAATGTAACCTACCTCACCCCTAAATGTCAACCCATGTCTTCTATTTTATACAATGCTGTTTGTTGACCAAATTGTATTTTTGTTTTTTCTGCCATGTTCCCCCCCCTTTTTCCATTCTTTTCTTATGTTTTCTCAACACAATTTATACTTTAATCTCAATTAGTATTAAGTTTTAGCCTTTTATGTTTTTCCTGCCCGAAACGCTTTGCGTAATAGTGTCTTTAGGCATTGTATGTACTAGCTCTATCTATAAATCTATCAACTTTTGTATCTTACCTTGTATGTATGTACCTTACCTGAATAAAAATTTATTTATATTGATAATGGCTTGGCGCTTTCCCTTGATAATTCCTTCCTTCCTTCACAAAGGAAAGGTGTTGGATATCAGAGGTCCTCCTGTTGGTATCGAGAAGTTGATTGATTGATTGAAGTCGCATTTTTCACGGAATGGTCAATGGACAGAGAGAACTGTTGTTGCGTGTGTGTGGCAGACTTGAGACTTAGCCTACCAGGGGAGTAGCTGGTTCAGTGACCCGGAACACTGTCAAGGCTGAATCATGTGGTAGTTACGAGGGGAGTGGTAGGGTAATTATGAGGAGAAAATTGGGGTAAAACAGGTATGTGAGGGTAAGTTGAAGAAATTATGAGGATAAAGCGCCAAGCCAGTATAAATACATCACTTGGAAGGAATAAGAGGACCAGGAGCTGAGAGGGATGGCTTGACTGAGGTGGTGGCTTGACTGAACAATGTAATGTTATATAGGTCAAGATCAGCAGAGCTGCCCCCTGGACGTGCTGACCCGGGGTGCGTGAACGCCAACATCCCGCGGGAGATGACAACAGTGACCTACCAGTCCATCAACGACGCAGTGGCCTTGGTGGTCAGACGCTCGCCGGGGGCGCACTTGGCGAAATGCGACATAGCAGAGGCGTTCCGGATCGTCCCAGTCAACCCCAGCGACTACCACCTACTCGGCTTCGCCTACGGAGGGCGGTACTACTACGAGAAAATGCTCAGCATGGGGGCGGCACCCTCCTGCAGGATCTTCGAGACGTTCTCCGACGCCCTGCAATGGATCCTCGCGGAGAAGTTCGGCGTGCAGGATGTCAAGAAGGTGCTGGACGACTTCCTCTTCGTGAGTTCTACGTACAACGAGTGTTTGTGGAGCCTACGGGTGTTCACTGCCCTCTGTGAGCGCCTGGGCGTTCCCCTGGCCCCCCACAAGACTGAGGGCCCCTGCCCTGCCTCACCTTCCTTGGACTTGAAATCGATGCCCGACGTATGGAGACAAGGCTGCCGGACGACAAGAGGACGAAGTACATGGCTGCAGTGGAAGACGCTCTGCGGGCCGAGAGCCTTCCCCTGCGGGACCTGCAGGGGATTATCGGCAAACTGCAATTCGCCACGTCAGTCATACCGGGGGGACGGGCCTTCCTCCTCCGACTTCACCCGCTCACACGAGGTGTACAACGTCCCTCACGCCTCTGCCTGCTGGACGCTGAGGCGAAGCTCGACTTGCGGGCCTGGCACACTTTCCTCGGCACATTCAATGGGATAACGGTTTTTCCACCAGACGGTGGATGGGGGAGCGCCACGGCCCTCGCGATGTGTGCGGACGCCTCATCCAAGGGTTACGGACTCACACTCGGAGCGACCTGGTTCAGGGGTACCTGGCCTATGGACTGGAGCCGGCTCAACATTGCGCTCCTCGAACTTTACCCTTTCTACATGGGGATATCTATCTTTGCTCCAGTGTTAGCAAACAAGAGGCTTATGTGTAGGTCCGACAACGCCGCTGTGGTAAACGTGCTGCAATCTCTGTCCGCCAGGTGCCCCCTCCTCATGCAATTGGTCCGGCCACTGGCAATCCTCCTCCTCACCCATAATATTACGCTTCTTCCATCACACCTCCCGGGCAAGTTAAACGGGGTTTGTGACGCTCTTTCCCGGTTGCAGGTACTGCTGCCCTCGTTCCTGCGAGACGCAGGACTCGCCGAGAAGCCAACCGCAATCCCGCAGCACCTCCTGGCCTGCAACTTCACCCTGAAACTGTAAGGACGCTGCTCGACTCCCTGCAGCCCGCGACACGGCGAACGTATCAACATAAGTGGGCGGAGTACGTGGCGTATGTATCGAACGACAGGAGACGGGAGTGTCCCTTCGAGGCCTCGTCCACGACACTGGCGAACTTCCTGCAGTCGCTGCTGTCTCGAGGTTTGGCTTTCCGCTCTCTCAGCGCCTACCTTGCGGCAATCGCCTTCATGTTCAAGCTGCATGGTAGGGAGGATCCTACTCGCCAGTTCCTAGTCACCCAACTACTTAAGGAAGCGCGCAACAAGGCCCAACGGCTCCCCGCACGACGATTGCCAGTGACCAGACGACTATACTGCATCAACTACTGGGGGCCCTGCGAGGTGTCTGCCGCTCGACTTACGAGAAGACCTGCTACCGAGCGCTCTTCTCCCTCGCCTTCTACGCCTGCCTCTGGCCAGGGGAGGTGACCTATACGGGGAAGGGGCAACACACGCTACGCTTGGACGAGTTAACTTTATCGCGGATGGGGATCGACATCGCGTTTGCCTCCTACAAGCACAGTTCAGGGCATACCCCCACTTTAACCCTAAGTGCAGACCCCTACAGCAAGTACTGCCCGGTCCGTGCCATGGCGAACTACATAAGACGACGGGGCATGGAACCAGGCCCTATCTTCCTAGGCGAATCGGGCGCCCCGGTCACCAGACAAGATTTCACATGGGTGCTCCGTGCTGCCGTTCGAGCACTAGGCCTGCCTCCAAACGATTATGCTCCGCACTCCTTCAGAATCGGCAGGGCCACGCAGATGTCCAAGGATGGCCTGGCGCCGGCAGCAATCAGAGCAGTCGGCAGGTGGAAAAGTGATGCGTTCCACTCCTACGTCAGGCAAGACGTCATTCCATTACCTAGATAACTTACTTCTGCGGCCAGCGGGCACCTCGCCCTTCGGGGGGTGGGGTACCGGCTTCGCTGGCCTGCGGAGTGGGGGTGCTGCGCCGGATCCCCAAGTCTAGGGCTGCCCACAGCTACTTACCATATGTCAAGTGCTCACTTGTAGTGCAAGTTGGGGGTTGTAGACTTTACATGTAAACTAGGCACTAGCATATCATTACCCCTGGCCGACCCCTCACAGTGTTCAAGAGAGAACTGGATAAGCACCTCCAAAGGATACCTGATCAACCAGGCTGTGACTCGTACGTCAGGCTGCGAGCAGCCGCGTCCAACAGCCTGGTTGATCAGTCCGGCAACCAGGAGGCCTGGTCGACGACCGGGCCGCGGGGACGCTAAGCCCCGGAAGCACCTCAAGGTAACCTCAAGGTAACCTGGAAATTCTTATCTATTCTTTTCTATGCCCTCTGTGTATACAGAATATATTTTATTCATACTGTACTGGCTGTGCCACTCAATTAACTCTGGCATTGTTTTTAATTATAGTATTAAGCTGATTGCGAGTACTGCAACATTGCTTCGGCTAGCTGGCACTAGGCACGGTTAATGTCCTACGACTTCTTCCCTTAGTTGCATCTTTGCAGTACTGGCATTCTACTCAGTCATGTTACACGACATCTTTTATATTATGGTACAGCAGTTGCTCTTTAAACATTATTTAATAAATTAAGGTCCCCCCACTCCTGGCTTGTTTTTTCTCCCCGATCAGAAATAAAAATAAAAAAGGGGGGAACATGGCAGAAAAACAGCAAAAATACAATTTGGTCGACAAACAGCATTGTTTAAAAATAACAGACATGGGTTGACATTATAGGGGTAAGGTAGGTTACAGGGAGTTAATTAGGTAGTGCTTAGTTTTTATCTTAAACTGGTTGAGAGAGGTACAGTCTTTAACATGATTGGGGAGGTCATTCCACATTCTGGGTCCCTTAATTTGTAGAGCATTTCTAGTTTGATTGTTTCCCGCCAAACACACACCGAAACTACGACGTTGGTACAACGTTCGAGCAAGTTTTAACACCTCCTAACCAGTTATAACAACCAATATAGCAAGTTGTAACAACGTTCTAATATGTCATAAACACGTTAAGCCAAAATGTAACAACTTTATTACAAGTTGTAACAAGCGGAAAATAGAGACAGTTTCGGTTTGTGTTTCCAGGGTTATGTCTGCCGGATTGCCTCCTTTATGAATTGATGTTACTCTTGCTTTTTTAAGGATATCAGGGAAAGTATGACACTCTAGAGATTTGTTGAACAGCAAAGCTATGGGTGGAGCAAGGGCATGGGAGGCACTTTTGTATACCATAGATGGTATTTCACTAATGATCCCAGCTTTGGTTTTTAGTGAGTCAATGATGGACACAACATCTATAAGGCTGACTGGTTGAGTGGGGGATTTGGGGAGGACAAAGGGATGGGGAAGGGAGGGAATGGTGGGGAGGACGAGGGGACGGGGGAGTGGGAGACGGTGGGGAGGAGGGGACGGGGAAGTGGGGAATGGTTGGAAGGACAAGGGGACGGGGGAGTGAGGAATGGTTGGGAGAACGAGGGGACGGGGGTGGGGAGGACTGGGAGACAGGGGAAGGTTGCTGTGGCTCAGCAACACACATGCGTTGCTGAGCCACAGCAACTGGCCGGGTACAGCTAGTGAATACATAAACGTGCGCAGGTCAGGAGGCAGAAGTCAGAGCCACGTGCAGGGGTCAGGAGGTAGAAGTCATTGCTTCATGCGAGGGTCTAGAGGCAGAAGTCGGAGCCACATGCGAGGGTCGGGAGGCCGAAGTCGGAGCCCCATGCGAGGGTCGGGAGGCAGAAGTCAGAACCACGTGCGAGGGTCGGGAGGCAGTAAACACTGAGTATGGCGGAGAGCGGACGTCAAGTACTGGCGCTCTATAAGGCGCTCCTCCGGGAGAGTCGTAAATTCACATCTTATGGCTACAGGTGAGTGATGGAGGGCGAGGGAGCAGACTCCTGGGCTCTGGCCTTCTCTCATAAAACAGCAAACTGTACTAATGTTATGGCATGCATGCATCAGGATGCGTAGCATTGTTTAAAGCATTTTCAGGTGAGGGTATGAAGGCTGTGATGGCCGTCTTAGTGTGTAGTGTGACCAAGCCGGGGAGCACAGGCTGCGGGGGCACAGTAAGGAGGCACAGGCTGGGGACACAGGCCAGAGGGCACAGTGTGTGGGCACAGTAAGGAGGCATAGGCTGGGCGACACAGGCCGGAGGCACAGACCGGGGAGCACAGGTTGGGGACACAGGCCAGGGGGGTACAGTAAAGAGGCACAGTAAGGAGAGACAGGCTGGGGGCATAGTCATGGGGCACAGCCCGGGAACACAGGCCAGGATGCACAGTATGGGGACACAGTAAGGAGGCACAGGTTGGGGGAGGGGGGAAGCACAGTAAGGAGGCACAGGCCAAGGGGCACATTAAGGAGACACAGGCTGGGGGCATAGTCAGGAGGCACAGTCCAGGGAACACAGGCCAGCGTGCACAGTATGAGGACACAGTAAGGAGGCACAGCCTGGGGGGGGGGCCAGAGTAAGAGGGCACAGGCTAGGGGGCACATTAAATAGGCACAGGCTAGGGGGCATAGTCAGGAGGCACAGTCTGGGGACACAGACCAGGGGGAACAGTCTGGGGACACAGACCAGGGGGAACAGTCTGGGGGCACAGGCCAGCTGAGGAAAATTCCTGATATTCCTACACTGGCCGTCTGACCCTCATTTTTTTGTCTCAAGTATTTTATTTATGGGTACACATAAATGTTTTATTACTAATTTTGGTAATTTTTTAGACTTTCTGAAAGTCACTTAACAGTTTATTTTCACAATAATATGCTTTACTTTCATAGTCTGTCATGACTTTTGTATTCATTTTATGGACATTTAGCTTCATTGTTATGCACCTCATAAAGTATCCTGTGTATGGCAGTGAAAAAGGCTATAGAAGCACATACTTGGCTCAGGAACTGAATCCCACAATTCATTTAAGGGGCCAAGTCCCCGGATTTAAAAAATTGTTGTAGGGTATTCATAATTTATTATCCTGATACATGTGAAAGGTGCTGCACATAGGCCAAGTTTCAGCATCTCAGCCTAAATAGAGACGGAGAAAAAAAAAAAAAAGACGAATTTTTCAACCATGTTCAAAAAATTTCACAGCCCACAATTGTGAACCAAAATCATTTATAAGACACTCAGCTATGACCTTACTATATAATAAAGATTTGCATGTCACATTATTATCCCAGATGTATTTAGTGCAATAATACAGATTTTATAAAAGTTTCCCAAAAACGTATGCAACAAAATGAGGTGTATCATTATTTATAAAATCAATAAATCTACGTAGATAAGAATAATGACATGCGTTTATAGAGGCGTATTTTCTACATATAATGTGCAAGTTTCATTTATTTATTTATGCATATACAAGAATGTACATAAGGAATGTGAGGATACAATTATGGTAATTACAGTCTTGTAAAGCCACTAGCACGCGCAGCGTTTCGGGCAGGTCCTTAATCTAAGAAAATTTTAAGGAGGTAAATACTTGCAAAATTTATAGACAAAAAAATGATAACAGATTACATGGAATGAAAAAAAAAAAAAAAAAAGATGAGAGAAAATTATAGGTACAGTATATTAAAGCACATAGGTAGCTATGATTGATTGCAATGACAGCTTAAAATGGTAGTTGACAACAAATTGGTAGGCACAATACAGCAGAAACAATATAAGATTGATTGCAATGACAGCTTGAATGGTAGTTGACAAAAATTGGTAGTCACAATACAGCATATGGCTAGCACATAAAAGAAGACAGCAATGAACACAATGATAAGGTTGTTTGATATTACATAAAAATTAGGAGATTGGGTACCACTAGGTACAGAGCAAATTTAAAGCTCAGTGTAGGAAACTAAATAGATGAAGTTAGGTACTTTTTGGTTTTGCTTTTAAATAAGGCAAAAGTTTTACAGTTTTTCAATTCACTAGGGAGTGAGTTCCATAGACTAGGTCCCTTAATTTGCATAGAGTGTTTACACAGATTAAGTTTGACCCTGGGGATATCAAAGAGATATTTATTTCTGGTGTGGTGATAATGGGTCCTATTACATCTGTCCAGGGAGAGTTTCAGAGCATGGTTTGCATTTAAGAACAGGGTTTTGTAAATGTAGTTGACACAAGAGAATGTGTGGAGGGAGTTAATATTTAGCAAGTTTAGAGATTTAAACAAGGGAGCTGAGTGTTGTCTGAAAGCAGAGTTAGTTATTATTCTGATAGCAGATTTTTGCTGTGTGATGATGGGCTTAAGGTGGTTTGCAGTGGTAGACCCCCATGCACAGATACCATAATTAAGATAGGGGTAGATTAGTGCATAATATAGTGAGAGGAGAGCAGAGTTAGGAACATAATATCTGATTTTGGAGAGTATACCAACTGTCTTAGAGACTTTCTTAGTTATGTGTTGAATGTGGGTGCTGAAGTTAGAGTCTCTTGTCTAGGAATAGGCCAAGAAACTTGCCATCATTTTTATTACTGATGTTAATGTTGTCTATCTGTAGCTGAATTGCATTTGATGATTTGCTTCCAAATAAGATGTAGTAAGTCTTTTCGATGTTTAATGTTAGTTTGTTCGTTGACATCCATAAGTGGACTTTTTTTAATTCATTATTCACAACATTATTTAGTGTATGTGGGTTGAGGTTTGAGTAGATAAGGGTAGTATCGTCAGCAAACAATATAGGTTTGAGAATATTAGAGACATTAGGCAGATCGTTTATATATATAAGAAATAGAAGAGGTCCTAAGATGCTGCCCTGTGGCACTCCAACGGTAATTGGTAGAGTGGAAGAAGTTGTATCATTGATGGTTACATATTGGTGTCTGTCACTAAGATAGGATCGGATGTAGTCAAGGGCAAGGCCTCGGATTCCATAATGCTGGAGTTTAAATAAGAGGTAGTTGTGATTAACAGTATCAAAGGCTTTTCTTAGGTCAATGAAGAGTCCAATCGGAAACTCATTTTTGTCAAGGGCTGAGTAGATAATGTCAAGGAGACTAATGATTGCATCATTGGTACTCTTTTGGGACCGGAAGCCAAACTGGCAGGGGCTGAGTATGTCGAATTTTACGAGGTAGGAATAGAGCTGTTTGTAAATAATTTTTTTCAAATATTTTTGATAGAATGGGTAGATTTGATATTGGTCTATAATTGTTTATGTCCGCCGGATTGCCTCCTTTATGGACTGGCGTTACTCTTGCTTTTTTGAGGATATCAGGGAAGGTGTGACACTCTATAGATTTGTTGAACAGTAGTGCTATGGGTGGGGCAAGGGCATGGGAGGCTCTCTTGTACACAATGGACGGAATTTCACTGGTGTTCCCTGCCTTGGTTTTTAGAGAGTGTATGATGGACACAACATCTGCCGGGCTGATTGGTGAAAGGAGAAGAGAGTTTGGATAGCTGCCTGAGAGATATGTGTTAATATGTGTCTGAGTCTGTGGGATTTTACTGGCAAGATTAGCACCAACCGATGAAAAGAAACTATTAAATTCATTTGCCATTTCTAAATCAGTTGACGGTATATCCCCATCCTTGTAGAGTTTTATTTGGTTATGTGAGTGTTGTTTAGTTCCTAGGATACTAGAGATAGTTTTCCAAGTGTTTTTCATGTTACCTTTTGCTTCATTGAATCTATTCACATAATATGCAAGTTTTGCCTTTCTTATGATACTGGTAAGCATTGATGAGTACCTTTTAGCTACTTCCCTTGAAACTAGGCCAATCCTAACTTTCTTTTCATATTCATGTTTCTTGTTGATTGAGTTGAGAATGCCATTTGTGAGCCATGGATTGTTTAATCTTTTGTCAGTTACTTGCTTTGTAAGAAGGGGACAATGAAGGTTGTAGAGGCTTAGAGTTTTGGAGAGGAAGAGGTTAGCTAATGAATTTATATCATGGGTATTATTGAATTCAGAATCCCAGTTAATATTGTGAAGTGCCTCTGTAAGATTGTCTAAAGCTGATTCACTGTGTAGCCTAAATGAAAATTTCTTGCTTTTTGGTGGTGTTATGTCCATGTTCGCTATGAGAAAGGTAGGATAGTGGTCAGTTGTTCTGTCGTAGATTATACCAGATACAAGGGGAGCTGTTATGTTTGTCCATATGTGGTCCAAGGTAGTGGCTGATGTTTGAGTGACTCGGGTAGGTTTGGTGATAGTGGGGATTAGCATACAGGAGTTCATGCTGTTAAGGAAATAGTCAACTTGAGAGCAGTTTTGTTGACCCAGGTCAATATTAAAGTCTCCTCCCAGAATGATGTGGTTTTTGTTGAGATTGTTGTTTATAATAAGATTCCTTAGGTTGTCTGAGAAAGAAGCTATGTTAGTATTAGGAAATCTATAGATGGCTCCAATAGTCAAAGAGGATTTAAGGGATTTAATTGTAAACTGAACAAAAGTATATTCACAGTAGTCATCTCTGTCACTAATAACACTGTTGCAGATAAATGTATCTCGGTAATATATAGCTGTGCCACCACCTTTTTTATTAGGCCTACAGTTATGAATGGCTTTATAACCAGCTAAGTTGTAGAGTTGGGTATAGTCTTTATTTAGCCAAGTTTCTGTTAAAATAATGAACGATAGGTTAGTACCTAGTGCTGTGAGTAGTGCATTTAAATCGTCAAAATGTTTACCAAGTGATCTAACATTTTGGTTATAAACTGATAGATAGGTGCTATTTTGGAGTTTGTTTTTAGCCTGGTGTGCTGTGAAATACTTACAATAATGATGATCAATGTGCTGGTTGGTATAGATATGAGACAGAAGATTTTGATCAGGATCAATATCAGTGTGCATAGAGATGCAGAGGGATCACGATACAAGATACACGATAAAGCAAAACACAAGAATAAAAGCAGATACAATAAAATAGTAACAATTTAGAAGTAAAATAAAGATCCAATAGATAGCCAGGGAGGACACAGAAGTTAGATAAAATAAAACACAAAAAATCAGTAGAGACTGACAATATAAATGTAAAATAAAAAATAATAAGAAAAATAATAATAATCATAAAAAAATGATCTTGAAGATAATTAGCTTAGTAATGGTTAATTAACAGGGTAATAAAAAGCCCTAGGTTTAGTGACAAGGGGATTAACTAAGAACAAATAATTAAGAGTATAAAACAGGCAAAGATGACAAACAAAAAATAAAGTAAAAATTAAAATAAAAATAAAAATAAACACCTTTGGAAAGGAAAGGCAGAGCTTAAGTACACTTTGGTTGTATGTGAGACTACAAATTATGTTCTGGTTATTCAGCTGATATCCCACAGTCATCCAGGAAAGAAGTGAGGTGTGCCTCAGTGGTTATGACATAAGTTTTTCCAGAGTCAGTCTTCCTAGCTATTATTTTACCATCGCGCACAAAACAATGTTTAATAGCAGTGGATCTATTGCGAATTCCACGTAGTTTAAATAAGAGATTTTGTCTGAATCTGGTAAGACATTCGTTCACATAAACCTTGGATTTCCTAGCGACTGCAGCAGTGATAAGGTCTGACTTGCGGGAGCAGCTATCCAACTTCACGCGTATCCTTCTGTTGTTTGCACCAGATGATTTGGTACCCACTCTATAAGCTGACTTAATGTCTCTTGCTTCGATTGAATAATTCAACTTAGTACGCAATTCCTGGATCACGATGGCAGTACAGTCTTCTCTGTCAGTTTCATGGGGAAAATCCTGTGATGAGATGATGACAGAATCAAGGAGCTTAAGTTGGTCTGATTCGTCTTGGGTTGCAGTTTGTTGCTGTTGTAGGGAGTTAAAGTGGTTCTCTAACTTTTGTAACATCTCTTCTTGCTTCTTAGAGGTTTCTGCTGGTTTAAAGTTAGTAACCGAGATCCGAAGAGAGCTTAATTCATGTTCGAGGTGGCCGACTCTGGCAGACAGATCTTGGTTAGCCTTGTGCATTGCCAAAGCATCACTCTGAAGCTTCATTATCAGGTCCGACTGCTCTCGGATTATAGACTTTTGGTCATCATGTATTTGAGTCAATAATCTGAGCCATGGATTATCAGCGGGACGCTTAAAGTCAGTACATGGGGAGGCAGCTCGTTTAAGTTGCTCCATATGGTTACATAACTGTTGTAAGGCTCGAGTCAGTGACGACGCTTCAATCAGCTGAGAAGGTTTGTTATTGTTGACGCAGGGAGGGTCGGTACTCCCCCCGGTAGCCCCTAAGGGGGAGACAGCCGCATTATTCCTGTTGCTAGCTGGCTGGTTGGGTTCATCCTGATAGGTGTGCTATCATTCTTTACGGCCTTGCCGAGCTTAGAATTGTTTAGCATGGTAGCAGCAGAGATGTATACAGCAGATGGGGTAGACTTGTTGATATGGCAGCAGCAAACGTCAGGTTAGCTTCCTCCAGGGAGCAACACTAATGAGGTCGAGATGAGGTAGTAGGTTAGGTTTTGTCGAATATTTCGGTCACATTTAGGTCACTGGGTACTTAGCTGCCTTCTGGGGTTGTTACATCATGTTAGGGATGTTGTGGGCTCAAGGAGCAGCTGATAAAGTTGGAGGGGGAGCAGGGTCGTCAGGAGCGGATGAGCGTTCGAGCGTATGATCATGTAAATAGAATAATAAATAAAGGCTGTGAAATTTTATCTAGTTTTAAAAGTTGGAGTTGCGTAGCGCGCTCTCTAAAGTTTCTCAACCTGCGGTCACTCGTGAGTGGTGATTTACGCATTGCGGCCAGCTCGTATGGAGAGCTCGCATGCATCTAGCTGTCAATGCTTCTCTCTTGTTCGTTTGGTAAGTCATATTGCAGTACAAATAGCTAAAAATCCAAAATAGCATGTTCTGGGAGATATTGTGTGAGCGCGTCAGCATACATCCTCTCTCCATGAGAGACACGCAGTCACTGACTGCACCACCCTCGTGTCAGACCATATGTTGTGTTGCCATATGGTTAGTTTATATTCATTTTATGCATAACATGTTATTTTCAACGCTATTACGAAAAATAAGACATCTACAACGTAAGATACAATACCCCGCGGCGTACTCACGGCGCGAGGACCAGATTCACGAAAGTTGCAGCGGGAAATTTGACTCTAATTACGTTATTTTTCAAGATATCATTAAACGGTTTGGACCACAGTGTTGCCAGAACGTTGTAGTATTTTTCGTAATTTTTCGTAAATATTCCATTTTTCATCGGATTTTCGGGTGACTTGGCCCCTTAAAACATAAGAATACAGGAAACTGCATAAGACCTATTGCCCCATATGTGGCAGCTCCCATTTATATCCACTCAATTTTTTTTTTTTATTCATATATACAAGAGTTTACCTGCTTGATGGGGTTCTGGGAGTTCTTCTACTCCCTAAGCCCGGCCCGAGGCCAGACTTGTGAGAGTTTGGTCCACTAGGCTGTTGCTTGGAGTAGCCAACAGGCCCACATTAATATTATATAAATTATTATATATCAACCAGTGCATATAAATCCACCACAGCTCTGTTGGTCCAGCACACACTGGAGAAAATTATCTAGTTTTCTTTTGAAGATGTCCATGGTTGTTCCGGCAATATTTCTTATGCTCGCTGGGAGGGTGTTGAACAACCGCGGACCTCTGATGTTTATACAGTGTTCTCTGATTGTGCCTATGGCACCCCTGCTCTTCACCTGGTTTTATTCTGCATTTTCTTCCATATCATTCACTCCAGTATGTTGTTATTTTACTGTGTAGATTTGGGACCTGGCCCTCCAGTATCTTCCACGTGCATATTACAGTATTTGATATCTCTCTCGTCTTTTAGATCTTGCATTCTTGTACAGAGAGATATTATTGTACAAGCAGATAAAGATAAATCACGACTGTTGATACTGGGGGACTTCAACTTTAGAGCAATAGACTGGGAGGCCTATGAAGCAAGAACGGAGGACTTTTGGACATGCAGATTTGTGAACCTCATTCTGGAGACATTCTTGTATCAACACATAAAGCAAGCCACAAGAATGAGGGAAGGAGATGTACCGTCAGTACTGGATCTAGTATTCACCAGGAAAGAAGAAGAGATTTTTGACATCCAGTACCTTCCTCCCTTGGGAAAGAGTGATCACGTCCTGTTAGACATTAAATATGCTTTAAGATATCATCTAGAAGAAAATGGGGACATTGAAACAGTTGATAAACTCGATTTAAGGAGAGGCAACTATGGGAAACTTCAAATTTTTTTTAATGAGTGTAATTGGACAGAATTGTTGCTAGGCAGGGAAGTAAATGAAATGTATGCCAAATTTTTAAAACTATACGAGGAAGGCACACAAACATTCATACCAAAACAGAGATGCAGGGCCAGAAAACAGGATTGGTTTGACAGAAATTGTGAGAGGGCAAGAGACCAAAAGACACAAAAATGGAATCAGTATAGGAAGAGGCCAAACCCCCAAACATACCAGCGATACAAAGATGCGAGAAACAACTATACGGCAGTAAGGAGAGAGGCAGAAAGAAATTTTGAAAAGGGGATAGCGGATAAATGTAAAACAGAACTGGGCCTATTCTACAAATTCATAAACAACAAATTGCAGGTAAAGGATAATATCCAGAGGTTGAAAATGGGAAACAGATTCACGGAAAATGAAAAGGAAATGTGTGAAACATTAAATGAAAAGTTCCAAAGTGTGTTTGTACAAAATGAAATCTTTAGAGAACCAGACACAATAAGAATTCCAGAGCACAACATAGAGCGGATAGAGGTGTCTAGAGATGAAGTGGAAAATATGCTCAAGGAGCTCAGTAAGAACAAAGCAGCTGGCCCAGATGGAGTTTCACCATGGGTTCTGAGAGAATGTGCATCTGAGCTCAGCATTCCAATTCACCTGATCTTTCAGGCATCCCTGTGTACAGGAATCGTAGCAGACATGTGGAAACAGGCTAACATAGTTCCAATCTACAAAAATGGCAGCAGGGAAGACCCCCTCAATTATAGACCTGTATCATTGACAAGTGTAATAGTGAAAGTATTGGAAAAACTAAACAAAACTAAATGGGTAGAACACCTGGAGAGAAATGATATAATATCAGACAGACAGTATGGTTTTCGATCTGGAAGATCCTGTGTATCGAATTTACTCGGTTTCTATGATCGAGCCACTGAGATATTACAGGAAAGAGATGGTTGGGTTGACTGCATCTATCTGGACCTAAAAAAGGCTTTCGACAGAGTTCCACATAAGAGGTTGTTCTGGAAACTGGAAAATATTGGAGGGGTGACAGGTAAGCTTCTATCATGGATGAAAAATTTTCTGACTGATAGAAAAATGAGGGCAGTAATCAGAGGCAATGTATCGGAATGGAGAAATGTCACAAGTGGAGTACCACAGGGTTCAGTTCTTGCACCAGTGATGTTTATTGTGTACATAAATGATCTACCAGTTGGTATACAGAATTATATGAACATGTTTGCTGATGATGCTAAGATAATAGGAAGGATAAGAAATTTAGATGACTGTCATGCCCTTCAAGAAGACCTGGACAAAATAAGTATATGGAGCACCACTTGGCAAATGGAATTTAATGTTAATAAATGTCATGTTATGGAATGTGGAATAGGAGAACATAGACCCCACACAACCTATATATTACGTGAGAAATCTTTAAAGAATTCTGATAAAGAAAGAGATCTAGGAGTGGTTCTAGATAGAAAACTATCACCTGAGGACCACATAAAGAATATTGTGCAAGGAGCCTATGCAATGCTTTCTAACTTCAGGATTGCATTTAAATACATGGATGGCGATATACTAAAGAAATTGTTCATGACTTTTGTTAGGCCAAAGCTAGAATATGCAGCTGTTGTGTGGTGCCCATATCTTAAGAAGCACATCAACAAACTGGAAAAGGTGCAAAGACATGCTACTAAGTGGCTCCCAGAACTGAAGGGCAAGAGCTACGAGGAGAGGTTAGAAGCATTAAATATGCCAAAACTAGAAGACAGAAGAAAAAGAGGTGATATGATCACTACGTACAAAATAGTAACAGGAATTGATAAAATCGACGGAAGACTTCCTGAGACCTGGAACTTCAAGAACAAGAGGTCATAGATTTAAACTAGCTAAACACAGATGCCAAAGAAATATAAGAAAATTCACCTTCGCAAATAGAGTGGTAGACGGTTGGAACAAGTTAAGTGAGAAGGTGGTGGAGGCCAAGACCGTCAGTAGTTTCAAAGCGTTATATGACAAAGAGTGCTGGGAAGACGGGACACCACGAGCGTAGCTCTCATCCCGTAATTACACTTAGGTAATTACACATATACTTATATATATATATATATATATATATATATATATATATATATATATATATATACATATATATATATATATA